>NC_090232.1:25494104-25815354 GCF_024489055.1 Chanodichthys erythropterus
AGAGGCTCTTCCCTCAAAATCTATTCAAACGTGGTCAGAGGAAACAGCAAAAACAGCAATCTTTTTTTATTTGGTCTCCCAAGATGGATGTTAAAAACAAGTGTAAATGGGCAAAAGATCTGTTGTTTGTTTTTTATTTGAAGAACTGTCCGATACGAGTATCATCTCTAAAACACAACAAGCATTAAATACACCATACAAACTGCCACGCCCACACATATTTAAATGCAATACATTTATTAATCAATCAAATCAAAAATCAAAAAATGACATCTTTGCATTAAAAAAGAGAATTCTGCATGTAAAAACTGCACCAGAGAATAAGCAGCACTCTCTCAAGTGCTCATCTGAGATGCAAAAAGAAGAGACAGACAAAACACATTAACCAAAGACTGTGGGGGAGGCAATGACCTAGTTAGGGAGAAATGACTACATCAGAAGAACGGCACTGAAACCCAAGCAGTGTCTCCATCATCGTTTACGTATATGAGAAACTTAAAGAAAACAGAACCGTGTCATCTGTGGATACCACTACATATAGACAAATGTACAGATACCTCAAAAGAAAGTTAATGTAAATGACTTTTACTGATCATGTCTGAATATTTGAACTGAATTGGATATTTATTAAATGCAGTACAGTCAGTACAACATAATCCAAACAGTCTCTGATCAGTTCAGAAAACAGGTTCATCATCCTGTGATGTCATGTCAGGCATACTATTGATGGAGTCTGATCATCCTACAGGTTTAGTGGTATAACAGGCCAGTACTTGGGCTGCTTTTTGTCACAGTTGCGATCAAAGGTGAGCTGCATGGCTGTTTCCATCCCCTGAATCTTTGCTGCATCTTTACCATAAAGCTTCTTCATTTCTGAGGTCCTCCTCTCTCCTGGACGCTCTGAAGGAGGCAGGCTGCTGCGCCAGGAAACTCTGTGTAAGTCTTGGTCAGCCAGTACATAAGAGTCATGCTGCTCTGCCTCCATCTGCTGTTGTTTCTCTACATAGCAGAGAAAGAAGTATTGTCATGACTAGGAACATCATTTAAATGGCTAGTTCACCCAAAAATGACATTTCTGTAATCATTTACTCACCCTCAATTTGTTCTAAAACCTGTATAAATTTCTTTATTCTGCTGAACAAAAAGAAAGATATTTTGAAGAATGTTTTTAAACAAACAGTTGTGGGGCACCATTGACTTCCATAGTATTTTTGTTTTCCATACTATGGAAGTCTATGATGCCCCACAACTGTCCTGTTACAAACAGAACAAAGAAATTTATACAGTTCATAAATGATGACAGAATTTTCATTTTTGGCTGAACTATCCCTTTAAGGCTTAACTCCTGACATTGTAGATTTTATATCAGACATTAAGTGGCAACCATATATAGTACCAAAATCATAAAGTAAACAAAAATGCGATAAAAAAAAAAAAACAACAACACTGAAACTTCCTGAAATAGGAATAATAATAGGAAAACTGGCAACTTAGCAAAACTGGCAGCCAGTAATTGTGGCTGGCACAAACCATACTTATTTTAGGTGAACCCTTATTTAATGTGGACTAGTCTGTATGTTTATTTACCTTTTGTTTATCATTTCTGAGAATGAGGACATGTCACAAAACATGTTGGAATCAGCCTCTGTCAGTTCATCTCAATTGATTTTTTTGTTTTGTTTTGAGTGATTACCTCTATGAATTAAATTATTTTAAGACTTCTATTACGTCCACTTTTGAAGTTCACAAAGGCCTCCTTGTGACCACCATCCTCCTGCTTTAGACCTCATTAGCTGTATTTCCATCCAAACATGAAGCGAATATTTTAAGTTAAAAAAAAGAAGCCAAATTAGCTGTGTTTCCATCAAGTTGTTAGAGCAATTACGGTGGCATTGGTAACCTAGTAACAGTAAATGAAACACTGTGACCGAGTGTTCGTGAAGGGTTCGCCTAAACACTTATGAATAAGAAAACAATAAACAAAAGCCATCCAGACAAGTAACTTTTTTACTTGGACAAGCAAATGGCAGAATTTTCTTGTCTTAAGGACAAGCACATAACAAGGCTTAAAACTTAAAGGGTTAGTTCACCCAAAAATGAAATTTCTGTCATTAAGTACTCACCCTCATGTCATTCCAAACCCATAAGACCTTTGTTCATCTTCAGAACACAAATCAAGATATTTTTGATGAAATCCATGATGTTTTTTATCCCCCATAGAAAGCAACATAATTACTGTAATTTAAGGTCCAGAAAAGTAGTAAAGACATTGTTAAAATAGTCAACGTGACTACATTGTTTCAACCTTAATGTTATGAAGAGATGAGAATACTTTTTGTGCACAAAAACAAAACAAAAATAATTACTTTATTCAACAAATTTGTCTCTCCCGTCATTCTCCTACGCTCTCTACGTTTAGCACTTACAGGTTCTATGGCTCAGTATACCATCAGTTCAGTATTCAACAATGAATAATCTCACAATTATTGCAATGAATTATTAGGGCACATCTCTCCTTTAAGCAGGCTTAGTGAGTAAAACAGATGGCCAGTGTGCAGAGACTGCATGACAGTGGGGACATTCTGGTATAATGAACCTGGCACAACACTACAGTTCCTCTCAAGCTCTCATCCATTAGTCACTCACATAAAAGAAACATCTAAGCAAAGCAAATTTGAGAAGAGAAGACTTTGGGTTGTCTGTATCTTCAATCTGTTTTTCTAATATTTTGCAATATTTTCTAATTTTTCACAAATGTTGCTGCATCTTGACCAGGTCACTCTTGTAAAGGAGATTTTTTTTTATTTATTTTTTTTTAACTCAATGAGTTTTCAACCTTGGTAAATAAATGATAAAGGATATCCTTTGTAATGCAACCTTGAGATCCTCAAAGGAACCACATAAACATTAATTATTATTATTCAATAATGTAGCTCAAAAGAGAGGACCTATAGTCAGTTTTAATAAAAGTTTCCACATATGCTGTTAAACACTTACTGAGCTCCTGCCTGTGTCGCTCTGTCTGGGCAAAGTATTGTCGCAGCTCTTCCGAGATGTCCATGTTGCTGACATCACACTCTATCTGGCTCTCATCTGAACTCTCCTCCATCATCTCACGGTCTGAATCAGTGGCCTCATTCTCCCTTTTTTCTTCTCTACCTGTCACTCCATCTCTGTGATTGTTCCTCCATCTCTCATCTGCATGCCAGTCTGAGTAGCGCTGCATGGCAGGGGGGTACATGGAATACAGTGCCTGGAAGTAGCCAAACTCCAATGCCTTCCTGTATGCCCGCTTGTGCCTCTGGTGCCAGTGCATGGCCTGCTGGTAGTGCTGCCAATAGCGGGCATAAACTGGATGGGCATACCACACCTCCCCATCACCCTGACTGGCCTGTAACATCACAAATGCGGTTCATGTTGACTTCTTAGGAGTATATAGAGTTATTGGAATGGTCACAATGTGTTAAATTTAGAATCAATCATACAGTCTTGAATGACTGTATAATATTGATGAAATTCTGAAAAACTTTACAATAAGGTCTCATTTGGTAAAATTGGTTAATCCATTAACTAGCATGAACTAACAATAAACAATATATTTTTGCAGCACTTAACTTTTGTTAATGTTAGTTAAACGTTCATGTTAGTTCACAGTGCATTAACTAATGTTAACAGCCCATATAACTTACAACTTTTAATAATGTATAAGTAAGTGCTGAGATTAACTTTAGGTTAATAAATGTTGTATAAGTACCTGAGATACTAGTAACACAGAAGTGTAAGACGTACCATTATGAAGCGGCGACTAGTTAATAGAATCTATTTCTGTGTACCTGTTAGAGAGAAAGGTTTATTTCAATCACGAGTAAACATCTATATATTCATATGCAGCAGTGGAGAGGAAGTGAATAATTTAGCGATAATACATGTAAATGAAGTAGGTTATCTAGTAATTTCACAGAAAGGAGCAGGAGTACTCTTTAAACAACAACATGCGTACTATAACCAATAATTAAACGTATTACACATTAAAACGACAGCATAGTTTAGTAGCACTTCTCACCACTCATACCGTCCCCTAACATGAGCGTCAGTAGAATCAGAGATTGTTTTAAGGAGGAGATGGCAGTCTGTCGCGCAACAACTCGACCACGTGCCCCTTGTAAGCCAATCATATTATAAGACGCTGGTGCCATCGAAGAGTTTTACTACAGTCATCGATCGCTGGCAGAGAGTAACAGAAAACTATTCAATTGTACAGGCAATAATCTCCTCTCATGTCATGTGTAATATTGTGTAGTCCATCTAGAAAATGTATTTATTTTTCTTTTTGTTAAAACTCTTTATATATGGTTTTATAGTTAATGTATACAATAAAAACACATTGGCAGAGTGTGGATAGTGCCTAAATAATTCATAAATCATACTGAGGCATCTCCTTTACTGACTTCCACTGAAACAGAACAGCATCTGGTTTCCTGTTTGGATCTCGCTGTGCATTGCTGAGCAAGATTAAAGGCTCCCGTGTGTGGCAGTGGCTCTGGTAACATCTATCGTTCTTCCAGTAGGTGTAGAAGAAAAACAACTGACAAATTAAGAGACATTTTAATGTAAGTGCAAATAAGACATCTACAGGTGGGCATGTGTGCGCGCTCGCGAAGCCGGAAGATCAGTCATAATGACGTAGATCGCAGATTCGTAGCCGAATTGGGCCGTTCAAGATGGCGGAGTATCTTGCGTCCATTTTTGGTACAGAAAAAGACAAGTAAGCGATATTGAATTATTTTGTTCCAGCAGTGCAATATTAATTAATTTGTAATATAACACACCTATATGAACTGTCTGCTGAGTGTTTACACATATTGAACACAAAACAACCAGTTTTTGTGTGAGATATAAAGCATCCGCAGTGCTCATGCTGCAGGTTAAAGCAGTGAAATCAGACACTGGCGCCAATTTCATAAATCGTTCTTTAAATAAATACCTGATGTACAAACAACATTCATTGAATGGGGAAAAAAATGGTTTATGAAGGGTTTCAATAATTGGGATTGAAATATGAATATATGTGGCTTTTATAGTGGTAGAATCTGACATTGTCTGATCTTTTGTCACCTTTATGTCATTGTCCATACATACGTACGTGTCACAGTTTAAAACAGTCTGTCCCTTTTCTTTTTTCCAGGGTCAATTGCTCATTTTATTTCAAAATTGGAGCTTGTCGTCATGGAGATCGGTGCTCTAGATTACACAATAAACCAACTTTCAGTCAGGTATGTTTACACCTCAAACTTTACTTTTTTGTATTAGTTTTCACCTCTGTAGAATTGTCTTTGTTATGTTTAAAGTGAAACAATACTTTATTTGTTTCCAGTGTAGAACGTTAGTATGAAAGAAATATATATTTGAACTTACATGTTACATTTACATTACATTAAATATGTAAATGAATTAAAAATTTCTAGCCGTTTCTAGCCATAGAGGATCTAGGCGATTGCCATGGGGCCACCAGCTGGAGGAGGCCCCAGTGATCACCTCAACCACTTTTAATTTTAGCAAAAATTCACTTGCTAAGTACATTTAAGCAGCTGAATATTGTTATTAAATAGTTTTATAGTTTTTAAATATAATTTTTTAAAAAAATGGTTTTGTTCACAGAATTATAAAGAAAGGTTTGCTAAATGCATATTTGTGTAACAAAAGGCATTAGTAGCCTATGTGATTTGTTTTTTTATTAATTTAATTTACAGACCCCCGGTTTCACAGACGTGCCTTAAAGGGAAAGTTCACCCAAAAATGAAGATTTGATGTTTATCTGCTTACCCCCAGCGCATCCAAGATGTAGGTGACTTTGATTTTCATTTTTTGGTGAACTATCCCTTTAAGCTAGTCCTAGACTAAAATGCATGTTTGAGCTGTTTCAACTGAAAGCATTTTGCACTGACATATCTTAAAATATGCCAGTGTTATTGTTTTGTCTCAAGATGCACACCAGTAAAGTTTTTTTCTAGGGTAAGTTTATAAAAGCTACTTACTTGTCCTAATTGAACTAAGACCTAATCCTGGCTTAATCTAAGCTCTGTCTATGAAACCGGGCCTTAGAATGTCAAGTAATATTACAAAACAATAATTTAATATTGGGCTAATTTGAGTGTTACAATATTGCATGTTTACATTTCATTGAAAAATAATAGGCTACTTTTGCATTACTGAAAGTGAAAAAAACCAATGGGGATCTTGCCTAGCGTGTGAAAATGTTCAGAAACGGCCCTGCTCACAGTAATTTCTTGGCACACTTTTGATGCAAACTTCAGTTTAACTGAAAGTAGCCCTGTATTTGCATGTTCAGTTCTACATGTATGTTGCACTTGATATTTGATATAGTGCTGCATTGTAATGTAACTGACACATAATCAATTTTACTTTGCAGACTGCCTTTCAGTCACGCAACACTATTTGGTGTACAGAGTAATTTGTAGTTCATAATTCATTCATGGTTTCAGAAGCATTCAGGACTGTTTTGTCTTAAAGCACCTGAGATCTGATCTATGAGTGTTGTAGTTTGTCAGACTTACCAAAGGAAGTGCATCTTTCCTTAATAATAAGATGACTATATCATCTAAATGGTCTGCTTTTTACCAGGCTTTTTTTGCCACAACAATTCCTCTCCAGTACACTGGTTGTAGTCAGCAGGAAGTTTTCTGTTTTTTGTTTTTTGGGGGTGAATAGTGGTCCTTCCAAATTTCAGTCCATTGGATGCGCAAAGACAACTGCCTCAGCCGTTTGCATGTGCAGCTCTTTTTTTAAATAGCCAATTTGGAATTATTTATATACATATTTTAATTTTTCCCTTTGCAGACCATCTTGATTCAAAACATCTACCGTAACCCCCAAAACAGTGCACAGACGGCCGACGCCTCTCGCTGTAAGTCCCGCTTTTCCATGAGATAATGCTAGCTTGTGGGGTAAGCAAGAAATCCCCATTTTAATCACAGACAACTGAGATAAAACTCTTGCAGTTTTCATGGAGAGGCAGCCTCAGCACTGATCCTCTGGACCACTACTGTACTTTAGTACTTTACACACATAAGTAAAACCTTATTGAAAACCTCAGTGCTATTTCTATCAAACAGTAATTGTGTTGGGTTTGTTGTTTTATAAAAAGACCCTTAATCTGCAGTTGTCCAGGCAAGTGTTTGATGCCCCATTTCCACCGACATGTTTCCTGGACTGACATGATTCCCATTCTTGAACCGTTCTACACATTTCCACCAAAGAAAATGCAGTTCCCTTTATAGTTCAGAAGAAGTATGACACTCATCATCATGGGCAAGCATATATACAGTGTTTCCTATTAATTACCTAGACTGTGGAAGCCCTGCCATAGTCTAAGCTATAAAACTTCATTATATTATATTCAAATTGTTTTTGCTTCCTAAAAACACTAGTGTAAGTGTAATGTGGACTGAGACACTATATCTCAACTACAAAGAGGTTTGAGTCCATTAAGTCCAGGTACAAATCAATCCAAATACTTTTTACTCTTTTTACTTAACATTTCTCTCAAAAAGTGCACCAGATTGATGTATTTAACTTTAAAATGTACAATATTTTCTTTCTGTGGGCCCCCAGAGAGACCATATTTTTTTCAGGAAGTCATTTATAATTAAAGGATTAGTTCACTTCAAAGTGAAAATATCCATATTTAACAAGTTAGTAAGTAAAATATCTAGCTTCCGCCAGACTGCCTTCCGTATTCAACTTATGAAGAAAGTGTAAATGTCTCACAGTTCAAAATGCTTACACTATGTCCTACGGCTTCTTTTTTCAAATTACGAAGAAAAAGTAACTGACGTTGCGTAAGCATTTTGAACTCCGAAATGTTACTTTTTTTTCTTCCCAAATTGAATATGGAAGGCGGTCATTTATTAATATAACTCCAGTTGTGTTCTTCAGAAAGAAGAAAGTCATATACATCTAGGATGGCTTGAGGGTGAGTAAAGCTTGGGCTAATTTTCATTTTAAAGTGAACTAATCTTTTAATGAATTAATTAGTTTGACATAATTTATTACAAAGCAGCTGCTCATTTGTGCATATGCTTATTTTAATGCATATTGTGATTGTCTATTTAACTTTACATTTTTATATTTACATTTTAATAAACAATGTTGGACTTGGACTATATTAATTCCTGGTGTACATGGATGCAAAAAGTTATACACATACTCTTCAGTTGCTGAAGGCATGCGAATACGTATTTTTTTGCCTTTATAAATCCCAATGTGTTCCTCACTTTTGAAGTAGGATGAAATCCATGGAATTTAGGATCAAATCCGATTATACATGTGTTTTATAAATGAAGTCCTAGGAACCAATTACATCAGGGAGCCGCGGGCAGGGCAAATGTTTTTTTCATTAGGTAAAGTTTCCTAAACAAAAACATCAATAAGTTGTCTAGCTACTGCGTTAATGCTTGCGGTATGTAGCAGCTTGTAATTGTGCATGCAATAAACAACAATGTCTGATAGCACAAGCATTCAGCAGTGATTTGCGTAGGCGATGTGTGCTCTACCTGCAATATGTTCTTCTACAGAGATACAAAAAATATTGGAGAGCTTGCAAAAAAAAAAAAAAGAGTAGAGTAGGAGTTATGGACAGAAATGCTGAATGCCCAGGCACATAAAACCCATTACGTCACATTTGATTTGATATGACAGGCTCCCAGATTGCATGAAAACCAGCAACATATTGATTGAAAAGGGGTATAGGAGGTGCTGGGTTTTTGTTGATTCCTGCCTAGTAGAGCTGATTTTTTTTAAATTTAATGTCAAGGTAAGTATGAGTGCAGACTCCAGTGCCACTCATATTAATTTCCCTCCAGAAAAGGACTCAGTACTTTGAAAAAAGCAGATGTCTTGTTTTTGTTTGGGACATTATGATAACTATAATTTAATGATCTGCATGATCTTATTTAAAGCCCTTGTTTAAAATGTTTTAAATAAGCTGTACTTATTTACATTATTGTTTACAGAAGATACTCTTCTGCTTCATCAAAGACCTGAGACCTTTACGTACAGGTTCTCTTGTCATTTCGGATGGATCTCTGACCTGTCCTGCTGACCCCACTCTTCCCAATTCACTTGTTTTCATTAATTGCCTAATTTATAATGTTGATATCCCATGTGGTCTATAGACCTGGATGCTAAACAGTCTTAGAGTTTGTTTTTCAAAAATGCACATTTTGTATTTCAGACTATTGTCCTCATGAACATATACCGTAACCCTCAAAACTCTGCCCAGTCTGCTGATGGTTTACACTGTAAGTTGTCCCCCCACTTGCTTGCAGGAGTCTGCGGCATTGATCATTTCTTTACGACTGGCACATATCAAAAGCATCCATAAAAATGTGCAATTATTTATTCCCTTTTCAGAAAATGCACTTTTCACAAATACTTCTAAAATACTGCGGTTGTTATTCCATGGCCGTATGTTTAGACGTATAATGAAAGTGTATTTAGTTAAGGATTTAGATTTTGCAGACACTTTATATCCCAAAGTATGCAACACACTTAAAAACATTTGCTTGGGAATTTTATGAATAATGTATAACAGTGAAACCTATAATCAGATGTAAAGTTGTTTATCAAGGGAACAAACTTGTCTTTGACCTATATTATGGTTAATTAAAAACTAATAAATACAAAGGCTTACTGTGCCTGACATGGATTTGCTTCCTCTCTGAATTCTCAGTTCCACATGTTAATAAAAATAATAAATAAATGTCATAGTAAATTCAATATCAAGTCTTATGATCAACAGATCATATATTATGTAATTTGTTGGTTTGTGTTTTAACACCATCCAGTTGTTTTATGGTGGGCCAGTTATTTATTTATTCTTTTCTTATTTGCATGATATGGAGGTTATATCAAAATATCTTTCTCTCTGATACACTTTGCTGTGTTCTAATTGTATTTTAAAAATTGTTGCTAGGTGCTGTTAGTGATGTGGAAATGCAGGAACATTATGACGAGTTTTTTGAGGTGAGTTCTCATCATGGGTGAGCTTTTTGGCTTCATTAGACCAGTGGACCTGATTTAGAAATGACTTGATGTTCCAAGGGTCAAAATCCCACACATAAGTAAACAAACACATTTACTATTAATGTGCACATCTAACATCTACTTAATGCGATGTCCCAACAAGGACAAGGCTAATATTTACACTTGGATGAAGCCATTAAAAGCCATGCTGGGTGGGTGATGGAGAATTCCTGGCAACACATGATTTTTTAGTTGTGGAGGTCTGAGTGGTGCATTTTACAGTAGCTCTTACTCAGTTTTTTTTCCCAAAATCTTTTTACATAAAACATTTTTATTTATTTTTTTCTTCAACATTCTTATGTTGTGTTTATAATATATTTTGTATTACTTTGTAATACTTGATAAGAATCAGTAGTTAAATGAAAGCAAGAGTTCACCCAAAAATAAATTGTAATCATTTACTCACACTCATGTCCTTCCAAAACTGGAAAAAAGAAAGACTTTATTTCTTCTTTGGAACAAATATAACTTTTTAAAGAATGTTAGATTTCCTGTTAGAAATCTTTTTTTGTGCTACAAAGAAGAAATTAACTCATACGGGTTTAAACAACATGAGGGAGAGTAAATGGCAGAATTTATTTTTTGAATTAATGATCCCTTGAAGTAGTTACTCCTACATTTTCTAATGCTGATTGTTTATGATTTAAACAGGAAGTCTTTACAGAAATGGAGGAGAAGTATGGAGAGGTCGAGGAGATGAATGTGTGCGATAACCTTGGTGATCATTTGGTTGGAAATGTTTATGTGAAGGTAGACTTGAAAATGTGTTTATTAATGTTTTGTGACATTTTCATGATTTGAAAGGACCACTTTATAGAATATTTAATTTCAGTATTTCAAACAATGGAACTGTAACAGTCTGCGTTCAAATTAGACTAGGAAAGGTTAAACCATTTATTTTGTTTTATTGTCTGAACAGTTTCGGCGGGAAGAGGATGCTGAAAAAGCTGTATTGGACTTGAATAATCGCTGGTTTAATGGCCAGCCGATACATGCAGAGCTTTCTCCAGTTACAGATTTCAGAGAAGCCTGCTGCAGACAATATGAAATGGGGTCAGTGTCTCACAAATTATTTTACTATAATACATCACTTTTTAAGGCATGACTGATTGAATCTTTTTTCTTTTTAAGACTGTGTTTAAGACTGGGGGGTAGTGGTCTGTATTATTTAAATCATAATTAAAGCATTTAAGGGAAACTGGAACTGTAACAAAACTACAATTTTCACATAGCGATCAACTTGAACTTGTATATTTTTAAATATACATTTATCCTGTTGTCATTTTCTCACTTTATGTGCCTAAGTGGGTACCTTAGTGATGTAACCCTAATACTAGTGTTTTCCTCAACATTTAAAGCAAAACTGTCTACATGAATTCCATGAAATGGAGAAAAAAACGTTTTGCTCTAATAACAATGTTTTGTGCTGTACTTCATCTCACCACAGGGAGTGCACTAGAGGCGGTTTCTGTAATTTCATGCACTTGAAACCCATTTCTCGAGAACTGAGGAGAGAGCTTTATGGACGTCGTAGGAAAAGGTACTGAAACCTTTCTTTATCAAAGACCAGACTAGTCCCTTTAATTGTAGTTGGCATTTTTGTTGTAACAGAAATTAATTTTCTTTCCATTAGACATCGTACTCGGTCAAGGTCTCGTGAAAGACGTTCTCATTCACGGGATCGTAGCCGTGGAGGTCGTGAACGTGAGAAGAGGAGATCAAGAGATCGAGAACGTTCTGGAAGATTTTGAGCTATGACACAGTTTTGATGCCTTTTGTTTTGTTGCTTGTCTTCAATCAATGACCAGCACTTGTTTGAAACATCAGATGTCATCTTGTTACATGCTTGAAGCCCTTTTGTTTGTCCCTTTGTGTTTCTTTACATTTTTTTTTAAGTGTACAATTATAAATTTTGTTTCTCAATAAAAGTGATTTTTTTATAAATTGTGTCTGTCACAAGTTTACTGTTTATATGTTTTGGACTGTTAAAAGCTTAGTCATCATTAATCAGTCCTGCAGGTCATCAGTGAAATGTTGTGGGTGTGAAGGGGTGTCACACTGAAGTTCATTATTCATTGGTTATGTGTTTGTCCATAAAATGCAGTGGTATCAGTTTGGAGACAATAGCACTATATCAAGGTCAGGAATTATGTTTGTCTTTGTAGTATAGGTAGGGATAGTGTTGCAATTTTGCAGTAGTCCAGCTTAAGATACTAAAAATCATGAGTGTATTGGGAAAAAAAAAAAAAAAAGGTTATTATTGTATTATCTCAAAAATCATAAAACCTGCTGCCATGATTCTGGTTCACCATGATTCATGGTGACAATAGCTAGAATGCATTTGAATAAAAAAACATGTAACAAGTTTTGTCAATTAATCATTCTCACGTGAGAATGATAAAATGCTTTAAAATGTAAAATATTTGACATTTTAGGTGTTTTCCAACCCAAAGCTACCTTGTGTAATAAGTTGTTTCCAAATGTTTCACTCAAGATGTTTGTATTAAATGTTGGACATGACCCAACTTCTGATAGGAGAGCAAACGACAGACGCCCTCCTTCCAGCCAATCAGATTGAGCGCCAACACATGGCCAATTCCCAAATAAGTGATCAACCCACGTTCATATAAATGACGTGACACAGGTACTTGTGTATGTACAGCTGTTAAAGTGGACGATCGGCGCGCTTATCAGCAAGGTAAATGTGTATTTTAATCGTACAATAGCTGTAGTAGACTTGTGCAATATTCCATCAGCGATGTATTTGTGACAAAGACAGAAAATAAAGATTATATATTTGTGAACATGGTTTAATGTGTATTAAAATTCTGTTTAAATATTTGTATTATTATTATTAGTAGTAGTAGTATGTAAAAATCCCTTGTGCTTAGCAGACCAGGAAATGAGATTTGATATAATAACTGCGAAAATTTCTTTATAAGTAAGCCAGTTCCATCAAAACCGACAGTGTTTTACGAATTCACTAAAAGAGATAGTCTGATGATAAATCACAAAAACGGTCACAATTATTAAAGGTCGAAGTGCACGAGTTTTTTTCTTTTTCTTTTCTTTTTTTTGCAGGTAGCCTGCATGAATGGCTGCCTCGTGCTCGAACAGATTTGTATTTAAAGTATTTTTTTCTGTAAGTCCTATGAGAGTGATTTGTGGAAAGAGAGTATATGCAAGAAACTGTCTGGATTGGGTCTGAAGTGAAAGTTTTTAGTTGAAAGAGTTTCTAGACTCATTTCTTCGAGCACATGGACACTTTAAACTTCCCCATACTCGACGCTCATGCGTCCTAGACTGGGTTGCCAGGTGTGTGACAAAAACAGCCCTGTGACATAAAATGTATTATTTTTTTTATTTTTATTTTTTACATAGTAACAAAAACAATGCATTATTGTTATTAGTATTTACACAATATTTCCATACAGGGAAGGCATGGATTATATTATATACAGAACACCTGTATATATACACCTAAATAATAACTGGTCTTTGAAAATAGGGAAAGGCTGCACATTCGGCAACCCTAGTCCTGTAGTGTCATATTCTGTGATACACATGCAGTAAAATTTTGATCAAGCATAATGGAAGATGTTCGATAATGCTCGATAATGCTAATGTTCAGTAATTTCTGTTTAACATTTTGAGAGAGGAATATTCATATATGGGTGCCAATCCATCTTTGAAAGTGATTCTACACACTCCCTCCCAACCATTCTTTCACGACTTGAGCCTTATGAATCTTGACATTGTCATCCTGAAATATGGCCATGATGTGTGATCCTGCTACCTGTTTGTTAAGAAATGAAAAGCTACACACTCCATCAGTTAGGATTAGAAGAACTGTTGCCAAACATTCAATATGCTAGAAACATATATCCAAACAGCATATTTTTCCTTTTTTTTTCTTTTTGGCCAAGCAGTGTATATGAATATGGCCTGAAACTTAATGCACTTTTGTGTAAATGTGTCAACCTCAAACATTTTTTCAGGACACACAAAGACCATGTTAGCTTGCATGCATTGTATTATGGTCATTTCGCATTAGAGCAGTCAAGCATGCTTTTCATCTTGGAGAGGCTCAAGTTTTAACAGCTGGTGTATTATATGCATGGCTTGTTGGGTGTTATCTATTAATGGTTCTCATATTCTGGAATTACCTGATGGTTAAGCTCTGTGTATTCAAGGGGTCAGGGCTGCGTTTCCCAAAAGCATCATAAGCCTAAGTTGATCGTAGCTCCATTGGTTTCAATGGAGCTACGATCAACTTAAGCTTACGATCCTTTTGGGAAACGCAGCCCAGATTTGTTTGCCATTTTCTGATTTCAAGTTCATGCTATAAACTGTTATCATCATCTGGGGAATTGGAGTGAATCAACATGCGCTGTACAAGGCTGAAATCGTCATGGCATTGTGGTGATGTTGCTTGATTGAATTGATATAGGCCCTGTTTACACTTGGTATTAAGATGCATTTTGGTTGATTGTTTTACAAGTGAATGACGCTAAATACAGGTGTACATGGGGTCTAAAACGTTTTGAGCTTGTCCACATTCGCACTCACAGTGTTCGGTGATGTCTGCCGGCTATTAAAGCAGAAACGAAGCTGCTGCTTTCTGTGTTTTTTTTTTTTTCCTTCGTTTTGCCAATTTAAAATACCCAGTCACATTCATATTTAAATTGTGTGAGCTTATTTCGTCCATTAGATCAGAAGATCTGAAAAAGCCCATACATTTACCTGCCCATAGACCCTCCCTTCAAAGAAATGAGGACAGAAGTGGTTGAAAGTGGACAAAAGATATGGATTAAAACACCAGGTGTAGACGGGAATGTCTTTCTCATCTACTTATGATCCAATCGACCAAAGCACATCTTAATACCAGGTGTAAACAGGGGCATATAGAGTGGTGCAGAAATCACATATTTTTGTAGAGGCCAAAATCCTCAAACGAGTTCCGGTTCCACTGTTCGAAAGTCAATAGTCTTTTTGATTGGGTTTTTGATTAAATGAAATAAGGTGTGGTTAACATAATTTCAAGATATTTTCACATTTTATTCTACAACATAAAATACATCAGCAAAAACCCCTTGTCTTGAAAAAGACAATTGCTAATAAGTGGCTAAATGGGACTACAGAGGTTGTCAGGGAGATTAAATGTCATCACGTTGAACAGGAAAACTAATTTACTGACTAGTCCACTTTCACAGCCTTGTTGTTTTTATAATCGAGCTCTTGTGAACTATTCTTACTCAAATTTTCAGATTATTATAATTTTTTTTTTTAATAAATATTAAAAGAGTTAGGAATAGTAAGGAAGCTTAGTGAAGGTTGCGTTCGTTTATAGACTACGTTTAACTTTTTACTTCTGGTGATTGTATTTAGGTTTCAAAATTTAAAGTTGTGTTCATTTCTGAAGATTATCATGATGAACACAATGTTGGCCACAGAGCTTATTTTCTGCAATAATCTAGAAACCAATGGAAAAATCATATTTGACTTACAAAAATATGTCATCACTGCATCAATCTGTTACTTTCTTGTTAATGCTGTGGACTATGTACTTTATCATGGGTTTTGATGTTTTGGTCATATTCCACAGCCTGGAAGTATGCCAGCTCCAAAGTCTTTGGAAATTTGACTAAATAAATGGGTGATAATGTAGGAACTGTTTTGATTAAGATTAAATTATCACGTCTCCATCATGTATCTTGCATATAATCACATTTATTATAATCATGTTCATTCCCCATGTGAAGATGGCAAAATTGCTTAATCTGCAATATGTAAATTCTATTGTGAACAAATTATCCTGGGTTAAACGTCAAATCTCTTCACAGGGAACTATAGAGAAATCATGCCCTCAGTCCCCTCCAACAAAGAGAACGACACCCCTGCCTGCCCTTTTGCTGGCAAGAAGACAACTGGCAAGAATGGCGTAGAGAACAAGTTGGTTTCGGATGATGTAGACAGACCCCTGCAGCTGAATAGAGAAACTGGGGCCGCCGACCCAAAATGGATTCGTCCTGACCTGCCAAGCAGATGTACTTGGAAACCGGGAATGTCTCATGAAAATTCTCCTCACAAATACTTTCCCAGGTGATGATCACTCACTTTGGGAATCTAACCTAAAATCACAAGATTTTTACTTTAAATCAAGTGACAGGGAGCCTAACAAATTAAGCATTTCTTTTTACTTTTACTCATAAGTTTCCTATTAAGAAATTATTCCTCAGCATGATAAATGTGTTACATAAATGCATCCACTGTAATGGACTTTGCAATGTTCAATAAGCAATATATTTGTTACAGAAAAAAATATATAATTGTGTGTGTGTGTGTGTGTGTGTGTGTGTGTGTGTGGACATTCCATTTACTGTACAAACATTAAGCATTTTTACATTTTTAATAAAACATTGTTTAGTATGTTTTTAAAGCTATTTTGAATATGATGACTCATGGAATGTCCTCATATTTCATGAATACGTCATAGTACCAGTGTAATAACCATGTCATTATACAAATTTGTGTCCTCATAAATAGGGTTTCAATATTCCGGGAATTTTCAAAGCTGGAAACTTTCCATGGGAATTAACAGGAATATATGGAAATTAACGGGAATACATGGAAATTAAAGGGAATATATGGGAGTTAACGGGAATTAATGGGAATAAACAGGGAATTTGCAAAATTGCAGGTTAGCCTTTAACAGGGAACTTAAATGTAGTTGAAAAAAAAGACATCTTGCAACATAATTTTGGTTAAAACAACCTTATTTAATGCAATTTTAGTTTAATTTTTACCCTGCAAATTCCTCACACAGCACACTACTTTACTGCAGGGCTATTGAGGCCACACCCCCTGCATGCACTGTGCATTCCCCCAGTCCATAACATGCACATTTGATTAAAAAATACAGAAAAAAACTGTAATATTGTAAACATAACTACAATTCAAAATAATGGTATACTAACTGATATACATAAAAATATAATTTATTACTGTGATCAAAGCTAAATTTTCAATTTTCAATCATTTCTCCAGTCTTCAGTGTCACATGATCCTTCAGATATCATTCTAACATGCTAACACAACTGTTTCCAACAATGATAATAACAAATAAGTATCAAATCAGCAAAATTAGACTGATTTCTGAAGGATCATGTGACACTGAAATAAATAACACATAACAATTGCTGCAATAAAAATATATTTAATTTACATATATTTACTAAATTATAATTAATTGAATGCGAAAAATAAATAACTGTTATTTCATGTTATGACCAAACAAAATGTTTGTTTTATATGATACATTTATATGATAAATTTTATATAAATATTATAAATTAATGTATAATGTATAAATTTCCAGTGAATTCCCATAAATTCCTGTTAAGTTTCCAAATTGGAATATTTCCAAAATTCCTCAGGTTAAGTTCCCGTGGAAAGTTTGTCCCTTTGCAACCCTACTCATAAATCACAAAAACACGTGCACACACACACACTTTGTGTAACGAAGCGGGACTCATGGTAAGATCCAAATGCAGCGTTTTATTAAATGTAAGCGTGGTCGTACAGGCAGGGTAAATCAGGAGCAAACAGGTACAGCAGAGGGTTAGGCAGAATCGTAGTCAGGGCACAGGCAGTAGATCGAGGCAGGCGGATATCATTCACAGAACAGTATACAAGGCAAGAGTCAGGACAGGCAGCAACGGGTCAATAAATGGGAACAGGCAAGATCAATCACAGGCAGACAGGATACAAGGAAACGCTCAGAATTGTCACAAGGAATCAAGACTTCGCGGTGAGGTGGCGTGTGTGTGAGTCCTTTATAGTCCTGGTAATGAGTATCAGCTGGGTGTGCTGATTAGTGTGGAGTGTGCATGGCTGTATGTAGCAACAGGTGATTGGTGGAGTGAGTGCATGTGATTGACAGGGAGGATTATGGGAAATGGAGTCCGGAGTGAACAGGAACAGACTGTGATCGTGACACTTTGATAGCAAAACAAACATGTGTGTGTTTGTGTGAGTGTGTTCTTGTATACATGATTTATGAGACACAAATGTGTATAATAACATGGGTATTACAATGTAAACATAGTTTATGAGGACACTGGTTGTGTCCTTGTAAACCAAATGGCTTAAAAAACATACAAAAACTGTGTTTTTTTTAAATTCAAAAAATGTAGACAGTTTTCTGTGATGGGTAGGTTTAAGGGTAGGGGTAGTGTAGGGGGATAGAATATACAGTTTGTACAGTTTAAAAACCATTACGTCTATGGAGAGTCCACGTTAACCACATATACCACGTGTGTGTGTGTGTGTGTGTGTGTGTGTGTGTGTGTGTGTGTGAGAGAGAGAGAAATCATTATACTTCTCTATGGATATTTTAGGGAATATATATTTCTTAGGTTTTAGAACAGTGTCCACACAGTTTTAGTCTCATATTATATATTTTAACAGGCTCTAGATTTGAACCAGATGTCAAAGAACTCACAACAGAAATTTGACAGCGTACTCCTTTAAGATTTTTAATTTAGACTGTCACAAATTTACTTTGTTGTGTTTATTTTTTCTTCAAGTGACCTTGAGTTTTGTTTGTTTGTTGTTTGTTTTTTACCATTGGAGGACAAAAGCTGAGAGCATTCTGCCTACCATCCTGGACAGGATTGGAGACACACCCATGGTCCGCATAAACAAGATCTCTAAGACTTTTGGACTAAAGTGTGAAATTTGTAAGTGAATAATTCATATTTTTACTTTTAAATTTGTAAATCAATTACATTAAAAATCAATACCATTTAATCATAGGGGTATTACAAATGACAAACTTAAAAAACTTGGAATCCTTGAAAGACAAGGGAGTATAATCATACACTTGTGTTGTTTCCCCTGCTATGTGGCTTTAATTTTACATAAAACAGTCATAAAGTTTTGTTTGTATATGTGTCTGCAGTGGCCAAGTGTGAGTACTTTAATGCTGGTGGCAGTGTGAAGGACCGTATCAGTCTGCGTATGGTGGAGGATGCAGAAAGGGAAGGCATCCTCAAACCTGGAGACACCATTATAGAGCCCACCTCTGGAAATACAGGTAATCACACAGGGCATTTTATTACTTACAGACTGATGTTCTGTTTTGAGACTTCACGATTTTTCTTTTAACTTCATCTTATGTTACCTTTTTTCATAATTAGGGCCCAAGCGAAAATTCGCGCAGGGCCCTCTTGTTCTTCTAAGGATTATTATTAGGGCCCAAGCGAAAATTCGCGCAGGGCCCTCTTGTTCTTCTAAGGATTATTATTAGGGCCCAAGCGAAAATTCGCGCAGGGCCCTCTTGTTCTTCTAAGGATTATTAGGGCCCAAGCGAAAATTCGCGCAGGGCCCTCTTGTTCTTCTAAGGATTATTAGGGCCCAAGCGAAAATTCGCGCAGGGCCCTCTTGTTCTTCTAAGGATTATTATTAGGGCCCAAGCGAAAATTCGCGCAGGGCCCTCTTGTTCTTCTAAGGATTATTATTAGGGCCCAAGCGAAAATTCGCGCAGGGCCCTCTTGTTCTTCTAAGGATTATTATTATTATTTTTTTTTTTTTTTTTTTTTTTTTTTCCGTCTTCCGGGGCTTTTTGGGGGCCTTAACATGCTCAAAAACTCTTGAAAATTGGCACACACATTGGAATCCGCGGCCATTAGGACGCCGGAGAGGCTGGTACCCGGGCGTGGCAGGGGCTCGACAGCGCCCCCTTGAAAAAAAGTCTGAAAATTTGGTCCATATATTAAACATGCTTGCACGTATTAGTATGAAACTCGGTACACATATAGACCTCATCGGGCCGAACAACTTTCGCGCTCTAAGTTAATCGCCACGCCAACAGGAAGTCAGCTATTAAGGGTTGTTTGAAAAACGCATGCTCTGGAATTTGATATACTC
Source organism: Chanodichthys erythropterus (assembly GCF_024489055.1). Lineage (NCBI taxonomy): Eukaryota > Metazoa > Chordata > Actinopteri > Cypriniformes > Xenocyprididae > Chanodichthys > Chanodichthys erythropterus. The sequence continues at coordinate 25,514,139 of NC_090232.1, forward strand.
CTCCTAGACGATTAATCCGATCGCCACCAAACTCGGTCAGCATGAAGTCAAGACACTGATGATTAAAAATTGCCAGGGGATTTTTGATATCTCGAACGGTTTGGCCGTGGCGAGGCAACGAATTTATGGCGAGAAAAAGGAAACAGGAAATGTGTTATAACGTCTTAATACATATATTGATCTTTATGAAACTTCACGAGTGTGTTCGTTATAGGAGTCTGATCACATGGATGTGACTATTGTGAGTCAAAGTTATAGCGCCACCAACTGGCAGCAGGAAGTGTATCACTTTTTGAAATGTTTTGAGATCACCCTCTTATTTTTACCTGATTTGCTTCAAACTTCATCAGTGTAATGTCAATACACAGCAGATGTAGACCTATGACAGGATTTTTGATATTTGAAATATTGTTGCCATGGCAACAGGTCAAACTGTAATAATATTCTTGAGTGTTTTTGAGGCTCTTAACATGCTTTAAATTGCATGAAACTCGACACACACATCAATATTGTCAACCAGTAGACATGGACAAAGCCATAGAAATGGGCGTGGTGGAGGGGCTCAGTAGCGCCACCTTTTGACAAAAGTGGGGGTTAGTTTTTCCTACAGTCACCAAACTCGGTACACATATTATTCTCATCAAGCCGGACAATTTTCTAATTTACATTCATTAGCTCCGACCAACAGGAAGTCAGCTATTTTGGTTTGAATGTTAATTTTTTGAAAAAACAGGCTATGAATTTTATACTACTACTCCTACAGGGTTTATCCAATTTACACCAAGCTTTTTTAACTTGTTGCTAACACATTGAAGTTGTTTAATTGCAAACGGATTTTGGATATCTCAAACGGTTTGGCCGTGGCGAGGCAACGAATTTATGGCAAGAAAAGGGAAACAAAGTGTTATAACTTCTGCATACATTAATTGATTTTGATGAAACTTTGGCTTAGCCTTCGTTGTACAAGGCTGATCACATGGATTTGACTATTGTGATTCAAAGTCATAGCGCCACCAACTGGAAGCAGAAAATGTGTCACTTTCAGCATACATTGAGATCACCCTCTTATTTTTACCTGATTTGCTTCAAAATTCATCAGAATAATGTTAAAACTTGGCACATGTAATCCTTTGAAAATGGGAAGGGAGGAGGGGCTCTATAACGGCACCTTGTAGTGCAGTAAATGTGGAGTGAATTTGACATAGTCCTTTGATGTTTAACCGTTTTAAGTGCCTATTGCCCGCTGTGCACAGTTGCCCTGAAGCCACCGGGGTGGCGGTGCCACCGGGCTTGGGCCCGCCATCGCTGCTCGCAGCTATATTTATTTATTTTTTTTTTATTTTTTTTTTTTCCGTCTTCCGGGGCTTTTTGGGGGCCTTAACATGCTCAAAAACTCTTGAAAATTGGCACACACATTGGAATCCGCGGCCATTAGGACGCCGGAGAGGCTGGTACCCGGGCGTGGCAGGGGGCTCGACAGCGCCCCCTTGAAAAAAGTCTGAAAATTTGGTCCATATATTAAACATGCTTGCACGTATTAGTATGAAACTCGGTACACATATAGACCTCATCGGGCCGAACAACTTTCGCGCTCTAAGTTAATCGCCACGCCAACAGGAAGTCAGCTATTAAGGGTTGTTTGAAAAACGCATGCTCTGGAATTTGATATACTCCTCCTAGACGATTAATCCGATCGCCACCAAACTCGGTCAGCATGAAGTCAAGACACTGATGATTAAAAATTGCCAGGGGATTTTTGATATCTCGAACGGTTTGGCCGTGGCGAGGCAACGAATTTATGGCGAGAAAAAGGAAACAGGAAATGTGTTATAACGTCTTAATACATATATTGATCTTTATGAAACTTCACGAGTGTGTTCGTTATAGGAGTCTGATCACATGGATGTGACTATTGTGAGTCAAAGTTATAGCGCCACCAACTGGCAGCAGGAAGTGTATCACTTTTTGAAATGTTTTGAGATCACCCTCTTATTTTTACCTGATTTGCTTCAAACTTCATCAGTGTAATGTCAATACACAGCAGATGTAGACCTATGACAGGATTTTTGATATTTGAAATATTGTTGCCATGGCAACAGGTCAAACTGTAATAATATTCTTGAGTGTTTTTGAGGCTCTTAACATGCTTCAAATTGCATGAAACTCGACACACACACATCAATATTGTCAACCAGTAGACATGGACAAAGCCATAGAAATGGGCGTGGTGGAGGGGCTCAGTAGCGCCACCTTTTGACAAAAGTGGGGGGGTTAGTTTTTCCTACAGTCACCAAACTCGGTACACATATTGTTCTCATCAAGCCGGACAATTTTCTAATTTACATTCATTAGCTCCGACCAACAGGAAGTCAGCTATTTTGGTTTGAATGTTAATTTTTTGAAAAAACAGGCTATGAATTTTATACTACTACTCCTACAGGGTTTATCCAATTTACACCAAGCTTTTTTTAACTTGTTGCGAACACATTGAAGTTGTTTAATTGCAAACGGATTTTGGATATCTCAAACGGTTTGGCCGTGGCGAGGCAACGAATTTATGGCGAGAAAAAGGAAACAGGAAATGTGTTATAACTTCTGCATACATTGATTGATGTTTATGAAACTTCAGGAGTGTGTTGGTTGTAGTAGTCTGATCACATGGATGTAACTATTGTGAGTCAAAGTTATAGCGCCACCAAATGGCAGCAAGAAGTGTATCACTTTTAAAATGCTTTGAGATCACCCTCTTATTTTTACCTGATTTGCTTCAAACTTCATCAGTGTAATGTCAATACACAGCAGATGTAGACCTATGACAGGATTTTTGATATTTGAAATATTGTTGCCATGGCAACAGGTCAAACTGTAATAATATTCTTGAGTGTTTTTGAGGCTCTTAACATGCTTCAAATTGCATGAAACTCGACACACACATCAATATTGTCAACCAGTAGACATGGACAAAGCCATAGAAATGGGCGTGGTGGAGGGGCTCAGTAGCGCCACCTTTTGACAAAAGTGGGGGTTAGTTTTTCCTACAGACACCAAACTCGGTACACATATTATTCTCATCAAGCCGGACAATTTTCTAATTTACATTCATTAGCTCCGACCAACAGGAAGTCAGCTATTTTGGTTTGAATGTTAATTTTTTGAAAAAACAGGCTATGAATTTTATACTACTACTCCTACAGGGTTTATCCAATTTACACCAAGCTTTTTTTAACTTGTTGCTAACACATTGAAGTTGTTTAATTGCAAACGGATTTTGGATATCTCAAACGGTTTGGCCGTGGCGAGGCAACGAATTTATGGCAAGAAAAGGGAAACAAAGTGTTATAACTTCTGCATACATTAATTGATTTTGATGAAACTTTGGCTTAGTCTTCGTTGTACAAGGCTGATCACATGGATTTGAGTATTGTGATTCAAAGTCATAGCGCCACCAACTGGAAGCAGAAAATGTGTCACTTTCAGCATACATTGAGATCACCCTCTTATTTTTACCTGATTTGCTTCAAAATTCATCAGAATAATGTTAAAACTTGGCACATGTAATCCTTTGAAAATGGGCAGGGAGGAGGGGCTCTATAGCGGCACCTTGTAGTGCAGTAAATGTGGAGTGAATTTGACATAGTCCTTTGATGTTTAACCGTTTTAAGTGCCTATTGCCCGCTGTGCACAGTTGCCCTGAAGCCACCGGGGTGGCGGTGCCACCGGGCTTGGGCCCGCCATCGCTGCTCGCAGCTATATTTATTTATTTTTATTTATTTTTTTTATTTTTTTTCCGTCTTCCGGGGCTTTTTGGGGGCCTTAACATGCTCAAAAACTCTTGAAAATTGGCACACACATTGGAATCCGCGGCCATTAGGACGCCGGAGAGGCTGGTACCCGGGCGTGGCAGGGGGGCTCGACAGCGCCCCCTTGAAAAAAGTCTGAAAATTTGGTCCATATATTAAACATGCTTGCACGTATTAGTATGAAACTCGGTACACATATAGACCTCATCGGGCCGAACAACTTTCGCGCTCTAAGTTAATCGCCACGCCAACAGGAAGTCAGCTATTAAGGGTTGTTTGAAAAACGCATGCTCTGGAATTTGATATACTCCTCCTAGACGATTAATCCGATCGCCACCAAACTCGGTCAGCATGAAGTCAAGACACTGATGATTAAAAATTGCCAGGGGATTTTTGATATCTCGAACGGTTTGGCCGTGGCGAGGCAACGAATTTATGGCGAGAAAAAGGAAACAGGAAATGTGTTATAACGTCTTAATACATATATTGATCTTTATGAAACTTCACGAGTGTGTTCGTTATAGGAGTCTGATCACATGGATGTGACTATTGTGAGTCAAAGTTATAGCGCCACCAACTGGCAGCAGGAAGTGTATCACTTTTTGAAATGTTTTGAGATCACCCTCTTATTTTTACCTGATTTGCTTCAAACTTCATCAGTGTAATGTCAATACACAGCAGATGTAGACCTATGACAGGATTTTTGATATTTGAAATATTGTTGCCATGGCAACAGGTCAAACTTTAATAATATTCTTGAGTGTTTTTGAGGCTCTTAACATGCTTCAAATTGCATGAAACTCGACACACACATCAATATTGTCAACCAGTAGACATGGACAAAGCCATAGAAATGGGCGTGGTGGAGGGGCTCAGTAGCGCCACCTTTTGACAAAAGTGGGGGTTAGTTTTTCCTACAGTCACCAAACTCGGTACACATATTATTCTCATCAAGCCGGACAATTTTCTAATTTACATTCATTAGCTCCGACCAACAGGAAGTCAGCTATTTTGGTTTGAATGTTAATTTTTTGAAAAAAACAGGCTATGAATTTTATACTACTACTCCCACAGGGTTTATCCAATTTACACCAAGCTTTTTTTAACTTGTTGCGAACACATTGAAGTTGTTTAATTGCAAAAGGATTTTGGATATCTCAAACGGTTTGGCCGTGGCGAGGCAACGAATTTATGGCGAGAAAAGGGAAACAGGAAATGTGTTATAACTTCTGCATACATTGATTGATGTTTATGAAACTTCAGGAGTGTGTTGGTTGTAGTAGTCTGATCACATGGATGTAACTATTGTGAGTCAAAGTTATAGCGCCACCAAATGGCAGCAAGAAGTGTATCACTTTTAAAATGCTTTGAGATCACCCTCTTATTTTTACCTGATTTGCTTCAAACTTCATCAGTGTAATGTCAATACACAGCAGATGTAGACCTATGACAGGATTTTTGATATTTGAAATATTGTTGCCATGGCAACAGGTCAAACTGTAATAATATTCTTGAGTGTTTTTGAGGCTCTTAACATGCTTCAAATTGAATGAAACTCGACACACACATCAATATTGTCAACCAGTAGACATGGACAAAGCCATAGAAATGGGCGTGGTGGAGGGGCTCAGTAGCGCCACCTTTTGACAAAAGTGGGGGGTTAGTTTTTCCTACAGTCACCAAACTCGGTACACATATTATTCTCATCAAGCCGGACAATTTTCTAATTTACATTCATTAGCTCCGACCAACAGGAAGTCAGCTATTTTGGTTTGAATGTTAATTTTTTGAAAAAACAGGCTATGAATTTTATACTACTACTCCTACAGGGTTTATCCAATTTACACCAAGCTTTTTTTAACTTGTTGCTAACACATTGAAGTTGTTTAATTGCAAACGGATTTTGGATATCTCAAACGGTTTGGCCGTGGCGAGGCAACGAATTTATGGCAAGAAAAGGGAAACAAAGTGTTATAACTTCTGCATACATTAATTGATTTTGATGAAACTTTGGCTTAGTCTTCGTTGTACAAGGCTGATCACATGGATTTGACTATTGTGATTCAAAGTCATAGCGCCACCAACTGGAAGCAGAAAATGTGTCACTTTCAGCATACATTGAGATCACCCTCTTATTTTTACCTGATTTGCTTCAAAATTCATCAGAATAATGTTAAAACTTGGCACATGTAATCCTTTGAAAATGGGCAGGGAGGAGGGGCTCTATAACGGCACCTTGTAGTGCAGTAAATGTGGAGTGAATTTGACATAGTCCTTTGATGTTTAACCGTTTTAAGTGCCTATTGCCCGCTGTGCACAGTTGCCCTGAAGCCACCGGGGTGGCGGTGCCACCGGGCTTGGGCCCGCCATCGCTGCTCGCAGCTATATTTATTTATTTTTATTTTTTTTATTTATTTTTTTTTTTTTTTCCGTCTTCCGGGGCTTTTTGGGGGCCTTAACATGCTCAAAAACTCTTGAAAATTGGCACACACATTGGAATCCGCGGCCATTAGGACGCCGGAGAGGCTGGTACCCGGGCGTGGCAGGGGGGCTCGACAGCGCCCCCTTGAAAAAAGTCTGAAAATTTGGTCCATATATTAAACATGCTTGCACGTATTAGTATGAAACTCGGTACACATATAGACCTCATCGGGCCGAACAACTTTCGCGCTCTAAGTTAATCGCCACGCCAACAGGAAGTCAGCTATTAAGGGTTGTTTGAAAAACGCATGCTCTGGAATTTGATATACTCCTCCTAGACGATTAATCCGATCGCCACCAAACTCGGTCAGCATGAAGTCAAGACACTGATGATTAAAAATTGCCAGGGGATTTTTGATATCTCGAACGGTTTGGCCGTGGCGAGGCAACGAATTTATGGCGAGAAAAAGGAAACAGGAAATGTGTTATAACGTCTTAATACATATATTGATCTTTATGAAACTTCACGAGTGTGTTCGTTATAGGAGTCTGATCACATGGATGTGACTATTGTGAGTCAAAGTTATAGCGCCACCAACTGGCAGCAGGAAGTGTATCACTTTTTGAAATGTTTTGAGATCACCCTCTTATTTTTACCTGATTTGCTTCAAACTTCATCAGTGTAATGTCAATACACAGCAGATGTAGACCTATGACAGGATTTTTGATATTTGAAATATTGTTGCCATGGCAACAGGTCAAACTTTAATAATATTCTTGAGTGTTTTTGAGGCTCTTAACATGCTTCAAATTGCATGAAACTCGACACACACATCAATATTGTCAACCAGTAGACATGGACAAAGCCATAGAAATGGGCGTGGTGGAGGGGCTCAGTAGCGCCACCTTTTGACAAAAGTGGGGGTTTTAGTTTTTCCTACAGTCACCAAACTCGGTACACATATTATTCTCATCAAGCCGGACAATTTTCTAATTTACATTCATTAGCTCCGACCAACAGGAAGTCAGCTATTTTGGTTTGAATGTTAATTTTTTGAAAAAACAGGCTATGAATTTTATACTACTACTCCTACAGGGTTTATCCAATTTACACCAAGCTTTTTTTAACTTGTTGCGAACACATTGAAGTTGTTTAATTGCAAACGGATTTTGGATATCTCAAACGGTTTGGCCGTGGCGAGGCAACGAATTTATGGCGAGAAAAGGGAAACAGGAAATGTGTTATAACTTCTGCATACATTGATTGATGTTTATGAAACTTCAGGAGTGTGTTGGTTGTAGTAGTCTGATCACATGGATGTAACTATTGTGAGTCAAAGTTATAGCGCCACCAAATGGCAGCAAGAAGTGTATCACTTTTAAAATGCTTTGAGATCACCCTCTTATTTTTACCTGATTTGCTTCAAACTTCATCAGTGTAATGTCAATACACAGCAGATGTAGACCTATGACAGGATTTTTGATATTTGAAATATTGTTGCCATGGCAACAGGTCAAACTGTAATAATATTCTTGAGTGTTTTTGAGGCTCTTAACATGCTTCAAATTGCATGAAACTCGACACACACATCAATATTGTCAACCAGTAGACATGGACAAAGCCATAGAAATGGGCGTGGTGGAGGGGCTCAGTAGCGCCACCTTTTGACAAAAGTGGGGGGCTTAGTTTTTCCTACAGTCACCAAACTCGGTACACATATTATTCTCATCAAGCCGGACAATTTTCTAATTTACATTCATTAGCTCCGACCAACAGGAAGTCAGCTATTTTGGTTTGAATGTTAATTTTTTGAAAAAACAGGCTATGAATTTTATACTACTACTCCTACAGGGTTTATCCAATTTACACCAAGCTTTTTTTAACTTGTTGCTAACACATTGAAGTTGTTTAATTGCAAACGGATTTTGGATATCTCAAACGGTTTGGCCGTGGCGAGGCAACGAATTTATGGCAAGAAAAGGGAAACAAAGTGTTATAACTTCTGCATACATTAATTGATTTTGATGAAACTTTGGCTTAGTCTTCGTTGTACAAGGCTGATCACATGGATTTGACTATTGTGATTCAAAGTCATAGCGCCACCAACTGGAAGCAGAAAATGTCACTTTCAGCATACATTGAGATCACCCTCTTATTTTTACCTGATTTGCTTCAAAATTCATCAGAATAATGTTAAAACTTGGCACATGTAATCCTTTGAAAATGGGCAGGGAGGAAGGGGTCTATAGCGGCACCTTGTAGTGCAGTAAATGTGGAGTGAATTTGACATAGTCCTTTGATGTTTAACCGTTTTAAGTGCCTATTGCCCGCTGTGCACAGTTGCCCTGAAGCCACCGGGGTGGCGGTGCCACCGGGCTTGGGCCCGCCATCGCTGCTCGCAGCTATATTTTCTATTGCATTGCTCAATGTAACAGTATGTATGTTTTCAAAATCTTCAACATTTGTTCGAACTCTAGTTCATAAATATGGTTAAAATATGAGAATTTTTATTTTGCTTCAGTCTTGGTGTCCATTGTAATGGACATGAAAAAAAGTCTAATAAAAATGAGTTGGTACAAATTTTGTTTTTTTTAGACTCATTTCTAAACTGCAGAAGAGAAAATATTAAGTGGGTGAAAAACTTTGCTCAGTAAAAAAAAAAAAAACAGAAGAAGGAATTCAGGTCTGAATTTATGTGCAAATATTTGCATTCTATGCAGGTATTGGTCTTGCACTGGCTGCAGCAGTGAAGGGTTATCGCTGCATAATTGTTATGCCTGAGAAAATGAGCATGGAAAAGGTAAGATTTATTCCAATTTAAATTAGTTTTCTCCGCCCACCAAGAATGTTAAATGTGATGAAGTTAAACAAGAGTCTCATTATAGGTTGACGTGTTGAGAGCTTTAGGTGCTGAGATAGTCCGAACTCCCACCAGTGCGCGGTTTGACTCCCCAGAATCCCATGTGGGTGTGGCTTGGCGCTTGAAGAATGAAATTCCTAACTCCCACATCCTGGATCAGTACCGCAATCCCAGCAACCCCCTGGCTCATTATGACACCACTGCTGAGGAGATTCTGGAGCAGTGTGATGGTAGTAATTGCATAATTTCCCTTGCATTTTCTTCGGGACTTAATATGGTATTGGCAGTGGGGGGTGGTTTGGGAGGGGGGGATTCGCGGAGGATTTGCCGCAGAGGCCCCTGAAAGCGCGGGGCCCGGTGCATCAGTGGGATGGCTCTGTAAGTGCATAGTTAAAGGTGCCCTAGAATCAGAATTTGAATTTACCTCGGCATAGTTGAATAACAAGAGTTCAGTACATGGAAAAGACATACAGTGAGTTTCAAACTCCATTGTTTCCTCCTTCTTATGTAAATCTCATTTGTTTAAAAGACTTCCGGAAAACACTTGGATCTCAACATAACACCGACTGTTACGTAACAGTCGGGATCATTAATATGTATGACCCCAATATTTGCATGATGCCAGCCCATTCGACGCATTAGACAAGGAAAGGCAGTATTAACGTCTGGATCTGTGCACGGACAAGGTAAGCAAGCAAGAACAACAGCGAAAAATGGCAGATGTAGCAATAATAACTGACATGATCCATGATAGCATGATATTTTTAGTGATATTTGTAAATTGTCTTTCTAAATGTTTCATTAGCATGTTGCTAATACTGTTAAATGTGATTAAAGTTACCATTGTTTCTTACTGTATTCACGGAGACGAGAGTCGCTATTTTCATTTTTAAACACACGTGCAGTCTGTATAATTCATAAACACAACTTCATTCTTTATAAATCTCTCCAACAATGTAGAATTAGACGTTAGATCCATTTGAGCGTTATATTAGCTGTGTGAACTTTGTACACTGTAATATAGTCGAGAGCTAGTGGGGCAGAGGAAACGCATCTCTTAAAGGGGCCATGCTGAAAAAATCAGTGCATATTTAATGATGCCCCAAAATAGGCAGTTAAAAAAATTAATTAAAAAAAATCTATGGGTATTTTGAGCTGAAACTTCAGACACGTTCAGGGGACACCTAGGACTTATATTACATCTTGTAAAAAAACAATCTAGGGCACCTTTAATTAATATTACTCAGTAGTCAGTACTTAAATGTATAATTAATTACAGTGAAACAAGAAGACTTTAAAATGGTTTAACCGCATTTAAAAAAGTGTAACTGACGTTTTGTTCTTCTTCGGAACATTAAAGATACTTTTAATAAAATCTGATAGATTTCTGTCCCTACACTGAACGTCCATTCACCCAAAACTATGATGACTAAACGTTCATAAAGAGATTGTAAAAGAAATAGATATGAATCGAATGTTTTAATCCAAGTCTTTTGAAGAGACACAATCGCTTGATCAACAGATTTAATTTAGGCTTTTATTCATGTACATAGAGCACTCAAATTTGATAAACGAAAGCTCAGCCGTACTTGCTTGACGCTTCTCATCAGAAGACTTGGATTCAACCGCTCGATTCATATGGATTCATTTTACAATCTCTTTATATCACTCAGATTTCATTAAAAATATATTCATTTGTGTTTCTACGATGAATGAAAGTCTTATGGGTTTGGAATAACATGAGAGTGAGTAACTGAGGTGAACTGTACCTTTAACTCTCTACCCGCCTTACCTGTGTCAACAGGAAAAGTAGATATGCTGGTGGCAGGAGCTGGCACAGGTGGCACCATTACTGGCGTTGCTCGCAAATTGAAGGAGAAATGCCCAAATATTAAGGTAGACACTGATTGTCCCTGAGACCTGATGCACAGCAATTTTTTTTTAAGTTCACCTGTTTTGTAACAAAAATACTAGTACTAGTTTATTTTAAAATGTCAAGAAGCCATAAAAAGAATAACTGGAAGAGTAAACCACATCATGGGAATACCACTGAGTCTGCATGCATAAGAAATCATATAAATTGCAGCTGTAAAAGTCATTAAGGCATAAAGTAACAAGACAACACTGAATGTGCGTCTTCACTCGCCTGAAGTCTGTCTGTGTTTTGCCAGATTGTTGCCGTGGACCCAGAGGGCTCGATCCTCGCTGTACCTGATGAGCTGAACCGGACTGATAAAACCCAGTATGAGGTGGAGGGCATCGGATATGACTTTATACCCACCGTCCTGGACAGATCTGTGAGTGACTCTACATAAGTGTTAGATTATGTAGTGTTATTCGAATATAAGTCTAATGTCCTTTAAAAATTAATGTATTTGTCAATGATAGAGCTCTTCAACTGGTAATCCTACAAGATCTTGACTTTATTTTAGTTAAATCTCTGCACTGCTGCATACGTTAAAGCATTCTATGTGCAAAACCTAATGATGAGATCAACAGTGAGTGAATCATGATCCGTATTTGAGTTGTAGTGAGCATATTTAACCTCAGGCCATTGTTTAGTTACACACATCCAAACATGAACCAGCCCTGTTATAGGTGCACATATTCAATCATGTCATATCAGATGTGGTTATGTATAACTTGGAAAAATATATAGAGATGAGGTACTGCAGTTGATAGTGGAACATTAAGAAAAAATTAAACCAATGATGAAAGCTCATCCTTCAAATTTAGACTTGCTGGTAAAACTTTACAACAAGGTTCCATTTGTTAACATTAATTAACATGAACTAACAATGAAAAATACTTCAATAGCATTTTTAATCTTAGTCAATGTTAAATTTAACATTTACTAATACACTTAAAATCAAAAGTAGTATTTGTTAATAATATTTATTGGACCTGAGCTGAAATTAACTAACAAATGAGCTAACATGAAATTTTTTTTTTTTTTAACAAAGATTAATAAATACTGTAACAAATGCTCATTGTTAGTTCAAATAGCTCAATGTTTATTAATGCATTAAAGGTGCCCTAGAATCAAAAATTGAATTTACCTTGGCATAGTTGAATAACAAGAGTTCAGTACATGGAAAAGACATACATTGAGTTTCAAACTCCATTGCTTCCTCCTTCTTATGTAAATCTAATTTGTTTAAAAGACCTTCGAAAAACAGGCGAATCTCAACATAACACCGACCGTTACTTAAACAGTCAGGATCATTAATATGTACGACCCCAATATTTGCATATGCCAGCCCATGTTCAAGGCATTACACGAGGGCAGCCAGTATTAATGTCTGGATCTGTGCACAGCTGAATCATCAGACTAGGTAAGCAAGCAAGAACATAGCGAAAAATGGCAGATGGAGCAATAATAACTGACATGATCCATGATTACATGATATTTCTAGTGATATTTGTGAATTGTCTTTCTAAATGTTTCGTTAGCATGTTGCTAATGTACTGTTAAATGTGGTTAAAATTACCATTGTTTATTACTGTATTCACAGAGACAAGAGAACCGTTGCTATTTTCATTTTTAAACACTTGCAGTCTGTATAATGCACAAACACAACTTCATTCTTTATAAATCTCTCCAACAGTGTGTAATGTTAGCTTTAGCCATGGAGCACTGTCAAACTCATTCAGAATCAAATGTAAACATCCAAATAAATACTATACTCACATGATCCGACGCATGCATGCAGTATGCATGACGAACATCTTGTAAAGATCCATTTGAGGGTTATATTAGCTGTGTTACTGAACTTTGTAAATGCACTGTATTATAGTCGAGAGCTCGGGGGGCAGGGAGCGCGTTTTTTAAAGGGGCTGTGTGCTGAATCGGTGCATAGTTAATGATGCCCCAAAATAGGCTGTTAAAAAATTTAATTAAAAAAAATCTATGGGGTATTTTGAGCTGAAACTTCACATACATTCAGGGGACACCTTAGACTTATATTACATCTTGTAAAAACGTTAAATAATGGAACCTAATTTTGTAAAGTGTTATTTCCAAACATTTGCTTTAGTTTTCTCTGCTTCAAGTGCATAGCGTTCGTTATGAAAGGGAAAAAAAAAGAAAGAAAGAAAGAAAGGTGAGTGTCAGGTGCCACTGAACGTACATATACATGTAAACATCATGACTATTTGGTTCATACTGCTGTGAGTCAGCAGTCTCAATCCTGAACATCAAGTCAGGTTCTGCTTTAACCATTGATTATCTGCACAAATGTCTGACAATTGCACTGGCAACATTTTTGCCAGAATACTTTTAAGATGAGTAGAGGCACTCACTAAAATGAAGCTTGAAATATTTTATAAAGAAGAAAAATAGATATTAATTTATTATGAATGTATTTTTATGTAAATTTTTACAGTTTTACACAGTTTATAAATAAAGTTTAACTTTTTTTCAAAGTAAAGTTTAACAAAAGCTACTTAGTTAGTTATTGAATCTATCTATCAATATATATCTATCTGTGTGTGTATATATATAATATTTGTTGCTATTCTGTCCTTTTACCAGTAGATAGCAGTAGTAGTATAGGGTTGGTTTACAGCATCCTATTTGGTGGGAAGCAGTCATGTACAAATTATGCAGGTCTACATTGAAACCTCTGTGTGTTTATTTCAGTTGGTTGACAAATGGTACAAATCCAAAGACGAGGAATCATTCGCCATGGCCCGAATGCTTATAAGAGACGAAGGGCTGTTATGTGGTAAACACATTATCTTTTATTAAATTGCACCTTTTATATAAATGTCTATGAATTTTTCAACATGTTAAATTGTGGCTTAATGTTTATGAGAAGTAATATCATTAATGTAGTAGGTATATGCTACATTGTTTATCAGTCTAAGGCTCTGTTTCTGTTGTCAGGTGGTAGCTCAGGCACTGCCATGGCAGCTGCAGTAAAGTTTGCCAAAGAGCTGAAGGAGGGCCAGCGCTGTGTGGTGATTCTACCAGACTCGATTCGAAACTACATGTATGGAGAAGTCTGAGAAATTAACAAGATTTAGCTGCAAGCTTATTCAGTTTCAGTTTGTTTCTTCCAGGGAACACAAACTGATAAATTTGACCTTAAAGGATTAGTTCACTTTAAAACAAACATTACCCCAAGCTTTACTCACTCTCAAGCCATCCTAGGTGTATATGACTTTCTTCTTTCTGAAGAACACTATCTGAGTTATATTAATAAATAGATGGCATAAACGTTTTTAACTGCAAGAGGCTTTTCACTTTCTTCATAAGTTAGTCGTCGTCATCGGCTGGTTTATTAGAAGCAGAGACCGTTTGTTAGCAGTAAGAAGAAACCTCATTGCTTTACTGGATGATGCACTTTCTGCTGTCTCAGAACATGACATCTTTATGTCGGCCAGACGGCCACCATAGCTTCTCCGAAAGCGAGGGGTACGAGGGTGAGTTTGTGTTCATCAGAAAGAAGAAAGTCATATACACCTAGAATGGCTTGAGGGCGAGTAAATCATGGGGTAATTTTCATTTTAAAGTGAACTAATCCTTTAAATGCACTCTAAGTTGTTTTAGTTAAAAGCATCTGCCAAATTGTGTGTGTGTGTGTGTGTATGTTCAGTTTTTGATATGAATGCAAATTATTTTGTGTTTGAAATTTACTCTAAAGGTCCAAGTTCTTGAGTGATAAGTGGATGTTCCAGAAGGGCTTTCTGAGGGTGGAGGACATCATGGTGAATAAACCTTGGTGAGGAGAGAATTGTTTTGTCAATTTAAGATTTAGTGGAGTGTATAGGTGAGACTAGGGCTATTTGTCATACTTTTTATTTGTTGAATATTCGTTAGGGTATATTTATTTATTTTCTAAATTGAAGTAAATTTCTCTTTAGGCATATAAATTGTCTAGATATTGTACATTTCCACAATCATTGCCACAGAAAAAAACATATACATATTGACCTTTTTCGACAACATGTCATAAAAACAGAAAATGTCCTGATCATTGTTGTCAAAAAAGGTCAATATGTATATCTTTTATCACACTATATGGGATAAGTTGTTTAAGTGCATTTTAATTTATTAAATAGTAAAATGATTATTAAAAACACAAAATAATTAATGTAACAGCAAAATATGTACAATTTAAAAACATCAGACCATTAAATTGAATAACAAATATTGATATTACTAAATGTGTAACATTTTAAACACAACTTGCCCTTGTCCTGTGAACACTTTTTAACTTTTGAGTTAAAATCTGTCTCATCTATAGAGACAGAGTGCAAGGTGTCATAATCTGAAAACCACGCCCACCGGGGGGGGAAACAATCCAACCGTCTCCATTGACTTTGTATTGCGTGAAGCTGCCTCCTTGTCATTTCTGACTTATAACAAAAAAACAGAAAAAAGTGGGTACAGGCAATTGAGAGAGAGTGTGACATGTTATATTACACTTAGAACTACGTCCACTGGAGGGGAGCGTAATCAGCTATAGGAAATATAATATATGACATTTGGATATTTGACTTATCAGTGATTAAATGTTTACTGCACATGTAGGCATACTGAGTGTCGGGATCCCAAAATGTATCCATTCTTCCTGCTGATGCTTCACTTCTTATTGCCTGTATCCACTTTTTTTTCTCCTTAAAGGCTGGCTTTTATGGTTCGGTAGCTTATAAAACTTAGTTCTGGTTTCTTAGCTTGGTTGCCTCACACCTTGTCTCATATCAGCTTTTAGACATTGTTCTTTTTTTAGTTATAAACACAGTTCACACACTTTTTTTGAGATATTGGGGATATGACAACTTCTCTGTGTGAAAACTAGCACCATTTTTCACTATTTTAAATGTATACTTTATTTATGAACATTTATACAAAGTTTAGGTATTTGGAACCTGGACAGACTCTCATTTGTTATTGGTTCTGTGTTCATTCTTCATTTTTCTTCATAAATTTCTTTCAGGTGGTGGAATTTGAAATTGCAAAGTCTAAACCTCTCTGCTCCTCTTACTGTGCTGCCCACAGTCACATGCCAAAAAACTATTAAAATCTTGAAAGAAAAGGGCTTTGACCAGGCACCTGTCGTAAATGAAGCTGGGTGAGTGAAAATGCCACAAAGAACATTCTAATTTGTCAGAATAAATTCATATTAAAATGGTGACAACTGCACCATATTTTTCATCAGTACCTATTGTATTAAAACATTTGTCAATGTAAATGACGCTGGTTAAAACTGTGTATGGCTTCCTCTCTGCAGGTTGATTCTGGGTATGGTGACCTTGGGAAACATGCTTGCTTCTGTACTTGCAGGAAAGGTCAAGCCCTCTGACCCTGTCAGCAAAGTGCTCTACAAACAGTTCAAGCAGGTGGGACTAGTGCAGCACTTTTAGAAAGGATGGTTTTTGCTCACTCAATCCATCTGTCATTACTTAACTATGTTTTAGATTCGTCTAACTGACAATATGGGAAAGCTGTCTCGGATCTTGGAAACTGATCACTTTGCCCTGGTGGTCCATGAGCAGATTCAATGTGAGTGTTTCTCATGGACAGACATATTGAGTAATAATTCTTCATTGACTGGATAATGTGCTCTTATGTATTTTATTTTTTTATTTTATTTTTACAAAACCGCATTAGCTATGCATTCAGTGTAACCCAGATGTTAGAAATTCTGATTTACGCTGCTTAAACTTTTGACTTTACATTAGTCTTCTTGTCAGGATTTGCAGACAACTCAAATACAGAACAACCAGGGAAATTCAAAAAGATATTAGACAAATAAAAGGCAATACAAAAAAACTGGGCAAAGACAGACCAAGACATTAGTCAACCCTTACGCAAAGAAAATATATATGAATGATCAATACATTTACTGATTTAACATTATATTTGAAAATATACAAAATTATATGGGAACCTGTATATGTACAATAAAGGATAAAACTTTATGAATATTAAATGTAATGCTATTTTTGTCTTAATTTCTAAATATTTTGTATGTATCAATATATGGTCAATGCATATTTTGCAGTATATTGAAAAATATAAGCACTAGTTTTCCATATATGGAAATGTATTATGTAATATATCGCATTATATTTTGAAGTATATTCCCATATAATTTTGTTCTGTAAGAGTAACTAGTAATATATGATTCCTCCTGTTGTGACCCCTTTAAAGGATTTTTCCTCCATGTAAAAATGCTTTTGGCTTTTTGCTTTGACATAGAATCGTGAATGCCGCCAAAGGCATTTTTTTTTACCTTGTATCTATGGTGTCTTGTCCTCCTGATCCCATATAACCACTGAGAGGATGATGAGTTGTTGTTTTTTTTTTTTTTTATTGCTTCTCTTTTTTTCTTATATTTTTTTTCTCCAAGATCTCACAGATGGATCCTCTACTCAAAAGCAAATGGTGTTTGGAGTGGTGACAGCCATTGATCTTCTCAACTTTGTGACCGCTCGAGAGAAAAGAGAGAGATCTATGTCTGAATCAACAGATGAATCCTGAAGGCATTTGAGCACTTCCTGCCTCAAACTGAATGTGATGCACTACAAAGAATCATACTTTAAAGTTATAGATAACGTATAGTTATTACATCTAAAACTTGGGCAGTAGGGTTGGGTGGAACTGCTTTTTACAATCACGTTTTTTGTTTGTCTTTTTTGCATAGCCAATAATTATTTACAGGTTTACAAATGTGTGTTTACAAATTTACAGTGATGTTAAAAGGCATCAGAACAGGGTTTAAAATAAAATAAAAAGCCAATGTTTGATAAATTTACTAAATTTACTGGCCAAAAATAGTTTGTACTAGCCATGGCTGTGTATTTTGCATTGTTGTTATTCAATATATGTTTAAATTACTATGACAATGGAATTTTTGTGCTTTGTTTTCCTTGCATAGTTCAAACACTGCTGACAAAAAATGTCCTTTGACTTGTCATGTTGCAGTTCCTAATAAAAGTATTGGCCAACCCCCCAACCCACCTGCAGAATCTGTGAAAATGTGACTTGTTATTTTATCAAAATAACAGAGATCATACAAAATGCATGTTATTTTTTATGTAGTACTGTCCTGAGTAAGATATTTTACATGAAAGATATTTACATATAGTCCACAAGACAAAAAAGAAAAAGAAAAAGCTGAATTTATTAAAATAACCCCATTTAAAAGTTTGGGAACCATTGGTTCTTAATACTATGTGTGGTTACCTGGATGATCTATGACTGTTTGTTTGTTTTGTGATGGTTGTTCATGAGTTCCTTGTTTGTTCTGAGCAGTTAAACTGAGCTCTGTTCTTCAGAAAAATACTCCAGGTCCTGCAGATTCTTCAGTTTTCAAGGATTTTTTGCATATTTTAACCCTTTCCAGCAGTGGCTGTATGATTTTGCGATTCATCTTTTTACACTGACAATTGAGGGACTCAAACACAACTATTAAAAAATGTTCAAACATTCACTGATGCTCCAGAAAGAAACACGATGCATTAAGAGTCAAGGGGTGAAAACTTTTGAACAGGATAAAGATGTCCAAATTTTTATTTTGTTGAAATATCTTCTTTCTTTTTTTTTTTTCATTTAGTACTGCCCTTCGGAAGCAACAGAAGATACTTGCATGTTTCCCGGAAGACAAATTAAGTACAATTTACCTTGATCTTCAAAAAGTTATTTACAAAAAGTTAGGTCTTAATGCATTGTTTCCTTCTGGAGCATCACTGAATGTTTGAACCTTTTTTAATAGTTGTGTTTGAGTCCAAATTGTCCTCAAAACAGATGGATCTCAGAATTATACAGTCACTGCTGGAAAGGGTGCAAATATAAAAAAAAAAAAAAAATCCTTGAAAACTGAAGAATCTGCAGGGCCTGGAGGATTTTTCTGAAGAACAGAGCTCAGTCTAACTGCCTAGGACAAACAAGGAACTCATGAACAACCATCACAAAATAATAATAAAAAAAAAAAAATTGCAGATCATCCAGGTAACCACATAGTATTAAGAACCAAACTTTTAAATGGGGTCATTTTAATAAATTCATCTATTTGTCTTGTGGATTATATGTAAACATCTTTTATGTAAAATATCTTACTCAGAACAGTACTAAATAAAAAATAAAAAGCCTTTTGTATGATCTCTGTTATTTTATTAAAATTATTCACATTTTCACAGATTCTGCAAGTGGTTCCCATACTTTTTCATGCAACTATAAAATAATGAACATCTGATAGCCAATGCGAATGTGAAGGGGGCATTTTGGACTTCTAATTCATCAATATTAGTCTCCAAGCCAGCAGAGTGACAAAGTCAATTGAATCTTGTTTAAGAGTTGACAAGGTTGGTACTGCAAGGCAAACTCCGAACAAAGCAATGAGAGCATTCAGTTCAGTTATTTCCACTGTAATGATAAAGTTTCAAAAATATTGTTCCAATAATTTTAAAGTGAAGGGCAAAGCCAAAACATATGAATCAGGTTTGCTGGAGTTTGGAATATATCAACAAACAATGGATGAAGGCCATAAACAGCATCTTGATTTTTTTTTTTTTTTTTTTTTGAAGATATATGATGCATGTAAGATACAGATGTTTGCATCTTCTCTCCAGGCCTGACATAAAATATCCTTTCACCTCAAGCTCTTGTAATAGTTCTGTTCATGATACAGTCCACTGAGAAAAGCTTCAGACAAAAGCTGCTGACTGAGCTGAAACCTGGCCAAAGATTAAACCACCCATCCGGTGGCCTGGTTGCCCATCCTCACTCCATTGGCCAATGCACCCCTCCCATGGCTGGGTTCTGTTTGCCAAGGCTGTTGAGTATGTGGTATGGAAACAGGGCCTTGCTGGTTTACAGTTAAGCCTCACCAGCGTGCCAGGTGAAAGCCCCTGGGGATTACCCTAATGCTGCCCCACAGACCAGAGGGGAAGTCATCACATCTAGGATCAGAATTATGGGTTCAAAGCTGCTCTGGTCGGACAGATAGTACATGAGTTAAATATTCCACACCTAAAGCCTTTGTTAAGCCATTCCACTGTACATGTATATGTGTGTCAGTGCACTTACTATATGCAGTATTGAATCATTTCCATGATAAACACAAAATCATGTAATAATTTGTGTAGTTTGCATTATTTCAATTTTTACTACTATTTTCTCTACAGTATTATCCAGAAAGGAATAGTTTGCCCAAAAATGAAAATTCTGTCATCATTTACTCACGACTCATGCCACTGAAAACTTGTATGATTTTCCTTCTTCTGCATAACACAAAAGAAGATATTATAAACAATGTTTCAGCTTCTTTTGTCCATCGTCAAAGGGATCCAAATATTTCTCCAAAAAGGAGCGTAAAAAATAATCCATACAAATCTGAATTTGAAGTGTTTATTCAATCTGAAATCACTCATAAACTCATGCATGTAGAGACCAGATCAAATATAATGACACTTCACTGTAGTAATGATATGAGCTAGTGACACAAACCATTTTCACAAACAGCTCTTATTTTGATCTGTTTTGCAGTGCATGTGATATTCATCTTGTTTGTTTGCCCATGGTTCTGAATGCTTAACCCTATAAAGCCTGCGGTATCATATTTGATACATATATTTATAAGGCCTCTAAATTATCAATGGTCAAAAGAATCCTTGATGAAAATACAATCTGTTGTATACAATCTGCTACATGCCTTTTGTCGCCTTTTACCATAATTGTAAACGGTACTTTTTGCAGAGAAATTCTTAACTTTTATATTCTTAGTGTTATTTCAAGATGAACACTGAACTGAAGCAACTTAGATTTACTTGATTATCCATACATTTATATATATATATATATATATATATATATATATATATATATATATATATATATATATATATATATATATATAAATGTTATACAAATATGATACACCAGGCATTTAAGGAATGTTTATTTGTACATCTCTCAATCATGTATTGCTTAATAAAGAGCTTTGTTCACAAAACTAAGCTTTAATTATCATCTTTCTAAGATATATTATTGGGAGTTATAGACTGACAACTGGATTTTATGTGAATAGTCTGTTATAAACATTAATTTACATTAAAGAACTTTATCTTTTTGGCCATATAAATATCAGCAACTGCACCCAATTATTACAAGAAATTTTTTTTTATTTATTACACAAAATATATTGTCTAACAGTACAATAAACTGTTCTATTTTTTTTTTTTTTTTTAAAGATTTTTTTCATTATTATTTGAAGGTTTAAAAACATGTTTAGTTTCATTCTGCAGAGCATGGGAATTGCAGTCATTCACTACATTCCCTCCACTAATCTCTCTCTTTACTAACTGTAGTGCACATGCATTTCAGGATGTTATGTAATTTGTGTTCTGTAACATTTTAGCATTGGTTTCCATAGAATTTTGCAGAATAACAACTTTTAAAATTAACTTTTTTTAGTGAAGCTTCAGTTTTGAGGATGAAACATCTGGTGAATCAAGTGGCCATAACACACCATTAGTAAAGTTCTGCAGCCACTCCACTTCATCTGTTTGGTCTGGTTTGTTTTGGCAGGCACTTATTTTCCGGTGATAGCTGGCCACCAGGCTACTGCCGGGAGCCATTCAGGGCTAGACTGTCATTCTCAGGTCAGTGTGCACCCCACCGATTCTGCTGACAGCACTGTTCCCACCATGAGATAATGCCATTCCAGAGGGATCCACTTGTAAGCCCCTCTTTCTGAAGCACAGGTATATAACCAGGAGGTTTTCTCCATTGAGCACGGCACACATCATTTGGGGATCTTTGTCTACTGTACCAGTTTCTAAAAGCCTCCTACTCTCCTTCAGTCCTCAATCTTCTCCTTCGAAAATTTCCTCAACATCAGGAGCAAATAGTCACAGTCAGGCTCAATCGCTGAGATTTGCTAGTCCACTTTTAGCTAATTGAAGTTGAGAGTTTCCAAGCCTGACATTATGGATATTGCCATCCAACACCCCTGGATCAGACGCACCATGGGCTACCCCACCCGGCTCTTCGATCAGTTCTTTGGAGAAGGCCTGTTCGACTATGACCTCTTCCCCTTCGCTGCCTCAACTATCAGCCCTTACTATCGACACTCACTCTTCCGCAACTTCCTGGACTCCTCCAACTCAGGCATCTCTGAGGTATGAATTGCTTTATTGCAAATTGAGAAGATTTTAAATTGTATAATGCCACTGTTAATGCTAAAAGCCCAATACAGGTTTGATTATCATATAGAATTTACAGTATTAGTATCACCTCAAAGTGAGGTATATGGTGAACTTGAAACTTCTTACCTGAAAATACATTTCAAGACTTTTTCCTTACAGACTCCAGGAATTAAATAACAAATAAGACTAATAAAAAAAAAATCTGGAAATATTCACAGAAGACCAAAACAGAATCAGGCTAAAATTTAGAAATGAACAAAACTGATGAATACAAAAAAATCTGTAGAAAAATGGATAATGTTCTACAACAAAATTACCAGTACCTTTTCCGGACATTTCCTTCATCCCAAAAACACTACACAATGCATAATTCAAAATACAGGTAAAATACCAGTGAAAAATAAATGCAGAAAGTCCCTTCATATTTATATGGTACATTGTGCCATATCTTACGGACTCAAGCGAGTGAGGAATTAAGTTACATAGTGGCATGCTAAAGTACTGAGAAATTATTAAGAGACACAAGGCCTTTCATATTCATATTCCAGCATCCCTCCACCAACCCAGCTCCTGGGGGGATACGGGGGAGTACTTTGGGTTTGGGCCAAATTCCAATCTTGGAGCCCTCCCCTTTAGACAGCGTGCCAAATCTGATTATATGTAAGTGTGAACTTGTGAAACTGCAATTGACACCACATCAATGTAACCACTGCTTGACCATATTTTTTTTCCAGGTGAGGTCTGACAGAGACAAATTCACAGTGTACCTGGATGTGAAACACTTCTCTCCTGATGAGCTCAATGTCAAGGTGACAGATGACTATGTGGAGATCCAGGGCAAGCATGGAGAAAGACAGGTGAGGTCATAACTCTTATGACAGGACAGGGAATGTATTCTTCTCTCCTCAAAAGAGGTTAGCAATTAGAAACTCACAATTAAATTAAATTAACCATCCAAATGTGAAAGAAAGTTGGTAGTTGTAGTAGTGAATCATTATTTAATCCAACTCTAAAGTTTAATGCTTCATTTACAATTATTTAGCTTGTATTCAAAATGTTCAGTGTGCGGTGAACTATGAACACTATAATACTAGTATACATGGGCGGCATTAGGGGGGGGGGGGGGGGGGGCATAATTTTTCCCGATGTGAGCCGTCAGCTCGTCCACTACAATTTGGAGCGGTTAATATATATATATATATAATTTCTCGGGTAGGCTACAGCTCCATCGCTCCTTCTCGCGCACAGTTGAGCGCGAGCTTTTCAAAGATAGCCTACTCCGAGTCCTTTGCCCGTGAGCGCGGAAAGACCGTGGTCACAAAAAACGCGGCCACTATTCAGAGAGTCAAAGCTAGTCCACCGTCTAGTAAACGTTTCTGAAAACACATGATAAACATCAGATACAGGAGACATGCAGTACTGAACATTGGACGGTCCATGCATGTGGATTTGGATAAAACAGTTAATCGCTTTGATGCCGTGCCCGAACGCCGTTTATCCCTTCACAGTGGCGTATATCGGACGGTGCATGCAGGGCTATTAAATTCTTCTTATTATTATTATGCTACTTTTATTATTCAGATAATATTGTAATTAATTTTCCCCACAATATCATAGCGCATCACCGCATAACCGATGCGCTGTGAGTGAGGATAAAAGATTAGTTGGATACTCCTCATTTAAAAAACAACTAGTTTATTTTCGTAAAATTTTACATTTTTTTCCTCACTATGGACCACAAGAGAAATATTAAGAAAATAAATTAATAGTCTCTAAGAGGATATGCGCCGACAGATGCCAAAAGCTCAGTTTTTACCACAGTCTATGGTTTTTACTTACAGTTTCTGTACCAGCCGCGGCTCTGTATGGGCAGGTGGGGCAGAGCCTTACCAAAATATTAATCCTAAAATATAGGCCTACCCCTATGTACACTGAATTAATAATACATTATAAATGTGTTCAGCATTCTGCAACAAATAATTTTCAGATTTTCTAGACTACTTTAAGTCATAAAGTGAGCTGGATATATTAAATTGTAGCGCATGGATTCGACAGGCATGTATTCATAATACTAAGCGGGGAAGCCCCATCCCAGCTCTACAGCGCCACACAACTGTCCTATGTAAATCTGTGGTGAAAAATGGAATTGCAGCACCCTCTCATAGAGAGCCATAGTGGCAGATTTCTGGCTGCCCCGCTTCCACGTTAAACACACCTCACGTACACCTCGCTCCAGACCAAGACGATATCAGTCCGCTTCATATATGTATCTGCATCAGGTCAGTAACTGTTTGGCATGTCTGTTCTTCCTATGTGGAGTAGCGTATAACATTAATGAGGGTATAAACCCTTTAATTTAAACATGCTCATTTCTCGAATTCCTACATAACTATTCTAAAACAATATTCTAAAAACAAAAGCAATAAATACAATTCAAAGATTTTGTGTGTTGTGTGTACTAAAGTCTGTCAATCATCATTAGAGCGCCACCCTCAGTCTGAATAACGCAAGGACATTCGAATTCTGCCAAAAGTGTGTCTGATGTGTTCAGCGATTAGAATATAAAGCTTGCAAAATGTTTATAATAAAGTAGCGTTAACAGTTAACACCCAGAATCTGCCCTACCTACACTCTTAGAAGAAAAGGTTCTATATAGAACCTTAAAAGGTTCTATCAGGCGCTACGTATTTGGAACCCCTAAAAGGTTCTATACAGAACCCTTTTTAAGGGTTCAATGAAAAGAACCCTTTAGGGTTCTTTATTGCCAGGAAAAAAGGTTCTATATAGAACCTTTTATATAAAAGGGTTCATTTTATTGATTTAGTTTTTAATTTATTTTAATTAAATCTTATGAATTATATAATTTATATAATTTATTATATATTACTTTATCACTAGAAAAACTTAAATACCTATAGGCATAACACAACAAAATAATATGTAATCATTTAAGACATTTTTATTAGCATTTACAATGACACAAGCAATATAAAACAATGCAATTCATAGAGCGATAGTTAGTAGACTTAACATAAATAAATGTTTCTAAAAAAATGAACTAAAAGACTAGCTAGTAGATTTTTTTTTTAAATTCATGAACGTTAAATGATAACTTAACATTCAGATAAGCATTTAAACAATAAAAACAAATGACCCATGGCAGCAAATTCAGTACTGAGAAGGGCTAAATAGTGCTGAATGAAAGAAACTGGCATTTGGATGCTCCATATTGAACAAAAAGTAGACAGCCAACAGATACTTTTGACATCTCTGTGTTTTCAATTAGGGGCACGTCCATTTTGATGCAGACTCTCTTTGCGTTCAGGGGGCTTGACATCCTAAGATGGAGATGCAGGTCAGAAAAACATTTATTAGACTTATGGAGAGTACAGTACAACAGAAAACAGAAAGGAATCTCTCACAATTACATCTTAAAACTTACTTGAATCATACAGGTGTGTTATTTTCATCTTATTGAAGTAATGCTGCACTCCAGAGTCCATTTCTGCAGTGAGAGTGCAAACAGAAATATTTATTTATTATTATTAATTATTGCATTAAACATGGAAAATAGAAAACAAATATAAGCCACTTCAGTTTAGCAGATTTACAGGTTTCCCAAAGTTGGTACTGTGAGTAAAAATAATGTACATTTTTGTGTCATTGGTTTGCAGTTGAAGGTCTTTTCTTCATCTTCCTAATGCATCTTCAAGAACCAAATACAGTGTTTAGCATAAATTAGGCCTTCAATTAATTCAGAAAAAAAAGTGTGCTATAACTGCAAACACCAAATACTCACAGCTATATCCACAGAAGAAACATTTTCATCAGCTCCTCTCTTTGTTCTTCGGGGTTTCTCTTGAATTCATGTTTATAACAGTCTGGGTGTACAATGATTTGACTGCTCCTGAAACATCGTTTTCTAATACAATCTACAGTACAAAGAAAAGTGTATTAGGATATAACATGAACTCTCGCCACCTTTATTGAACAGCCCGCAACCGTTTTTTAACAGAGATTTTAGGAATTCATTTAAGAAATGACAAACCTCCTGGCGGAGAATAGCGCAGGCCCCGACAGCACCGTAAACCACATTTTTTCTTTTTGATTCTTGAAAAAAAAAAAAAAACCATGTAAGGTGTGTAAAAATATCAGGAATTTAGGCAAATGTCATTAAAATAACGTAAGAGATATTATTTTCTCACTTACCAATTTAATCGTCGTCCTCTCGAGCGCTGAGCTCAAACGGACGTCCGTAACGGTTGAAGTTTAAAATGCTGCGTTCACGCGCATTCTAATTACTCGCGCACGACTCGCGCGGCTGAAATCCGACACTGCGCGTGCAGACAGTTCAGAACTGATCAGCGCATACGCATGCAAGTTATTTGCTGTTTATGTCGAAGATCATTTAATGCATTTGTTTGGAGGGTTGAGTTGTAAGAATTGACTTTCAGAATCTAAGTCATTCCTACAGGATTTTCTTTAACCAGCAGATGGCAGAATTCTGCCCCTAGCGCCTAGATCCAGAAACAATTAGATTTTTTTTTTTCATTACAGGATAATGCGGCAATTATTATTTTCTAATAAACCTATTAAACTTGAAAATGTATATAAGTTTGTTTTCTTCAGAATGAAAGGTGTGCCTAAGTAAAATTGAAGTAAAAACGCAAATATAATGTTCAATTGTGTAATAATTTAAATAAAGCACTAATAATGTATATAAAGCACATTTAGCCCAAAGAACCCTTTGGTTCTTTCTCCTTATATAGAACCTTTTTGGCAGAAAGGGTTCTATAAAGTTGGTTAAAGAACCCTAGGGTTCTATGTAGAACCCCAAAGAACCTTTTTTTCTAAGAGTGTATATTTATGGCAAGGAGCCGCTACTGTTCTCTAGTGAGACTTCATCCGCATAACTCTCACGCAAAGTTTGCTCATTGTTTGTGTGATATCAACTGGCTCGGCTTCATGGTTTAAAATCGTAATACCTATTATCAATATTGCGACGTGACATTTTTCTTTATCATCAGTTGCTCGCAAAATGATGAACTCTGATTCCAGATATCGTCCGCGTCATTTCCCGTGATAATACAATTAAGTGAATTATTAAATAAATAAGTTAAAAAAAGAACAAGCAAACTTAAACTTGTTTGCTTAAAACTTCCGCGAATAATTTGCTGATGCAGGTAGGCCTACAAAAAGATGTTTAGGCTACCTGCAAAAAAATAAAAAATAAAAACATTCTTGCCCCCCTTAACTCGAGAGTCAAATGTCGCCCATGCTAGTGCCTATGTATGTGTGTGTTCAACAGTCTGGAAGAATTAAATAGTGCATATGCAGTAGCCAATAATAAATTCTACAAATTGTCAGTGGATCAGTCAGAATTTGTCAAAAAATAAGACTGCTCTCTAAAAATCGCAACTAGCATTATATGTATAACATAACATCTGGATCAACATCTGGAACAACTATAGGAGTGAGTGTAATTAAACTATTGACTTATGAACTATTCTCAGACGTTAATGCATGGGGGAAAATAATTCATGATTTCATGAAATCACATTGTCCAAAATAAATAAGTCATACTGAGGCAGACTAATGCAGTTCTAGTAAAATGGTTTAAAGCAAAATAAATAATTTAAAAGTAATGGAGCAAGTTAAATTTTTATATGTAATAAATATGTATATAATATGAAATCTTGGATTATTTCAGCTTTTATGAGATCATTATTTGAAAGCATCAGCCATTCCAAGCACATTCATGTTTGTATCACTCTGTTTTTCCACCTCTTCTCCTCCCCTTTTCTTTCCCAGATGTGTTTTTTTCAGTTCCTTTTCTATTTTTATCTCCATCCTCCCATCCCCATAGCCAGTTTTTCAGCATGGTGGGTTTATTCATGTTTTAGAAGCCTTAAGGGAGGCACAGATGAGGAAAAAGTGAGCAGATCTCTCAGAATGCTTGTGTCAGATTGACATCACTTCTGCGTCATAGCCTGCCACCCTATTTGGAGTCCCAAAAGCCAGTAAATGGCTTGTGGGTAATCTTTTCAAGGCCTTTCTGGTGGAGTGTGTGCTACAATGCCTTAACCCTAAAGCTGTTGTTCTGTCTGACCTAATCAACAGCAGACGGTAAAGTCTGGTGACTACTGTTTCAGTAGTGCTTGTTGAACATATATATACATGAGGATTATATATATATATATATATATATATATATATATGTGTGTATGTCAGGTTGGGTGGGTGGTGGAAGGAGCGAGGACTCAATTGCAGGAAGAAGAGAAGGGCTTTATTTATAATACAAAATAAAACAAAATACAACAACAAAAACTACCCCGTGGGGGAAAACAGACATGACAAAAACTTGACTAGGCTTGACTTGACTTGACTACAAGAGGAAAACATACGATAAAGAACGACAACGAACCAGCACAGGACTGCAAACACAAGGAGAATAAATAGGAGAGCAAACAAGGCAGGAAATGAGGGAGGACAGGTGGGGCAAATCAACCAATAATCAGGTAACAACGTGGGCGGGGTCAAGACAATAGACATGAGAGCACATGGCACAAAGAAACATGACAAGCCATTGAAGACAAATCACAAGCCATGTGCTTACACAAGACGAGACATGAACACGTGACTATGAAAACTCATAAGCCACGTGTTCACACAAAACAAGACAACATGGAAGCATGCAGCCCGTGAAACACAGACTGCGTGCTAACACAACACAAGACAAAAACACAACATGAAAGCACGCGGCAGATGGAAATTACCGCGTGCTACACAAAACATGAGACAAGAGCGCACGGCAAGTGAAAGTACACACAAACCGTGCGCTCACAATAAAGACAGGACTGGGAGCGCGAGTGTCCGAATCCCAACACGAAACCGAAACCAAACTAGACACGAGTGCCGGGATCCGAACGCCACGCTCCCAACATGAAACAAGGCACGCAGACAAGAGAGCGCACAGCCCCGAGAACACTCGAGACCGTACGCTCACACAAAAACACGACAAGAACGGGAGTGTCAGAGCTCTGTCACAAAACCAAGAAATAAACAAGACTGAAGTGACAGAACCCTGACAATATATATATCCTCATGGTCCAATTTTAAGTCTTTCCTGGAAATATCTCTAATCATTTAAACTCAAATGAATACAGCTTTACTCCAACAGAACAGGCACCTCTTCACACATAGTAATACATGTTTACTCAGGTCATCTCTAATGAGGTAAAGTGTTAATAATATCTGTGCATGATGGGTTTATGAATATGGTGGCCTTTTCTGACATTTTTCTCTGTTTCTGTTGGTTGACTCCTCAGGATGATCACGGCTACATCTCCCGTGAATTCCACCGTCGCTACCGTCTGCCTTCCAATGTGGACCAGTCTGCCATCACCTGCACACTGTCTGCTGATGGCCTGCTCACTCTTTGTGGACCCAAGACTGGTGGCATAGACGCTGGCCATGGAGACCGCACCATTCCTGTTACCCGCGAGGACAAGAGCAACTCAGGCTCCTCCTCCTAGACGGGCCGCACCCCACAGCCAGGTGGTGGTTTGGAGGTGTGAGTGGGGCTCACAGGGGGTCTAGGCTTTAATTTCAGAGGGCATCTAAAGGTGGATTTAAACAAATCCTTTATTTGTTTCAAATTAAACAAGCCCTTCCTCCCACTTCCACTTCAAAGGGTGTCAGTGTATATCTGACCTAATACCTTCTTTCATTAGACTACACTAGCTAAAAATCTCCATAATCCACTATGATTGTTTTCATTTTTTTCATTACATGCTACTCACACAGGGAATGGATCAGGATGATTGGCTGGGGGTCTTAAAGAAAGAGGTGAAAAGGTTTCTTCACTCAACCCTCTACCCTTCTCTCTAGTCAGATGTTACGCGACAAGCAGTCATTGTCACACTGGCGATATATTAGGAGAGTAATTATTATTTAAAAGCATAATCCTTTACTGTATAGGATCAATTGGAGAACTAAATGCTCTGAGGAAGGTTAACAAGGGGAGGTGGAGAGCTTGGTTAAAATCGCCCTGTTTGAAGATTTCTGATCCGAGAGAGATTCCATCACTGGCACCAGTCAGACCTCCGCTTCCTCTCTTTCCTGTGTCAAGACCTCTTTTCTAGATCTCTCTTGTCATTGACTCTTTCCTGTTTTGTAGGTTTTAGCCCTGTTCTACTGATTACAGACTCCCAAGTGATTAAAAAAATAAAGTTGTACCATTAACCATTAGACATACCATGTTTGTCTTTTTTTTATGCTATATAATACAAGTCACACTATACATAAATAGTAAGTAAATGTCTAGCCTTTGACTAGCCGATTTAGAATTGTACTATTGTGGAGAAGTTGAATGACGCATAATATATGTAAATAACTTCACATTCTTAATGAACTGGCGAGAAAGGATCCAAAATGTTCTTTCTCTCTCTTAAACCCTTTGCCATCAGCTCTTTGTCATAAGAGCTACTGATTGATTTTCTATTGACTACTGGATTCCTTCAATTGGGACTACAGTAAAAAAAATGTTTTTAGTGTAAAACTGTGTTGCCAGTAGAATAAATCTTTAAATATAGAACATGCATGGTAACCTATAAATGGTAACTAATCTTATCTAAAATAACTTGAGGATAATTTAGATACCACGGCAGGTTACCACTTTTTAATGAACTGGTAATATGCAGGCAAATAATGCAAGCATACTTTTTTTAAAAAAAATAAGTGATAAAACATTTGAAAATCTGATTTGGGGAAAACAAATATGAAGACATCACAGACAGATGTATAAGTAGACTCATAGCCCCATACATGAATTAGTATTCCACTATTAAAAACAATAAATTTCTGCATAATAAATGTCATGTTCTAACTAAATCACAGTACGAACCACAACTAAAGTAGTCTTCAATTCTTAATACTTTTGGGAACAAATACAACAAGACATCCATCATAGTAAAATGTTTAATTAATGTATAATAATATATATATATATATATATATATATATACACACACACATACATATCACTTTCTGGACATTAACTAAGCAACTACAATCATGATCATGCAATATGACGTCTCAATAAAACTATTTGCCTCTATACAAACACACATCTAGCTAAACCAGATCTAGAGAGTTTATTAGTCAGGTCCAGTCGCTCTTAAGCACTGCTCCATTGTGGCAAATACTAAATTATACGTTATTAATGATTAAAATCAGGGTCACTTCACTGAGGGGGATCCTGAGGCAGAGACTGAGATTGTGGACTTATCTGCAGTCGAGTCTCTAGAAGCTTTGTGTCTGGTTCTACAATGGAGGAAGAAGAGGAGAGAGAAAATTGAGAATGCAGAGGGTTCTGCGAGCAGGCGGAGTGACTGATGGGATTTCTCTGATGCTGTGGGGGAAGAGGTTGAGTGAAAAAGCTCTGTGAATCCAGGCCTGTTTTTTTTTTCAGTTGAACATAAGAAGTAGAGGCCACTGGGAGAAGCTGCTGCTGGCTCTGATGCCACTGAAAGGGAACCATCCTAAAATACAAAGATACAGAGGTTATAAGTATTTGATTTTAGCTGTTTGAAATTTACAAATAAATTTGTAATAGCTGAAAGTACACTTGAGAAAAAGTAATACACTTACTGAAAGGGTAGCTACTTACAGTATTACAAAAATAATCTACTTTAAAAGAATACTTAAGTGCAAACTGAATATAATGTTTTTGGACACTTAATTTCATATTATTTCCAATGATAGGAAAATGTATTATAGTTTACATTTATATTAAACGCAATTAGTTGAACTTAATAGTGCTTTTTTTGACTCACTTAAGAAGGACTTAAGTACATCTTTATATCTTTTCATAATTCTATCGTCTTTGAAATATAAGTGTACTGCTGAATGTACTGACAAGCATTTGTGGTAAACTAAAATATGATTTTGATTTCTACTGAAACTTGTATGTCACGCATTTAAGTATATTTATATATATTACTCATTGCTAATGATATTAACTTCAAATGTAATACTGAATAACACTACTATACAATTAAAATTAGAATCCAATGCAATTAATCACTTCTCTTTTTGTAAATCATTAATCAATTAATTATTTTCACCTTTTATTTTCTAAAAAATTCTCCTGGACACCATTGTGGAGCTTCACTCGAGAGCATGGAAGGCTTGTTAAAACCGCCAATGTACTACCGCTTTGGGCACTGTCATCTAGGATCCACATGTGTCGC
Source organism: Chanodichthys erythropterus (assembly GCF_024489055.1). NCBI lineage: Eukaryota > Metazoa > Chordata > Actinopteri > Cypriniformes > Xenocyprididae > Chanodichthys > Chanodichthys erythropterus. The sequence goes on from NC_090232.1 coordinate 25,546,632, forward strand.
ACAGGCCCCTCAAGTTTATTCCAACTCTGGCCCTTAATACAGACATTCTTTCTCAAATGAGTTGGGAAAGCCTTCACACCTTAATAAAAAGAGGAAATATTGTTTAATTTATGTTGTTTACTTTTACAATGATAGAATTTGCTATGTGCACAATGTACTGTTTCCCTGACCTTGTATAAGAGAGGTATCTGAAGATCTCCTTCCCTCCTGAAAGCTGGGTAAGGGCAGACAACTCTGGTGCCCAAGGGTGGATGAGTGAGTGCTGGAATTCCCTACTAATATCTGTGAACATGGATGTAATCCCTGAGTCATGCGGCCATTGGTTCCAGTGCCCATCTCTAATGGGGTACAGAGGGCAGTGAAAGAAGAACTAGCAGAAGCAGAGGAAGAGGACCTGAGGCAGCAGTTTGAGGTGGCCCCATCTACATGATCTATGACTATACCTGAAGAAAAAGACAGGGAATACTAATAAAATAGAGCCAGACAAAATTTAATATCAATGTGTCACAGTTTGTTTGGCCAGCATAAATGGACTAATCATAATGAATGAAAATATCTATCCCTTACTTGGTAAGCAGGAAAAGTTATGTGAGGCATCTGAGGGAGTGTGTCTCTGTGACTTTCTGGACCCCACAGAAGGATTGATCGTTGGTTGATTGTCCTCCTCCTCCTTTTTTAGATCCCCAGGCTGTGACTCTTGATATCCTGTAGTCTCTAGCTGGCAGGTAGCAGAAGCTGAGCATGTGTACTCCAGTGTGCTAAGATCATCCTCCAGAGGCAACACTGCTGAAGGATTTTGCCCCGGTACTTTCAGCCACTCAGTTCCCAGTTTGTTTTGTTGCAGTGCTTGACGCTTCATCACTCTTTCTAACAGCAGGCAGTAGATAGCAGAAAAGTGGTTGAAGCTACTGTTCTGAAGAGACTGAATACAGAGGCATGTTTTAGTCAATAAAGTGATTCACGGTAAGTACATTTACAAGCGTATACATATTATAATCAAGCTACTGTATAGTGTCCAGCTACAGTCTTCATCTGTCTGTCCCAGTACAAATGACACAATAAATGTGTAACCCAATATTTGAAGAATTAAATACATGCATCACGTCATAACTGTCTTCAGAGCAAATGCACAACGCCGAGGTATTTTAGTCCAATTAATGTGTATGCATGCAGGACAAAGCCAAGCTTATCAAGGTCTCTGAGTCTGACTTCACAAAAATCAGACTGGTACTAAAACGTTACATGATATTTTACAAAGACAAAATATTGTTTTAGTCAGACTGATATTGAAGTGCAGCCAGAAACATTTAGGAATTAGAATTGTTTTAATGGCATGTTAAACAGAATTTTCTGAAATTTTCAAGAGGATATTCCTCAGATCTTTCTGTGCTTTTGTAAATAAGTCTGGGTTATCATTTAGACCAGGGCTGTGTCGAAAATCACCTCTATACCCTTAAACAGGGCACTATTTGAGGGGACAGCCATTTGTAGTGGTGTCCGAAACCATAGCTGATGTTATCGTGTGCACTCATTCAATCCCATAATGCAACACAGTAACGGGTGTACAACTGATGTACACTCAATGGCTAGAGAATTCTTCAGATTCTTCAGGTGTGTTTGATAAGGGTTGGAGCTGAACTCTGCTGGATGATGAGTGTGTCTCAATCAGTACCCTAGTTCAGTACGCAGGGCACTGATCAGGGAGTCTGCCATTGTATCGCAAAATCCTACCAGGGCATCGATGCTCACTATGTTTCCTTAACAGAAGTTCTGAAGCACAGAACATAAATCACGTGAGCAAATTCACTGCACATAATGACGTGATACATGTAAAAAAACAAAAAAAAAAAACATAATTTAATTATATTTCAGCATAAACATATATCTCTAGGCAGGTAATGAACATAATCTAGCTAACATTTAGAATTTATTTATGGACGAAATTTTGCACATATATGTAACAAGCTAAGTATTTATCATAATGTACTTTAAATAACATAAAAAAATTATGTCAAAAAGATATCAGTTCTGTTGTTCATAAATACCAGTAATGATGTTGTACAATGATGACACTGTCATGTCGCCGGAAACAGAGTCATCAGTGTCCCAATGTGTGCTGAGCCAGGGTCCTTACTGTCCTTACTAGTGCCTGAATTAATGTCCACAATATACTGATTCATGACTGAGAAAAATAGGGAGCTGATTGAGACACACCCGGTAACTCTCCAGGAGCAGGGTTGAAGACCCCTGATTTAAACTTAAAGGAATAGTCAGTTCTATCATAATTTACTCACCTTCATCATTTCATTTCAAACCTGTATAACTTTCTTCCTGTGTACATAAAAGAAAATTTTAAGAAATGTCTCAGTGTGTTTTTTTCACCATATAATGGAAGTAAATAGTACTTCCATTTGGTTACCAGCATTCCTCAAAATATCTTCTTTTGTGTTCCACAGAACATGAAGGTGAGTAATGATGACAGAATGTTCTTTTTAGGGTGAACTATCCCTTTGGCTTTTTCCCACACAGGCCTTGATCTCTGGACTCCTCACCTCTATTGTTCTCTTCCTGTCAATGCCCACTGTCTGCATAATACTCAGAACTGCTTCATTGTAAGTCCCTTGTTGGAGATGAGCCTCAAGGCAGGAAAAGGGAAAAGAGGAATGGCAGATAGCAGAGGGATCAGCCTGCATCCAACGATGCTGTTTGATTTGAGCCACACTGAATCTCTTGGCAGGGTCAACAGCCAACATCCTCCGTATAAGGCTTTCACAGTCTGTGGAACAATGGACAGCAAGGATGAAAGAAGGGCTAAAGACACCAGATTTCATGAATACACAGGTAAGACGACCATGAGAATGGTGTTAGGAGGAACCTTTTATATTGAGGCATACCCTGTGACATGAAGAAGGGCACTCTGAAGCGTCCATCAGTGACTCTTCTTCTTAAGGCAAGGAGAGTGGTGCCGTCAAAAGGTAGTGTGCCACAAACCAATACATACAACAATACTCCCAGACTCTAAGAAGCAGTAGGGAGACACAATTCAGATGTTTCCTTAATGTCAAAGAGAACATTCTGGAAATTGGAGGAGGGTCAGAACAGTTATACAAAAGCTGATTATACAAAATCTTACCCAGATATCCAAGGGTGGTCCCTCATATTTCTTTCCCTCAAAGACTTCTGGGGCGGCATAGGGAGGACTCCCACACCAGGTAGACAAAGATTTACCAGGCAGATAAAAGTTCCCAAAACCAAAGTCTAAAGAAATACAAAATATATACAGTACATTTGCCTTTAGGTGTATCTAAATATGGGCACTTTTAGTAACAATAAAGGTGATGATACACGGGACAACTTTTTGAGCAATATTGCTGGGCAGTGTTGCCGAACGATGATGCTTGGGCACTTTCCTATTGAGAATTTCGATCTAAAGTACTATCCAGATAGAAATTTGTTGCCCATTTTCAATGGGAAAGTGCCAAAGCATCATTGCTCGGTGACACTACCCGGCAACATTGCTCAAAAAGTTGCACCGTGGGGCGGGCCGTATATCATCACCGTATGGTCTCTCACAACAATTTTCACACTCTCATTAGTGCAGTGGTTCTCAAACCTGGTTCGTTAAGTGATGTATTGATGCTAATGGCATTAGTGGTGCCCTTTGAACTGAATATGTACGCTCCTTTTGTATATTGAAATCTTACTTATGTGAGATGGGGGGTGAAGGAACAGGATTGAGAACCACTGCATTAGTGTAATCTGTACATGACACTAAACATTTTTGGGATAAATTGTCAGCCATAGTTTGCATTCCCAAAGACACAGTTAAATGGTTAATTGTTCACCCAAAAATGAAGCGTCAGCGTTAGTTCAGGCAGGCCTCGTAGTCAAGCTCCGCTATCAGCTGATTCTCAAATTCCAACCCCACTCATATCAGCTGATCCAATTTCTATGGACTCCATTGGCAACTCTAAAATAAGGCGCATTACTTAAACGCAGCTTCCGTCTCTCTGCCTGCTTGGCTGCTTCCACTGCACGCTGCTTGCAACCCACCTCCTCCATAATCTTGTGTATAACTTAATCAGTGTCATTCTGTTGTCACTGATGCATGCTCTGTTCTCAATAGGGGGATTTTCTGCTGCTCTCCCAGTTAAAAAATGGGAGGTTGTCCCCAGAAGCTGCTGCTGTTCCCGGTCTTGGCTTTCATGGAGCTCATGAAAGGACGGGGAATTTAGAACAGAGTCATACCGTTCAATTACACACATTGTAACTTTAGCAAATATGCCAATAAAAAATTGACTAAATTTTGTCTCTTGTGATTTTTGACTTAAGTGTAGGGGTGTAACGGTACACGTATTTGTACCGAACCGTTTCGGTACAGGACTTTCAGTACGGTGCACCTGTGTACCGAAGCATTACATTGCAACCAATATTCACCACCAATAACCGCAATAAGCTCTGCGTTTTGTTACTTTCGATAAGAAACAAAGTGTCATCCTTCAAATTCTGTCCACGAAATCATGAAGTTTAAACAGAAAATGCCATTTTGACGTACTTTGATGTGGGGTGACAGATCACTGTACAGGCGCCTCAGTTCAACCGGCAGCGCGAGCGCGAAGCGCAAGTGAATGTGTTCATCTCTTCCTCCTTAATACTAGTTACAGAATAAACATGAAAGAACATCTGAAGGTATGTTGCAAGATTCAGTACAATTTACTGAAACGGTCATATCTCATGTAATCGCTCATTCAGTGTTTCAACGGTGGAAAGACATCAATGAAAGCTTCCGTATTCAACAATATGTCATGATGCATTTACCTCAGAAAAGCCATTCAGTGTTCACAGCTTGTTAGTTCGCTAGAGAAATGAACTCTTTCGCTTAATATATGCACTGTATTAGCCAATATATTCATTATTTTACTTAAATCTTTTAGTGATATCCTGATTAGGCTATTTAATGTATGTTTAAATAAATCTGATGTTAAAATAACAGCCACTGTGTAGAAATGATTATATTTCAACAACGAATTGGAGTAAAAATATTTAGAAGTTAATGCAAAAACTGCCTTAGGTGCAGCTTACAGGTTTGCATACAATTTGTTATTTGAGTGTTGATTATTTTATCTAAAAATAAAAAGCAATTGAATTTAGGCTAATAGTTTGGGCTTCTTTCAAGTTAGGGCTCCCTACATAGTTTATAGCATTAGCAGAGATCCTTTTTTTTAATCCGTAAGAAACTTTTAGTTTTAATTTAATTTAATATATTTAAAGACAAAAACACAATTTGTTCAGTAAACCTCTGTTTAATAATAAAAAAAAGCAATTTTATGTTTAGTTTTCTCTCCACCTGCTGTACCGAAAACTGTACCGAACCGTGACTTCAAAACCGAGGTACGTACCGAACCGTGAGTTTTGTGTACCGTTACACCCCTACTTAAGTGGTCCTGACTGAAATGAAAATGATGTCATTAATGACTCACCCTCATGTCGTTCCAAACCCATAAGACCTCCGTTCATCTTCGGAACACAGTTTAAGATATTTTAGATTTAGTCCAAGAGCTTTCTGTCCCTCCATTGAAAGTTTTTGTACGGTATACTGTCCATGTCCAGAAAGGTAATAAAAACATCATCAAAGTAGTCCATGTGACATCAGTAGGTTAGTTAGAATACAATGCTGAATAAAGTCGTAGTTTTTATTATTTTTGGACCAAAATGTATTTTCGATGCTTCAAAAACTTCTAACTAACCTACTGATGTCACATGGATTACTTTGATGACATTTTTATTACCTTTCTGGACATGGACAGTCTACCTTACATACATTTTCAATGGAGGGACAGAAAGCTCTCAGAATAAATCTAAAATATCTTAAACTGTATTCCGAAGATTACGGTCTTACGGGTTTGGAACGACATGAGGGTGAGTCATTAATGACATAATTTTCATTTTTGGGCGAACTAACTCTTTAATTACTTTTTTAACACATTTTGCATATTTTTGATAAAATTACAGCTTTAATTTGGAAATGGCTGATATCTACTGTATTTTCATCACTCATCACTTTCAACTCGCTTTTCCATGATATGGTCGTCTCCTTGGTTACCATATACACCAACATATAGTTATTGGCTGTGGTGAAAATGCCACAACTCATTGACTCATTTTTTTTCTTACCTGCCAGTTTTATATTCATGTTACTGTCCAGGAGTAAATTTTCTGCTTTCAGGTCTCTGTGTACAATGTGATGGTTGTGACAATATTCTACAGCATCAAGGAGTTGCCAGAACTTACTACGAGCTTCTGCTTCACTTAGATGACCAACTGAGGTAAGATAATCTTTGAAAGAGAAAGATAATAGCAGTATAAGTTACCAGCATGAAAGGCAATGACATAAAGAGCCTAAAAAAATACAGATTTGTAGGTAATTAAAATATTTTCTTCAGGCTCACCAAACATCTCTCCATTTTTTGCATACTCTGTCACAATATACAGCATGTCTTTGGTCTCCATAACCTACGTGATACACACAAATTCTTCACACTAGTAACAAGCAACCATAAAAAAGTCATTAAATGCATTTTTTTATTTGATATAGATTTTTATAAATAAAATGATGAATCAAAATTAAAGGTAGATCTTGGAGTCATGCCACAGTAGGCAGTACACGTGTTTGTTTGTTTTTTTGGTGTGTTTTTTTAGAACATGGCTCATTGTTTTTCTTTTTCTTTCTGTTTTGCTTTCTTACAATGTCATGCATCTATATGGACTTGGAACAGCAATATTAAATAATTATTGAGAAAGCAGTTGTATCATGAACTTTCCATTGTGAGGTCATTATTTTCCCCCTTCCACATACTCCTGAGAGAGCAGCCATGGGAAAGTCATGGTGCATTAGAATAAACTCACTGTAAACTGGCTTTCAGCCAGCTTAGTGAAGTGAAAAGTCAAAGGTTATACAGATATTAGCTGGTAGATATCAGCAGTTGAGATTTAGGAAAATATAAGAAATATTTAACTCTAATTTAACTGAAGTAAACATGGATAACTGACGAAGGTCTATCAACACTTTGTGTTGTAATCAACCCAATGACTGAAAAACACAAGCCTACCTGGTAAAGCTTGATTATGTATGGGTGCTTCAAAAGCTTCATAATCTGAACCTCCCGGTTAATCTTCTCTAAATCAGATTCATCCAGTCGAGTTTTATCAATGATTTTAATGGCAACCTGTTAAAGTACATCCAGAGAATACGCTTGTTTATTAAAGAGGTTTCCAGAGGTAAATTTATTACACTTGTGATAAAAAATAATTGAAATAAATAAAAACGTATTTTAGCATAAAATAAAATTAGCAATAATCCCCTTTTTAATTTATGCTAAGTAATGTAATTGTACAAGTGAAACGACTTTGTTAAATGATATCAAAAAACCACAACATACCTCTGTTTGGGTGACTTTGTGTCTAGCTAATTTTACCACAGCAAAGTTTCCTTTGCCTAATGTCTTGATGATCTCGTAGAAACCCACTTGCAGTGGTCTCCCGGACTGCCTCGCTGCCTTTTCCTCCGACAAAATCACCATTGTGATAAAGGAGGACTGAAACAGTTATCAAGATCAGGTAAACTGTTATCACATCATTTCCTAAGTATAGCTATATCACACGCATTACATACTGAAATAAAAAGTGTTTACTTTACATACTTGACCTGAACAATGTGCGTCATTCAAGCGTAGCCAATCATAGAGAACTGCCAAACCAAACAGACAAATTAGCTTTTAAAACGTGCATTTCATGTGTTGATAAATAATAATAATAATAATAATAATAATAATAATAATAATAATAATGAATGAAAATAACAATTGTTCTTTGTTTCATATTCACAGCCAGAAAGAAAAACGTGATTCCTTTTGGCTGAATTAATTACCTCTTGGAGCTCCAAGATTAATCCATTTTTAAGTTATCTTCGTATGCTAAAAATAAACAATGAAATCAGTAAACCTTTTGATTAAATTAATAATTGAATCATTTTCTTGTTTATCTCACGAGTAACCTAGTCAGTTGGAGTAGTCGTCTCGCGCTGTCATCTCTCCAACAACCGGTACACGTTTCGACCATGCATATTCCCTCCAGAGTTCGGGTCGGTGAGATCGGTTCAGCCTCCGCCTCATGCAAACATACCATTGCAAACTCATTCTTACTTTATTAACGTCACTTTTGCGTCAGAGAGCTGATACGAAATTTCATGTTGCCCAGCAACTTAACACAGCATGCGTTGTGCACTGGATTGCAAGTTGCCAGACAGTTACTTCGATTAACGGGGTGTAACACTATCGTCCCTCCTAGGGAAGTGTTTACAAAGTAGTCTACTAGTTCAGTGCTCAATTATTTGTCAAAATAATTAGCCTTCTCCCTAATCTGCCCTATTTACTGAGAGTTTCAGACTACGCCATGATACCTACGCCCTTACAAAAAAGTTTATTCAAGTGTGCTAGTGCACTTCTTATAAACTAAAGATAAAGTATAGCCTACTTGCAGTCTACTTTTTTATGTACTTCTCAGAAATATACTTTATGTACTTAGAAATATATTTAACATTACACTTAAGTACATTTCAGTGTTTTGAAAATCAGTTTTTGGTCATATAATCTACAACGTTGCTCTCAGTCACATGCCACTTCTCTTGTGATCTCAAAAAGGTTATTGGAGTGTATGGTATTAATGACATCACCACAGCTCTTTTCTGACTTACTAGTGTACATAGGAATTTACAACAAATTTACTTAAAGTACAAGTATAAAAATTAACAACTAAATAGGAACAGTATACTTAACACAAAATAAGTGCAAAATATATAAATAGTAAACTAATGTTAAGTTCACTTAAAGAAAATTTAATGTAGCCTAAAACTACTAAACTAGTAGTTTATACTTCAAAATTTACTTTCATAAACTAAAAAATGTGCTACAAGTATTTAACTAAACTATAGTACATAGTTGTATACCTAAGTTCACTTGTAGTACAGTTGCTGTACAAACTAAAAATGTAGTTAACTAGTTGTGAGAAGCAGCAATAAAATAATTTAAATATATATGTAAAAAAGTGAAACAGTTGACAGTAAATGTGTCAGTTCTGATGATCAAAATATTCTCTTTTTTATCCCATTTAAATTAATTTACTAATTGTCAAAATTTAATTTATACTACAATTAACTAATATATTCTGTCACTATGTGCTAAAATCAATAAAATTATGAAAATCAAAAGTCTTTCAAAATGTAATGAAATCTTATGGGTGACAGTTTTGACAAACAGTTGCTTATTTATATAGCAGTGTTTAGTTATTAACTTAGTTGATACAACTTTAGAAGACAACAGCAAAGTGATATATTTAATACATTTAGAAGTCTAGCACAATAAAAATAGATTTTAAGAAGAAAACAATTTTCACAACTCCATTGCTCAAATGATTCAGAGTACAGAAGAACTGTAATTCAAGTAATTCAAGTACATCTGCTTATATGAGTGAACACAGTACCACTTTTTTTTTTTTTTGGATTTACTGGGTGGACTCTTACTTGGGCATGGGAGTGACTTCATACACCTCACAGGGGCAGGAAAAATTTGACGCAAGTAGAAAACTGTTGGGTGTCCCCCAATGAACTAGTCACTTTTGTGCACTAAAATTGGACATTGCGGGCGGTAAGACACTCATATTGTGTGCGGGTTGCCGGAGAATAAAATGATTTGTGGGACTTCCACAAAATAGATATCAAAAAATAAAATACCTAAAAACAAATTAATTGTTATTTATCTTTTATACAAAAGTAAAAAGAACTACAAAAATATAAAATAAAACAGGTGCAAGCACAGGCGGAGTGTGTGTAAGGCTAAAAAAGGCTTTGCCTTCCCCTGCTGCTTCTGATTACTTTTAGAGGGAAAAGCCCATAACTGCAGGTCTAGGATCAGTTTTCTCCAGAATAGCATATTGGCGAAACAGATTTGGCAAGCTATCCAGTGGATATCTGTATTTGCACTCAAAGGTTTCTATTTACAACATGTTACAACATTGAGCAAAGAGGCTTTGTTTAGTGCTTGGGGGCCTAACTTGAAACTATTTAACGGAAATTTCATGGATACTGAAAAAAAAATAATAATAAATAAATAAAATATATATATACTGTTACCTGCAGGCTTTTGCGTGACAAAACATCTAAAATCTAAACATCTAAAAATGCGATAAAATGACGAAGTTCGTAGTAGCCTACCCCTATCTAAAAAGGAAGAACCTCAGTTTGTGATTTACACTAGCAGCAACACCCAGCCTCCTAGTGTCTTTCTACCCTTACTGGATTGGAGCATCCAAACCCAAACAGGACATACATACATTTACACCAGCCTGCGTCCTCGTCCTGCAGTCTCACACTCACGTCTAAGTGCGCATTCAGAATATCACTCCCCAATTCTCTCAGATTCCTCCTAAAGGCTGACTCACCAATTTTTAGCTGTGTTCTTGGCACAACTAACAAATTATTATTTGCGAGGTGGAGCTGTCATGGATCGAACTTGTTGGTCGAGCACATCCCACAGATGCTCAATTGAATTGAGACCAGGGAAATTTGGAGGCCAGGGCAACACCTTGAACTCTTCATTATGTTCCTCAAACCATTCCTGAACAATGTGTGCAGTGTGGCATTATCCTGCTGAAAGAAGCCACTTCCACCAGGGAACACTACTGTCATGAAGGGGTGTACCTGGTCTGCAGCAATGTTTAGGTAGGTGGCACACCTCAAATTGGCATCCACATGAATGCCCATTGTAGGTGCTTTCAGTGGTGGACAGGGGTCATAGGCACTCTGATTGGTCCGTGGCTATGCAACCCCATAAACATCAAAGTTCACTGCTCTGTGTATTGTGACACATTCCTCCCACAACCATCATTACAATTTTGTGTGACTTGTGCCACAGTAGATCTTCTGTTGGCTTAGACCAGACGCGTTAGCCTTTGATGTCCTCGTGCATCGATGAGACTTGGGAGTCCAATACCCTGTCACTGGTTTGTGGTTTGTCCCTCCTTGGGCCACGGTTGGAAAAACTCTCACCACTGCTGACCAGGGGCAACCCACAAGCCTTGCTGTTTCAGAGATACTCTGACCCAGTTGCCTTGCCATATCAACATGGCCTTTGTCAAAGTCAAACAGATCTTTATTCCTGCCCATTTCTCCTGCATCCAACAAAACATTGATTACGAGAACTGATTGTTTGCTTACCATCTAATCTACCTAGTACTTAATATGTGGCCTTGTTATGAGATGATCAACGATATTCTCTTCATGTGTGACTATGTTTTGGCTCATCAGTGTACAGCCACATAAAGATAGCACAGGGTTAGTTGTACAGTATATAGTGGGTTGTTGAGTGTGTGATTATCGTGTACTATGTTTACAACTGGCTAAGCTGTTTTGTTACTATATTTGATACAACAAAACATCTGATTAACCTAATTAATCAACATGGATGCATAATAACCTCAAAAACCATTTCCAAAAATTCCATTTACGTTTTTTGCTGAACAATCCTAAAATGTCAAAAGAGACCAATGAGACATGAATTTGCATGATAAAAGCAGAATACATACGTCAATGAAAGGGGCTTTCTCATCAAGCTTTCACTAAAGGGCTTTTATCTCATGATTTAGTTATTGTGTGTCATTTACTCCACTACTGCATAAAGTGACTACTGTACAAACAAATATCTTCAGGAAAAGACTGCTAATGGACTTACTGGACTTCATTATGAGTTGATTACAGTCAGTTTAAAACATGAAACATTACATAGATTACATTCATGTTATGAACCTGTTTTTTTTTTTTTTAATCCTTTGAATCATATTTATTCAACGGTTTTTGAGTGACATGATAAAGTCTGTTTATTATTTTAAGTAATAGCCAAGATGCATTCAGAGAGAGATCATTTTTGAGCCTGTATGTACCCATCCTCTCCCATTCACAAATGCTTCCTAAGCGAACAACAGTATGTAACAAAAGTATGTCCAAATTCACAGTACTCATAAAAGAGTAGGCAATAAGCAACCAGATGACCTACAAAATCAAACGAGATTCTGAAGTGTGCATACAATATTCAAATAAGCACCTAAGAAAGGCCTGTGAATTCAGACATACTGCTTTTGTCACATTCTATTTTTATAGAGACGTATATTGAATACAGCCCTCATGTTTTTGCCTGTTTAGCTGACTGACGTCAGCTTTTATCTCATCAAATGACCTCATTTCCTCATTCTGTTATCATAATCAGCCATTCAGCTTTAATGATTGGTCACAAAATTATATACACAACAGGATTATGTAATTTATAAAGCAACACACGTTGTAGGTTGTGAGAATGTAATAAAGTAAAGAGAAAGACATCGTGAAAACCTGGCTGATGGTCTTTTTTGATGCATTTCTCTGAGATGGACAAAGGAATATCTTACTAATTGGCTTCACTGACAAACACTTTTACAGCAGAACAAATCATCAGAGTAAAAAAAACCTTCTAAAATCTTTTAATTGTATAACCTGAAACATACTGTTGCAAAATAAATATACAGATGAACAGTAAGGGTTAAAGGAGAAATAACTCAAAATAATAACTCAACTAGAACATTCTATTTGTCAAACATTGGGGGAAAATTTCAACCTAAAGTACAACCGTAAAAAGCTCTGCATTTAACTTTTTAGATACACTGGGCACAATTATGTCTAACATTATTGCTGCTGACTTCCAAAGGGCTATACTTCAATTGGTTCTGTGACATCTGACCCCTATCTGCTGATTATTCTGCTGCTGTCCTAACAGTGATAGAAAATTTATAATTCCACGTATGCTGGACAACAGAGATGGCTGATGGTGCTAGAAAGGGCAGCACACTTTATACAATGAATGAAATTATCATCAAATCAAAGTGATGTAAAGGGCACAAAGAGTATGCCAGCATGTGGCACAGCTTCTCTGGCATTAAAAGTGTATTTTTTTACACTTCTCTTGGGTCTAAGTAAAAGATGACTAAACTAATCTGTTTATATATATATATATATATATATATATATATATATATATATATATATATATATATATATATATATATATATATATATATATATAAACAAACTAAACTGTCAAATGAAAAATAATTCTTTGTGTACAAAAAAGTTTAACACTTGCTTCCGCTTAGTTTGGAACTGTCTTCTTACATTTCTTTAGATGATTATGCCTAGAACATGGCAAAGACTCAGAACTAGAACAAAATTTGTGGTTTGCTGGACCTAGTTTAAACCTAGACATCTCAATATTTAAGGAAGTATGAAAGCCTGGGCTTCACTGCTCCTTCTCTGTGACTTTAGTCTGGGTGTTGGTAAAGCTAGCCAGATCTTCAAGTGTTTCCTGGGCTGTTTGTTTGAGAGCGGAGTGGCAGCTTGAAGCTAGATGGTGGATACGATGGAGTGGGAAAGAGCTGAGAAAATCAGTGGTCACATGTGACATGATGTCTCTCTCTAGCAGTAAAGACTGTAGGAGCCTCAATGACTGCAGACACACTTCTGGGTCAGGGTCTGTGGGAGAGGGAGAGAGTGTGTTTCTTTATATGTCATGGGGTTAGAATCTGTAATTCCCAAACTTTTTTGTCAGCTGAACCTCTTAGACACAAAATACACTAGATGGACAAAAGTATTGGTACACCTGACCATTACATTAACAGGGATTTAATGACATTGCATTCTTAATATATAGACATTAATATGGAGTTGGTCCCCCCCTTTGCAGCTATAACAACTTCCACTCTTCTGGGAAGGATTTCCACAAGATTTTGGAGTGTTTTTTTGTTTTGTTTTTTTTTTGTGTGGAATTTTTACACATTCATCTAATAGATCATTAGTGAGGTCAGGCAATGATGTTGGACAAGGAGGCCTGGCTTGTAATCTCCGTTCCAGTTCATCTTAAAGGTGTTAGATGGGTTTGAGGTCAGGGCTCCGTGCAGGCCAGTCAAGTTCTTCCACACCAAACTCATCTAATCATGAGTTTATGGACCTTGCTTTATGCACTGGGGCACAGTCATACTGGAATACAAAAGGGCCTCACCAATTTGTTCCCAAGTTGGAAGCATAACATTGTCATCGTCTTTGTATGCTGAAGCATTAATATTTCACTTCACTGGAAGTAATGGGCCTTGCCCAACCCCTGAAAAACAGACCCATACCATTATCACTTCTCCACCAAACTTTACAGCTGGCACAATGCAGTCAGGTAGGTAACATTCTCCTGGCATTCACCAAACCCAGACTCGTCTATCAGACATAAATAGAGAAGCGGGATTTGTCACTCCACAGAACAGCTCCAGAGTTCAGTGGCAGCGTGCTTTACACCACTCCATCCGTCATTTGCATTGTACTTGGTGATGTGAGGCTTGCATGCAGCTTCTCAGCAATGGAAAACCATTCCATGAGGCTCCTGCCACAGTTTTTGTGCTGATATTAATGCCAGTGGAAGATTGGAACACTTCAGCTATAGAATCAGCAGATTATTGACTTTTACGCACAATGCGCCTCAGCACTCGGGGACTTTGCATGGTCTTCTGCTTCGTAACTTCAGAACAACCCATTTTTTCCACAAATGTTTGTAAATGCAGACTGCATGGCTAGATGCTTGATTTTATACACCTGTGACAATCAGTCTGATTGAAACACCTGAATTCAAGAATTAATACTTTTGTCCATATAGTGTATTTGGGTCACTGACAAATGAGGTTTTTAAAAGAAAACAAAAAAACATAATGGAGATAGAATTAATTTAAAGTTTTATTAAGTGTTAACAAGTGTCAAACAATGCTAACAGGCTGATTTCTAAAAGGACAATTAAACATTTTATATTAAGTTAAAGTTTTTAAAATATTACAACATTTTCCATGTTTTATAGCGATTGTACCGAATGACCTGATGTTTCGGGACATGCATATGAGCAATTGAAAACATGAATTTTTCAGATAGTTAAGGACCATGTGGTCCTTTGCGGGTATTTGAATGATGTCACATCCTGTCACATGATATTGACCGCATGACTTGATCCAAAATGGTCCCTTTATATTGGTTACTCCGAATGAAAATTTATTTTTCAGGACGTTCTTTCTCATAATAAAGCAACGACTTCTACACATAATTTTAATACCATTTTGAACTATGTTGATATATGATGTTATAAAATCATGTCATAATAAAAAATATATACTTTTATTACATTTTACGATATTTTAATCACAAATGAAATGGTTGTATTGGCCTTTGGATGGTTAAACCGAATGACCTTTTGACATTTCAAATACTGGAAAAATGTTGCAAAATTCTATCCAAAAAATTGTCCAAAAATACAGTGAACTTAGAACACATTGCTTTCCCAAAATGCATGTTAAACTCGCTGTACAAACAGAGATGGCATTTGTGAGAAGGCAAGGTGTAATCAAGGAATTTTGATTTCAGTTTTATTTTGACTAATTTTGGATTTATTTTTTTCGTCAACTCCCAAACCCCGCAGTTCCCTTCCAAACACCCATTTGGGAAACCCTGGTCTACACAAACAGCATTGTGATGGTGTCTGACTGGGATTATATTCGAGAGGCATCAGGAACTCACAAACATATACATACAAACCTTCCAGAAGGGTGCACAGAAGAGGTAGAAGTCCATGACTCTCACTTATAAGCTTCAGTCCATTCACACTGATAGTGATGTTATATAAAGCCATTAGCATCAATCTGCACACAAAAATATAAAGTTAAATACTTCAGGAAGAAACACATACATCGACTTACTTCTAATAAACCTGCATGTGAAAGTAAGACTGCATATTGGGTCAATTACATGTGTCCACAATACGGAATAGGAAAAATCTTTTAAAAATCTAGTTAAAACGTTTTTATTCATGACATGAAAAAATGTCATGTGGTGTAACCATCATGTAAAAAAAGTCACATTTTCCTTACACCCTGAAGAGTCTACAACTTGATCATTATTTTCACAAATAAATAATTTATATCACAAATTTCGGATGTGTATTTTAAAGTTGTGACATACACTTTGAGTTTTGGAAATACTCCTGGTTTCATTAGTCCCAGTAGCCGCATCAGAGTACCCAACAGGATGTGGGCAGAAGAGGATAGGAAGTCTCGTCCACAAGATACAGCAGCTACATCTAAAACCAATGAATAGATGAAATTACCATTTCTCATGTTCTTGAGATGGTAATATATAAATATGTCATGACAGTTAGATGGAACTAGTATTTAGAACAAACTCTGTGCCCTCACTGGTAACAACACCAGCCAGCGCCAGAACGAAATGATGCTCATGTGAGTTGTAACTCTGTTGTGGCTTTGCATCTTCATCCAGAGACTTGATGAAAGACTCCAAGGTTTGACCTGCTATGCTCAGGAAGGGCTCCAGTTTACCCTGTGGACAACAACCCGGATTCAATTTTACTGGAAGTCATCACTTAATAGTGTCCACTCTCAAAATGGTACAAACTTACATCAGTCAATATGTCTCTGATCGCTTCCTCCCTTTGGGATGCACTCCAGAGCAGGGTGCAAGATGCAGCACCCAACTCAGTACAAAAGTCTTTCTGTTGTTGCAGCTGCTCTCTGCACTCCCATAACTGCTGCTTTAGAACCAGCTTCTCCTACAATTGTACAAATGTAAATCTACAACCTTCTTGACTGCAAAGGTCCCAAAAATATTTCTGGTATATTTTCAGAAAATAACAAATGAATATATTAAAATATATATGGGTCATTGATGAATAAGGTTCTTAAAAGTAAAAAAAAAAAACAAAACAAAAAAACCCTAATGGACATATAACTAATTTTTAATTGTTATTAAGTGTTAACAATGAGATTATGTGGTTTTTATAATCAATTAACACTGCTTTTGTCATTTTTACAAGGACAAAATTTGACACCAAAAAGTGTATTCGGTTTAACCAAAATTTCAATTATACCGAATGACGATATCTTCAAACAGTGCAAACAGGCTGATATCTAGCTAGCAAAAGGACAATCAAACATTTTATATTTATTTAGTTTTTAAAATATTACATTTTCTATGTTTTATAGCGATTGTACCGAATGACCTGTTTTGGGACATGAGTATATGCAAGTGAAAATGTGAATTTTTCAAATAGTTAAAAGAGAGTTGGTTACTTTGCTTCACGACCATGTGGTCCTTTGCAGGCGTCTGAATGATGTCACATCCTGTCACATGATATTGACCACATGACTTGATCCAAAATGGTCCCTTTATATTGGTTACTCCAAATGACATCAATGAAATTAATTTTTCCGGACATTCTTTCTCATTACAAAGCAATGACTTCTACACATAATTTTAATACCATTTTGCACTGTGTTTATATATGATGTTATAAAATCATGCAAGAATAAAAAATATATACATTTATTACATTTTAAGATATTTTAATCACAAATTAAATGGCTGTATTGGCCTTTGGATGATTAAACCGAATGACTTTTGATCCTTCATAATCTTTAAAATACCTTTATATGTGGAAAAATATAATTAAAACCTTTTGGATTCAATAAAAGACATCTAGTTGTACTACCTTACATACTTTGGATATCACACATTTGTTTTTTATTATTATTAAGGCATTTGGACAAAAAAATTACCAGTCACGTAATTGACCCAAATATTAATTTGATTAAATAAAATAAATATAAATAATTGAAATTAATTTCATAATACTAGAAGTTTCAATGACTCAATGTTCTTCAGGGTTTACACTTTTTATTACAAATTAATTTACACAAATTTTCTAGTTTTTTTTTTTTTTTTCTCACAAATTTCTAAGCAATTTCTACCTGAAAACATTTTAGAGTTTAACATAAATGTATATACATTGGGTTAGGGTTTCCGTTTCCATTTTCAACACACACACACACACATACACACACACACACACACACACACACACACACACACACACACACACACACACACACACACACACACACACACTTTGTTTTAACTTATTTTAAAGTTGATTTTGTCTTATTTTAGATAATTGTAAGCTGCCCTTTAGTCCCTTTGGAAGTGTTATGAGGCCCTCTAGTGGGTCCCAGCACTCTGGTTGAGAGCCACTGCACTAGTTAATAGATATACAGTATATTAATGAAAAAAAAATTGTGCAGATACTTTCCAACAATCTTCCTATAAATCATAAGATTTCTTTTCAATGTGATCTCATACATTTCGTCTTTTTAGTACCTGTCTCTCTCTTTGACAGTCGCTGAGTGCAGCTTCTAGTCTGGAGCGGATGTGCAGACAATCGTCTCTCTGTTGCTGCTGCTCACGTTCACTGCGCTCTTTAACTATAGAACAATCAAGAACTTTTTAATAAGTCAACAGTCAGAATGAACAGATAACAGCATTAGATTAACCATTTAGTATTGTTATAAATGCTGTTAAACAGGGCTGTGCACCATTCAGAACTGAATTGAGACAGTCTTAAACTTTGGTTTAGTTTCAGAATTTGCACTAAATTTGAATTGATACAGGGAAAAGGATGCCTAATTGCAATTTGAATTTGAATCCAAGTAGTTGAAATGAATGGAATAATAACTGGAATTTTTAACTAGGATAGTTAAAAATTAGAAGAGATTGTCTTTGCAAAGACTAACTTTGATTGCTGGCTTAGAGCTATGTTCATATTGCTACTGTAACTTCTGTGAGCCATTGAATGAAAGTGAGGCTGAGGAATAGACATCGTTTCACTGGGTTGTGCTGTCATATAATGTGTTTTTGGATTGTTCTGCTGATGAAACACTACAAAAATATCTTTCAAAAAAAAAAAAAAAAAAAAAAAAAACTCCAGACAACAAGAGTTATGGAAAATTAAAAGTGATCTGTGAGCTTTATACAGCGGATGCCATTGAAAACACAGCAAGTCTATCCCTCACAGCCTCACTTTCATACCTGTCATGGTGCTGCACTTAACAGTGGAAGAATGCTTGAATGTTTTTTCAGAATGCATTAACTGTTCCTCTTCCTGTTGTTCCAATTCAAATTTCAATTCAACTTCCTATGTGGCCAATTTCATTCAAATTCCAGCTCTTGAATTAAAAGCTTAAGTTCAGCTGAATCTACAGATGTCTATAGTACAAAGCACATATGTTTCCATATTAGTGCATATTCTTTTGTCTTAACTGAGCACAGATACTATAAAGAGTTTTTGCTTACATGCGTCCAGAGACCTTCCTTTTTGAATAGTTTCAATAAAGTCACTATTGATTACTTTTGGCATAAACTCTCGTAGTGTTCTGACTTCTGCCTCCAATTTCTCCAAGTCTCGCTTTCTGACTCGAACGAAGCAATCTGATCCCACATCCTTTAAACACACAGAATCATGTTTGTTTACTGTTAGAGGTAGACAAACGTTACAGGGCAAGTTTGACATTGGACAGGGCCACCTGCTGTATGCACGGTACCAAATTACCCCTGAAGTGTATTTTGTGTATTACTGAACGTGTGTTAATGGTAGAACACTGACATCTTGTGGTAATGCGCATACTTGTTTTAGTCTTGATCCTAGTTTATAACAGAACAGTTGGTCTTGAAAAGCGATTATAATGTTTTTGTGTTGACAACATATATTTGAAAAGTCTTGATATGGTTACAGGAGTATAGAAATATCAAACAAATATTTAATTAGCTAACTAACGTAGCTAGCTAAACACACTAAGCACAGAAGCTTCCACTTAACTTAAACTAATTTGTCAACAACAAGCTTGAACTTGTAAAAATAGTAAAGTTACCTCTCCTGCAGATGACAAAGCCGAAACAATAACTGTATTGCTTGTTTTCATTTCAAAAAGTGCAAATTTGATAACGTTGGACGAAAGACCTCTGACCTATTAAAATGTTTAAAATATGTCTTTAGCGCCCTCCGCTGGTCATCTCCTTGTCACCCATCCCCCAAATCGAGAACAGACATTGGCGCCTCCGAGAACTTTTTAATAGTGTTGCCAGATGGGCAGAGTAAAAATCAGTCGCCGTGATTTTGCCAAGACATGTTCGTAGATCAACATATTTTCAACAACATTCCTGTCCAAAAATATACTTCTAACCCTATCCCCACCCCTAAACCACATTATTCTATCCATAACGCCTCCCTAAAATCAGAGGGAAATGACATCACTGTTGTAAGCCTAAACGTGAGATAAACTGTAAACTTGTCTCTTAAATCGGACTGGTCGATTGAAATGTTGTTCCAGGATCAACATAATTGTTCCAGTGAACTTGGTGTTGTGTTACCCTATGATTTTTACCTGTAACGGTTTATTTGTATGGTCCAGGCAGACTAACGATATAGTCAAATTAAAAAACATGTTTGACTTGCATGAAACCAGATAATTTAGATGTTATCATATATAAATCATGCTATTCAATTTACATTTAGGCCACCTCGCGTTAGTATATTACTTTTATCAATTATTACCGCCATGTATTCAATGTTCGGTGAAACGCGTCTTTTGGTTTCAAATTCAAACCGAGTTCCTGAACATGAGAGTCCATGACGGGTTTTCCCACACGTCATTATATTGTCTGGGTCAAACCGGATCCCCAGCCCCAGAAGAACTCCAGCACGGGATTTCCAAGCAACCACTCAAGATACACTTTGAGAGAGTGAGCTCTGCTCACTCGCAGTTTAGTCTCACTGCCTCCTTTGTGTGTGTGTGGACGGTGCTATTTGAGCACATAACGCCTTGCTCAGCTGTTGGGCGTTCATAAGCCAAATAATTCGGGTTTTCCGCGACACAGGAGAACTGCCGGAGCATGTCTATAGAACTGGAGCCCGGTTTCTCTAACGACGAGGTGCTGAACGTACGTTACCCGCTTCACCGCGCGTGCAGGGATGGAGACGTCGGCGCACTGTGCTCGCTGCTTCAGCACTCCACCAACCAGGCGGACCTGGTTGCCGAAGACTCATTTTACGGCTGGACCCCCATCCATTGGGCAGCACACTTCGGGAAGGTAATACAAATACATTATTCTTATAGATGTATGTTTTCTTCTGCAGTTCTTTTCCAAGTAAATGTTGTTACTTGTAGATGTGTATGCGCGATGATTTAGGGAATAACAAGGGTGTAACATCATTACTTAGGCGTGCTGTCATCAAGAACTGAACTACAGCATGTCCACATACAAAGAAAACTCAAATTCGTTAACAAACATCTCATCAATAAGAAATGGGTTGCCGTATCCGCTGGACGATAAGGCCATCGGCAGAAAACAGGTCATATTCGCAGCGGCTGAGTGCAAACTCGTATGCTGGGGGCAGAGATTAATCACTTAATACATGTTTGAACTGAGAGTGAGAGCATTATGATTTCTGTCCGAGATGAAGCAGACTACAGCGTCAGTGGCACTTACGTCGTCTATCTAAAGTGTGTATGGTGTTACGGATAAACCTCGCTAGTTAAGTTGAATAGAATAAATCAAGTCGAGTATAGACATTACTGGCTCTTTCTTTGTTTCTGGATCACATTACTTGGAAAAATCAACTTGCATGGACAGTGGCCAACGAAGCAGCAACATCAGGCGCCAGCACGCACTGGCGCGAGCTCACTGATTCATTCATTGGCTGAGTGAAGACCAATAAAACATCACGCGCCAAAACCGCGAATTTAAAATACAAACTGTTTTTGCGAGTTGTTGTTTTGTTGACACAGATATCACTAGTATCGAGAGAAATTATTGCTTGACAGCTTTGATATTTTTTTAAGATTTCGGTGCCTTTAGAATTATTGAATTCATTTAAACAAGATGATTAAGACTGTACAATAAACGTCAGTAAATGTCCAATGACTGTCTCTGATCAACGTGTCATTATTATGCCTAAAGTGTCTAGTTTACAAATGCAAACCAAAATGACTTCATCAGCAAAAAGAAATGCAGCAAAATCCAAATTCACTGAGGAGTGGAAGTGTTTAGTGACATTCTGTCAAATGTCTACAATTAATCTTGATGTTATTTCAAATACATTATCTCATTATTTTTCAACGCCAGCATTCATTATGGAAAAAAGGAAAAGCCTTAGTGCTTTTTAGCATTATTCCTAATGGAAGTTTCCACAGAATGCAAAGAACAAGTCCTGTGAAATGTACTGTGTTTTCCACACTTCAACACATTTGTCACTGTTTTTTGTTTGTCATTAGAATTGTCAAATTCTAATTCAGCTTTAGTACATTTCTAGTTTCTCTGCGATGACCATTCTATACTTATGTTCACCTCTGATAGTTTTTTTCCCCCCCACCTCTTAGTATATTTTTCAGTGGTGTGTTGTCATAAATTTTAGTTGTTTTTATCCTCTCCCTCCTCCCTTTTTCAAAATCACCAAATATTAGATGAGGAGAGGAGTGTAAGTGTTTCTGCTTCTAACATCTGCTGATTATGCACAT
This sequence comes from Chanodichthys erythropterus, assembly GCF_024489055.1. Lineage (NCBI taxonomy): Eukaryota > Metazoa > Chordata > Actinopteri > Cypriniformes > Xenocyprididae > Chanodichthys > Chanodichthys erythropterus. The sequence goes on from NC_090232.1 coordinate 25,569,153, forward strand.
TTCACAGATATTTTGGCCATGACACAGTTTCAAACAGTGGTGGGATTCGAAAATGATTAAAGGATTTACTATATTTTTCCATGTGTTTGAGAGTCTGATTAATGTCAAGAAGGGAGAACAGAGCCAGAGAACAGGGTAATGAGTTGCCCCATTGTAAATGGTTTTGTCTGCATTGTCTTTTGAAGTAATAAATAGATGGACATCAACTGATAAAAGATAAAGCAGTCTTTTACAATGTGAGTTCACCCTTTACATTTCTCTCCCAATCCCATATAGAATGCAGAAAGGGAAAGGAAACATACAAGCAATAAAATTAGAAAGAATTAATAATGTGAATGACACACAACACACCTGATGAAAGATGAAGCAGTCTTTTACAATGTGAATTTGCCCTTTTCATTTCTGTGAAAAAAATGTTTTTTTTGCAATGCAATTAGTTTGAACTTAAAGTTAGCTGATTAGGCAAAAAACTAAACATGACCTTCAAGTGAAAACATCAAAATAATCAAACATATTTAATTATTTTCAAATCAATAATGGAATTAGATTAGTTAGAGCTTAATATAATCCTACCTTTTAACCTGACTCTCCCATACAGACACAACACAGAAAGAGAAAAAGAGCAAAGACAGGAAATAATCAAGATTTGTGCAGTCAGAAAATTAAAGGGAAAGATGCACACATTTACAGATAAGCATATCAGGTATACATTTGAACATTTTGTGTAATTCTAAATATGATAAATTTAGGCTATAATACAGTAAACTTCCCATGTTGAAGCTGCAACACAGCTGCTGGCCCCTAAAAGCAAAGCTGGGAACATGAGCCTCAAATAGCTGGTCAGAGAGATCAGCGGTCTGGCTCAAACTATTTGATTCAGATGGGACTAGTCTTCATGGAGGACTTTAGAGAAATTTGTGTTTCACAGGTGTACTTTGTGATTTTAATCCTGTCCGAATCTGCCATGTCTGTGCTTTTCTCAACACAACCTCAGTAAAAATTCCAGGGCAAATTACCTTCTTTTTTTCGGCAAACTCAACGGTCTTCTGAGAAATCTAATCCCGTTTGAATGTGAATGTCTGTGATTGCCGATTGTATTATTTATTAATTTTATTTTTTTGTATTTTTATTCTTTTCTGTCACAAACAGCTGGAATGTGTTATAAGGCTGGTGCAGGTGGGATGTGAAGTTAATGCACTGACGACACGGTTCGCCCAGACCCCAGCTCACATTGCTGCATTTGGAGGACATCCAGAATGCCTGCTGTGGCTTTTACACACTGGGGCTGAAATAAACAGACAGGTTGGTCCACGTACAATAATAATAATACTATACTATACTGACTTGACGCTCTTAAATGTGGAATGACAGATCACTGTAGTGCCTCAGTTTAAGCAGCAGCGCATATCACACATTAACCGATCGTCTCTTCCTCTTTACTACTAGTTACAGCACAAAATAAACATGAGTGAAAATCTGAATGTATGTTAAAAGAAACAGGACAACTGTATCAAGTGTTTCTACATCACTCAGTGTCAAAAAGATGTCAAAACACAACAGCTTGTAAACAGTTTGTCATGTAATGTTACATTTACCTCTGGTAAATGTCCATAGCTCATTAGTCAGCTAGAAAAAAATGAACTCTAGAGAGGAGCATTTTGAAAATATATGCATTATTGCATATTCGTTATATTTTTACTTAACCTGCTGTCTTCATTAATGTATTTTTGAATAAATCTGTCATAAAAACAAGTTATTACAGCCACATTTTTTAATTTCAAGATCAAATTAGAGTAGAAACATAATTAAAACATTAAAATGTTGATATAAAAACTGTCTTGTTTGCAGTTTAAATGATTATATTCCACTCCTGTTTTTATTTGAGGGTTTATTATTGAATACATTTAATTCATTATTAAATAAACTTTTGGTTTTCAGCTAAATTAAAAGTAATTTCGATTTCAGTGTTTTGGTAAAAATAAATTGTTTTTTTTGTTACTGTCTTCCTCAGTCAGTTAATTAATCTGTGAGCCCTTTCATCTTATCAGTTGCCCTAACTTATCATCCCTACTTCCACTTCCTTCATTTCTGTATCCTCTCTCCAGTGTCCTGGTGCACAAATCTCTGCTAAACTGATCCTATTGCTAGGGATGATCCTGTCTGTGATGGACAGATCTTTGAATGGTGACGTCTTTCCCCAAGGGTTGAACACTGTAGTCTGTGATTTAGCCCAAAGGGCATTGGAGGTTACTCACCCTTTAACAACAGATGAAGGCCAGCAGACTAAGAAAAAAAGGAGACATGCATATCAGATTGTCATTTTTGGTAATAAGTTTTCATTTGTTAACATTAGTTGACTACTACTATTATTTGACACAAACTTACAATGAACAATAATTCTACAGCATTTATTAATCATATTTAATGTTAATCTCAACATTTACCAATACAGTTTTATGGTCAAAAATTGTTTCTGTTAGCAGTAATAAATGCACCGTGAACCATTGTGAACATGAAAATTTTAATTAACTAACATTAACAAAGGTTAATAAATGCTGTAAAATGTATTGCTCACTGTTAGTTCATGTTAGTTAATGCATTAACTAATGTTAATAAATGAGACCTTAAGTCTGAAGTTTTAAAGTATAGGTTCAGGTGTTTTGCATTAGAAATTGATTAGAGCTGCACGATTATTTGTTAAAAGATTGTGATCTTGATTCAAACACCCACTCAATCAAATTCTTATATGACAATGATTTGACTATGTATATTGAATCTTTGACAAGTATGATCACAGCGAAACATTCAAATCTACATTTGCACTGCCGCTGACCCAGAGAGAGCAGTTGTCATGATAAAACAGCTTCACAAACAGTCTTTTCAACCACACAATATCTTTATTTTATCTTTATTTTGTTGTTAAGCGAAGAGTTCCCTTCACAATTTGGAACTGGTTTGGTTATAGAAAATCAGATGTGGAACAAACTACGGTAATCACTATAAACAAATGTTCAGTGAATGAGCCGTATGTCGTTCAGTGAATGAGCCGTATGTCATTCACGCCATCATCACCCGGGTTTTGATAGCGCGCGAGTGCAGGTGAGACCTGAACATGTCAAGTTGCTACTGTTTAAACTAAACTCATTTAAACCTTGCCAGTTGCCACTTTAAACATTCAACTGTAAGATGCAAAAGAGAACTTGCGCGCGCTGTGAGGAGATTTGTGTGTACTCATAGACTGTAAAAAAAGATGGGCGACGCCGCTTCCTTCCATTGTAATGAATGGCCAAAATGGCTGACGATGGGCGCTGACATGTTACGCAAAAACGTCATTAAAAAAAAAGGTTTGCAACCTGGGCATGCGCAGATGGTATCGTCCGTGGAACCGGAGGCGGAGCCGCTGTATCAAACTTCCGCCCAGACGACATCATTCATGTATTTTAAATAGACTATAAAAATTATACACAATTTAAAATTCTACCTATAAAATAATAGGCTATTCTGTTTCTAGAGCAATAATATTTTTGAGACAGCAAATTCAGTAGATAAACTCAATATAATATGCCACTAGAAACAACTCTAAATCGTCAGAAATGGTCTTGCCATTTTAAATCAAGTTCAACTAACGTTACAGGAGATCGACTGTAATTAGAGTAAGCTATCATTAGTTTTGTCCTGCTAATTATTATTTTATACCCATAAAAATAACAAGTAACTGCCAGATAACGATCACCTGCTTTTTCCCGACATGGTTAACATTAGGTGTGTTATCTTAACTAATAACATTTATTAATTAGCTTATAACGCCCATATTTGATGTTACAGAAAAAGGTTCAGTGATCCGTCAGATCCTGTAGGTCGGTTAGTACAGTATACTGCTGAACAACTCATTTTGTTGGTGTTAAATAATCAATCTCCCCTCGAAGCTCCGACAGTCCTCAGACAAGCTGTCAAACAACTTCGAATCATGATGACACGCCCCGTTTTTATAGCATCAAATTGCTAGCTAAAATCGAAATCATCACAAAAACGAACAATTGAATATATATATCAGCATGATAACAACTACCTTAAATGACCAAAACCATCTTTCAGAAAGTTTTATTTGAAGCAGAATTTATTTTTAAGTTTTCACTGAAGTCTCATTCGACTGCATTGAGAGGGCGGGGTTTATGACCTGTACTGCATCCAGCCTCCAGGGGGCAATCAAAGAGCCCGCAGCTTCACTTTTCAGGACGTATGAGACACACCTGTGTGTACTCATCCGAAGCGCGTACACGGAGAGCTGCGTCAGATATATTTTGTAAACTATCTGGATTGTTACTTTTTGATACAGTTAGGGCTGTTACGGTCAGCATGACAATCGCGCCACCGCGGTTGTGTGACATTATATATATATATATGAGGTCGCGTTAACTGTTTTTGTTTTTTAACAATGGCGGAAAAAATATAAAGGCCGTCCGTCATTTTGAAAGATTACTGAGGCTGATGTAGCTTGTAAATGTAATTCCCACCCCTGCCCAGTAGGTGGTGAGCGTGCTCCAGTGTGGCAGCAGAGCGCGAGTTCAGTCTCCAGAATAAAATGATGCGTTTGATTACAAGCACTCAGTTTAGGTATATTTTATAATAATAAAGTTATTATACTTATACTTAAATAATTTAGTTTCTAATCGTTTTGTTCGTTTTGTTTTACATGGTTTGTTTTGGTATTTTTCTTGCTGACTTATGACTATCAAGTTTATGGTGTGTGTGATATATATATATATATATATATATATATATATATATATATATATATATATATATTATCGTCATTGGTATCGTTATCGCAATAAGTACCTGAAGTTATCGTGATAATTTTTTTAGGCCATATCGCCCATCCCTATCGTGCAGCTCTAAAAGTGATTACTGGACCATTCCAATAAGCAGCCAATCAATCAGGCATCCCAAATCAGTCTCAACTTAATTTTGCTTGACTTGCATTTACTATAATTTTGTTTAATGGGTTAGTTCACCCAAAATTGAAAATTCTGTCATTAATTACTCACCCTCATGTTGTTCTACACCCCTAAGACCTTCGTTCATTTTCGGAACACATTAAGATATTTTTTGATGAAATCCTATGGCTCAGTGAGGCCTTTATTGAGAGCAAAGCCACTGAACCTCTCAAGGTCCATAAAGGTACTAAAAACATTTAAAACAGTTCATGTGAGTACAGTGGTTCTACCTTAATATAATAAAGTGACAAGAATACTTTTTGTGCGCCAAAAAAACTAAATAACACATTTTCAACTAGGACTGCACGATTAATCGCATGAGATTGTCATGCGTGTCTCATCAGTAAAGCCGGTTCTGTGATTAGCTGTAAATCTCCTTCACCTGCTTTCAAATGGAGCGGCACTTTATATACAGAGCCGTAGTTCGCGGACAAGCTACGCAATATCGTGTTCATAATCGAAGGCGATTCATCTGCGATTATGAACGCGATATTGCGTAGCTTGTCCGCGAACTACGGCTCTGTATATTAAGTGCTGCTCCATTTGAAAGCAGGTGATGGACATTTACCGCTAATCACAGAACCGGCTTTACTGATGAGACACGCATGACAATCGCATGCGATTAATCGTGCAGCCCTATTTTCAACAATATCTAGTGATGGCCAATTTCAAAACACTGCTTCTGAGCTTTACGAATTGAATCAGTGGTTCAGAGTGGCAATGTCATGTGATTTCAGCAGTTTAGCCGTTTGATAGGAGATCTGAATCACTTATTCGAAACAAAAGATTCATAAAGCTCTTTTGTTTTTTTTTAGGTGCACAAAAAGTATTCTCATCGCTTTATAATAATGTTTAATTTGGATTTGTCTAAGCAAGTTTTATTTACTCTTATAAAAGAAGTTCCCATTGACCGACATTATATGGCTGACAGATGGCAACGGTTGGAGTTAAAAATGATAATTTGTGTTCTACTGAAGAAACAAAGTCACCTACATCTTGGATGTGCTGGGGGTAAGCAGATAAACATCAAATTTTCATTTTTTGGGTGAACTATCACTTTAAAGGGTTAGTTCACCCCAAACTGAAAATTATGTCATTAATTCCATGTAATTTGTAATTTAGTTCCAAACCCGTAAGACCTGTAGACCCGTAAGACCTCCGTTCATCTTCATCTTCAGAACACAGTTTAAGATATTTTAGATTTAGTCTGAGAGCTTTCTGTCCCTCCATTGAAAGTGTATGTACGGTATACTGTCCATGTCCAGAAAGGTAATAAAAACATCATCAAAGTAGTCCATGTGACATTAGTGGGTATGTTAGTATTTGTTGAAGCATCGAAAATACATTTTGGTCCAAAAATAACAAAAAAATTTATTCAGCATTGTCTTCTCTTCCGGGTCTGTTGTCAATCCGCGTTCATGACTCCGCAGTGACGCTGCTTGTGCCAGTGTTGCTGCTGTGTAGGAGCTTCTTCCATCACTCTTAGTTCTTCGTCCGTGTATTCGGGTTCAAATAAATATGGCTGAGGAAAAAAATGCAAATCTTCCTCTGTGTCGAAATCCTTAGACATGTTTGCGAAGGTTGTTTTGTTTACAGTGTGCGTCTCCCTCAGACTGTAAACAAAGCTCGGGCGCACCGGATAACACGTCAGTAGCGTCTTACGTCAGCAGCGTCACTGCGGAGTCGTGAATGCGGATTGACAACAGACACGGAAGAGAAGACAATGCTGAATAAAGTCGTAGTTTTTGTTATTTTTGGACCAAAATGTATTTTCGATGCTTCAAAAACTTCTAACTAACCCAATGATGTCACATGGACTTCTTTGATGTTTTTATTACCTTTCTGGACATGGACAGTCTACCGTACATACATTTTCAATGGAGGGACAGAAAGCTCTCCGACTAAATCTAAAATATCTTAAACTGTGTTCCGAAGATGAACGGAGGTCTTACGGGTTTGGAACGACATGAGGGTGAGTCATTAATGACATAATTTTCATTTTTGGGTGAACTAACCCTTTAATAGTGACCTCTCTTAACACCGAATACATTTAATCAGACAAAAATGCACAGAGACTTAGGGGGCTGTCCATCCTGTATTATTGCATTGATTCAAGAGGAAGTGAATGAGAGAGATCCCTGTTGTTTTACTGCTTCTGCAGTAATTGTGTAGTTTGACCTACATTATGTGGTATTATCTGGGTTATTTAGGAGCAAATTATCATCTGAGCTTCAGTTTACCGCCTTAAGGGGGAGCTGTTGTGTTAGGGTGAAGAGTTCAATGTCTTTCTTATGACTCACTGGCTGAGTGTTCTGTTAGATTCTCTTCTTTAGATTTATATCTTCCAGAGCTGCAAACGTAGACTTTAAACAGCATTGTTAATCCACATTGTTTTCAACCATGCTGATATCAGGCTTTCAGGCTGTACCCTGAAAGCCTGATTTCAGCCTGATATTAAAGCTTTTGAATGATATTAAATTGATGTGATATTAAATTGATGTACAGATTGAAGTCAGCCTGTCTGTTGCATGGTAAGTGTGAAGAACTGTTCAATTAATGTTGTGAAAGCCTGTCAAAATGTTGCATTTCCCATATGGTTTCAGGACTATGTGGGTGAAGCTCCCATTCACAAAGCAGCACGGGCCGGTAACATGGAGTGTATTAATGCCTTGTTGGTCCAGGGAGCCAAACCAGGGTAAGTCACTGTCTTATTGTGTTTTTTTGTTTTTTGTTATTTTATTTTTTTTATGGTTTATTATGTGAATTTATGAGGTGCTTTTTATGTGATATCACAGTGTGAAAGGGAATCTCCATAAATAAAAAAGCTCTGTCATAGAGTCTGCATTTTGATTTTGACCCTTGAAAGAACCTGATTGGCTTTAAAAAAAAAAAAGGTTTAAAATCCTTGGAAGATATGTATTAATTTAGTCCTGAAAGATCATTTGACTTTATGCCACAATCGGAAGAATGTAAATGCAAATATTATTGCAAGAATTATTTTGCACACAAAATTAGTAATTGTCACCATTGTAATGCAGGGTCTATACTTATACATTTGCGGAATAAATGTTATTTGTTATAGGCATTTCCCACAAAAGTGGGAAAAAAATGGAAAAGATTCCTAGAGTTTTCTTGGTGGCAGATGTACAACTATTTAAATATTAATTCAATTAATGAAAGAGTTCACCCCAAAATGAAAATTGTCTTCATTTACTCACCCTTATGTCATTCCAAACCCATAAGACTTCTGTTCATCTTCAAAACACAAATGAAGGTATTTAATAATGTTATTTAATTTGTCCATCCATTGAAAGTCTGCACAACCAAAACTTAAGTAAAAAGTAATAAAAAGAGACATTGTAAAGTAATCCATGTTTGTTGGTAAATATGGTAAACAGAAGCTCGACTGTTCTTGATGCCCCAGAACAAACTTCATTCTTTTTTTATGGAAGCTTGAACGTGTTTGTGTGACACTTAAGAACAAGCCTTCTCATGCTTCAAGTAAGCATGATTGAGCTTCTATTTACATTTGTGCTTTATGTATTTTCTTTGATCAATGTTTAAATGTAAATAAAATAAATCAAATCTGTTGATCATATTCAAGGATCATGTCTCTTCATTAGACTTAAATTAAATTGGTTTATTCATAGGGATACTTTTTGATAAGTCGAAGTTTTGGTTGTGACTATCATTGGATGGACAAAAAATATGAGAATATATAAAAGCATCTTCATTTGTGTTCTGAAGATTGACGGCAGTTTTATGGGATTGGAACGACATGAGGGTGAGTAAATGACAGAATAGGGCTGGGTATCGTTCAAAAATGTTCGATACCGAGACGATACCGAAACCTTGACTTCGATACCGATACCTAAACGATACCTTTTTCGATACAAATTTTATAAAATCTGTTTAAACAAGATTACATAACCTCAAAAAAATCTTTGGTTTTATATTTTAACTTTGTTGACCTTTTTTCAGACTCAGAGACTCATCTCCTGAGCCACTGCGGGGAATAATAAAAAAGCACAAATTAACAAAATTGACCACAATAAACACAATAAATCAGTGCAAATAGTTTTAATAAAGTTTAGTTTTCAATGCAAACATTCAGTATGTGAGGCTCTTTTTAAATCACTCAGCAAATGTTCTTCTTCAAAAAATTAATTATTATTAACAAGATCAAAGCGGAAGTAAGAGTGACGCAAGTTTGTTGCGTCTTACCGTGAAATAAGAGTTCTGTGTCTTTATTAAAATCAACACATTAATGATTCATCTCTCATCCACCCGCAATTAATTTGAATGTTATTTTTTTATTACTTGGCCCGACCCGCAGATTATCCGCAGTATCAGGAGGACGCGGATACCCCTTTTTCAGCAGAATTGTTCGCGTTCTGGAGCCAGAGGCAGAGCCTGTGCTCGTGCAGGCGAACGAACCTGTCACGAACCGGTCGCGTGTTTCCATAGACTTGAGGGACGAAAGCTGTAAAGCTGCTGTGTGTTGTACCTGTCCATAACTAGTCTAAAAACATTGCGCGTTCCGCTGTTTCTGCAGGCAGTGCTACACTTTTGTTTTCTGTTAACAGTATCTGTAGTGAACCGGCTGCTCACATAAACAGCCGTTTCTCACCCGTCCATTCGGAGATAAACTGAAAACGAAACCGTTGATTCACTCGCCCCGTCGTACATAGGGTCTCTCTCACGCGTATAGTTTTATATATTTAGATATAAATAATAATGTAGCGCAACGTTACTTGCTCCTCAACGAGACAGCGAAAGCATTTCTCCGCCCCTCTCCTCGGCTCCATTCTGAGGTACCGAAATTTGGTACCGAATGACAAGACACTTTTCGATACTCGATAGTATCGAGGCAGTTCGATCGGTACCTAAAAAGTATCGAGTTCGGTACCCAGCCCTATGACAGAATTTTCACTTTTAGGTGAACTATCCCTTTAAATGTACTGCTCTGTTTTATTGGATACAGCTACAGTCAGCAGTAGGCCAGCAGAGCTCTTTTAATGGAGTTTTTCTTACTTTAATTAATGTGTCTACCTAAACCTGTTGTCCTCTTTTAGCTTAAAGGTGAATGTTTGTGTTTAGTGATTCAATTTGAGGCTAAGATGAAATTCACACAAAACAAATGCACATTTCCTCATATCACCCCCCCAGCAGATCAGAGGTCTTTTACTAATCTTGGCATAGAACGTGTCATGAGCTGCAATTTGGAAATATTCTATATGAGAAGTAAAGGATCCATTCTTTTTTACTTTCAAATGGTATTACTCTTGTCTTGTTTAGCCAATATGTTACACTGACAGTATGCAGATTCTCATATTGGCTGTGCTGAATTACTGGAGACCTCTTGCAAGGCAATTACATTTTGTTTTAGTGAATGAGAGTTCTTAAAGTAAATACTGGTCTTTTAAAAAAAATAATATTAAAAAAAGGATTTTTTTTTTGTTTGTTTTTTTTTTTTTTTTGAGAATGCTCATTTATGAGGGTTGAAAGATGGGTGGATGTTTGAGTAATTATGCATTTGTTTTTAAATAACTTTTGTTGGTAACCGTAAAAAAGCATGTTGCCTTGTGTTTGTGTGTTTAATGACATGTAATGTTTATTATACTGTCTTAAAGAAATTACTTTTCTCTCCAGATTATCTTAAAACTAAAGTTTAATTGAGTTCTCTTTAAAGAGATATTTCACCCAAAGATGAAAATTCTGTCATCATTTACTCCCCCTCAAGATGTTCCAAACCTGTATGAATTTCTTTGCTTTGCTGTACACAAAGGAAGATATTTGGAAGAATCTGCTTGGTTACAAACATTCATCCAAATATCTTCCTTTGTGTACAGCAGAACACAGAAATGTATACAGACTTGGAACATCTTGAGGGGGAGTAAATGATGACAGAATTTTTTTATTTTTGGGTGAATTGTCGCCTTAAGTCTTACAAACAATTCTAATGCGTTAATGGCACACTCAAACAGGTACTGTTCATAGATACATCAGTCAGTCAGTCAGTCATTATATACCAGCACATGCCACAGAAAAGATTACAAACTTGCATTAACAATCTGACAAGCATTAGTAATAAACAGGCAAATCTCTCTATTGTGAAATAAGTTCTTATGTTTTCTAGTTTGCCTGTCCTTTCAAATTAAATCATTTTCTCTTGAGTAAAAATTTGGCAGTGATTTAAGTCTGTCATATTTAGCATCAAGGACCTTCCTGTAGACCAGACTGAGAGGAGTGAATTTAGCTGGATCCGGGTTAGATATCCTTGGCAAGTTGGTGTGAAAACTGGTTTGGCACGTTGTAAAGTTTTTCTCATTTTTCAAAACCCAACCACAAAATTATACAGTTGTGTAGTTTGTGGCAAAATTGAAGCACTGCTTTTCTTAAGTATAGACATTTAAAATAAAAATAATAATAGTAATAATTACAACCACTGAAATTAATTACGTGATAAACCTTGTAAAGCTCAATTCTAAAAAGATTATTTCTTCAAAACAACATGTTTATACATGTTTTTGAAAAGCAAAACCCAAAATAATCTAAATTCTCAAAATATGTCAAATTGTAGACACATTTGCTAACATACCAAAAGCAGTTTGAAGTTTGATTTATCTGTTGATTTTCTTTGTCGAAGACAGCATTGTCTGTAATGGATTTCTTTGTTTGCTTTTATGTTTTAAATGGCCCAGTTCTTCAAAACTTATTAGAGTTTCAGTCGAAACACTTATTGATATATATTGTGATAATTGTCCTTATAACCGTAAATAAGACTGGTTGGAATAATTGTCCATAGAATTGTCTATAGCATCAATATGTAGCATAGCAGTGCTTCATTTTGTTGTAATTGAGGTTTTAACTCTTTCTTACTACAGAGCCAAAGTGAGTGACACCATTTACCAAACAAAAAAGTTTTCAAGCTGTTACATCAAAATGTGTTATCACTCTGCCTGTCAAAGTCAATGTATTAAATGGTTAAAGGGTTAGTTCACCAAAAAAAAAATCAAAATTCTGTCATTAATTACTCACCCTCATGTCGTTTCACACCCGTAAGACCTTCATTCATCTTCGGAACACAAATTAAGATACTTTTGATAAAATCTCGATGGCCTGCATTGACAGCAAATTAATTTAGATAAAGATATATTTAAAATGGTTCATGTGACTACAGTGGTTCAACCTCAGTGTTATGAAGCGACAATAATACTTTTTGTGTGCCAAAAAAAACAAAATAACGACTTTATTCAACAATATCTAGTGATGGGTGATTTCAGAACACTGCTTTGTGAAGCTTCGAAGATTTACAAATCTTTTGTTTTGAATCAGTGGTTCGGAGCAGTTACGTCATTTCAGTAAAAAAAAAAAAGTATTTCGAAACTTCAATGGTTCACGTGACTTTGATATGCGCTTCATGAAGCAGTGTTTTGAAATCACCCATCACTAGATATTGTTGAATAAAGTCATTATTTTGTTTTGTTTTTTTGGTGCACAAAAAGTATTCTCGTCGCTTCATAACATTAATGTTTAACCACTGTTGTCAAATGAACTGTTTTAAATATGATAGTGTAAATTAACTTTCTGTCAATAATAATAATATTTATCAAAAATATCTTAATTTGTGTTCCGAAGATGAATGAAGGTTTTACGGGTGTGGAACGACATGAGGGTGAGTAACTAATGACAGAATTTTCATTTTTGGGTGAACTAACAGTTTAAGTCTAAAGAGATTAAATCTGTTAAACACCATTAAATTGTATTTAGCAAAAACTACAATTTTCCCAATTTGATATAAAAATGGTTCAAGAGCATTGTTGTAGGTTTTATTATTAAAACACAGAAAGCCCATAGTTGGGATCATGAGTATTAGAAAAGTTTATTAGTAAATTCAGAGACTTCCTCAACGGTAAATTCATTTATGAATAAAATCCAAACTTGGAACAAAAAAATAAATTTTCTGCCACTGCAAGTTGTAATACAGTTGTATAGTATACAGTTATATAGTTCAGTAAGCCAGAAAGATGAACTGAATGCATTAAAACTGAATAAAAGATTAACTGTGATTATTTGAATGTGACAGCCTTAGTTGTGTCCCAACTGACTTTAATATATAGGCCATGGATTTTTTTTAAAAATGTTTGTGTCCATCTTTCTAATGAGCATATAACCCTCAGAAAATGCAAGAGTTCTAGGAAGTGGAACTTACTTTCAGTCAGATCTGCATAAAATCAGTCCTTAAGAAAGATGGTCTAAGGTTAACAGTAGCTAGTGCAGCAGAACACAGGATACTTAAAAGCAAGGATGTGTCAACACTTTATATAGATAAGTTTCATGAATGTCTGCTTGTTTTCTATGCCTCTTAGATGTGTACTTTCTCATTTGTTTGAAATATCTGTTACCTTTCTGATTAAAGTAGCATGTTTGCAAAAAAAATATTGAAGATACATTGTGAACCGTTACAGAGAAGGAAAATCCCTACACATCTCAATGTTTTGCAGTGGTTGAATTTGAACATGACTTGATTTTCTCAAGTAAAGCCCAGAAAAAGGGGGGAAGCATTCCAAAAACTGCTGCCACACGTTCTTCAGCGAACACCCTTACATTGAGTGTTCTCACTATCGCTTCCTTCAGTATCTACACACTGGCAATCTGTCGAGGTATTTCTTGTGGTGATTGGTTTTGATTCTAGGAGAAAAGTCATGATAGCATTTAGACCTGCATGCTTTGCCTAGACAGCAATATCTTGTTACTTATTCTGCAAGATTTTTTACTTTCTTTCTTTATTTGTTCTCAACTAACAAGACTAAGGGGAGGCTCAATAATAAATGGTAATCATACAGCAAAAAGCTTGAATTTAGCTTGAATAGGAGTACATTTGTAAGCAAAAGTAGCAAGCTATGTTAAGATTACAAAACAAAGAATGTTTTAAAACGTTAAATGCTTCCTTGAGCAAATATACTCAAGTGTAGGACCACTTCATTTTCAGTGCCAGACAATTAATTGTAGCGATGTGTCTTTCATGCCAAGCCAGTCTTTATTAAGAACTTCATTCTATGTGCAGACCACCTTCTTATTGACTATTAGAGGGTTTAGCATAAAATCCTATTACCATTGTGTTTCCAAGTAAATGCTTGTCATTTTATTTGTAATGAATTTAAAGGCATAATTTGACAACTTTTGTATTTTGTATTTTTTGTATTTTTTTTAAAGATTTAGATCAATGATTTAACAAATACTGATGATGGAAAAAACTAAGTATTTTAAATGAACAAGTACATTTTTGGCAATCAGGCAGCTTCTGTAAATGAGTGTGATGAAGGTTAAAGATTAAAAGCAAACCATATTCAGGGCTCCAGACTAACATTTGAGAGCAGTGGCACTTGTGGCGATGTTTTGCATTAATAAGTGCAGTTACTAATAATAATACGTTTGTTTATTGGTCATTTTAAAGGGTTATTTCACCCAAAAATGAAAATTCTGTCATTAATTACTCGCCCTCATATTGTTCCAAACCCGTAAGACTTGTTCATCTTCGGAACACAAATTAAGATTTTTTTGATAATCTGAGAGCTCTATTGCATCATGTTGTCTATTGTGTCAAAGAGCTCTTGGATTTCATCAAAAATATCTTAATTTGTGTTGCGAAGATGAACTAAGGTCTTAAGGGTGTGGAACAACATGAGGGTGAGTATTTTCATTTTTGGGTGATCTAAACCAAGTTAGTTAACTGAAGCACTGAGCTTGAATCGATATGCAGATAAAATGAACTTTTATTAACAACAGTAACATGCAAAAACCTAAAATATTGTACTCTTATTAAATGTACAATTGTTGTTTTACAGTATCATAGCCCACATTCACACAGCATCAGAATACGGTTGTCAGTCCTGTATTTGAGTCCTTAATATAGTTACGTTCACACGCAGTATGGATATTTATGGGAGTGACAACCGCATTCTATAACCGAACTTGCACCCGTAAATTTTCAGGACTCACAACCGCATTCCCAGAAATTCCGCGTTCTGTAAACGGAACAGGACTGGACAACTAGTTGTCTGTCACGTTGTACAGTGCAAGAGAGCCTCTCTTTTAAGGTGTTTTGTGTGTGGTTTTGTTTTCGGTAACTTACAGCGACAGAGATATAAGCTGTGCATCATCTTAAGGTGTTAGATTCAGTCACTGTTCTCCATCGGAGCGGCTCCCGTCAGTTTTGTTTCTTTTCCAAATTCAAATGCCGTGTAATACGCAAGACGTCGCAGAGGACGTGACATGCAAGTGCAGTGGTTAAAGACTCCAGCTAGGGCGTGACGTGTTTACATGCTGCTATTGGTAATAAAGTTTGAATGGATAAACTCGTGGTTCAATTGGTCTCTTGTGTCAAAAGTGATGAGACTTTTCAGTTTTATGGACGTCACCATCTTTAATATTACATTGGTCATTGTCATTATGGTTACTAGTAAGAGAATACGGGCTCTCGCTGCACGTTCATACAGTCAGTGTTCCAGACGCTACTAAGTTGCTGTGTGAACGGGACATTTCGAGACTCATACCTGTAAATAAATGCGGTTGTCAATCCCAAAAACTGACAGTGTGAACGTGGCCATAATGAACTGACCGACAGCTTCAGTGATTATAAAAGAAGCCCTCTTTACTTACTTTCTGTCACAATTTGAAGAAAAGTTTTTGCTTTTCATGAGATTTTGTGACTTTTCCTACTTTTCCATATATTAGAGAGTGGAAATGGCTAATAAGCCAAAAAGTGCTCCTCAGCTGCCATCTACTGGTTATCATGGTAGTTTCATGTCTGTTTTAAAAATAAAAGTGCATGTTTGCCTCAAAAGGTTGTACGAACCCTGAGATGAATAATGTGAAAAAAAAAAAAAACCCATTACATCCAAACACGCTACATTAAATCCATGGTGAATGTTGGTGATTTGTGAACTGAATCGCTTTAACTTTGTTCATGGCACAGTATTTCTCCTGGTTTCCACGTCAGCGCAGTTTGATCTGATATGTGTGGTTTATAACAGAGAATTCTGTGGCGAATGCTTTCCACTAGATCTAGCAGCGTTATTAATATTGCGGTGGATTCAAATGCTTTCTCACTGGTTCTCCCAGCGCTGTACTCTCAAAAGGTTGTACGAACCCTGAGATGAATAATGTGGGGGGAAAAAAAATGTAATGGTGTTGCATGCGTGATCGAGATCATTCTGCGAGTAAACCTGTTCTGAGCTTGTGTCTTGCTGTCTATTGTTGCTCAGAGCTGATAAACGGTTCATGCAGCACAACTCAAAACGGTTTCGTTTCATTTGCCGTTTTATGTTTCTCGTATGCAACTTAAAAGCCAGCTCTTATCACTTGGGCAACATGGTGGTTGCACCAGTGTGACCTCTGACCAAATTTGGTCACACCGACAGGAAAAAAGGTCGCAGTCTGGAGCCCTGATATTAAAGGGTTAGTTCACCCAAAAATGAAAATAATGGAATTTATTACTCAACCTCATGTCGTTCTCCACCCCTAAGACCTTTGTTCATCTTCGGAACAAAAATTAAGATATTTTTGATTAAATCTGATAGCTCAGTGAGGCCTGCATAGACAGCAATGGTATTTCCTCTCTCAAGATCCATAAAGATACTAAAAACCTATTTAAATCAGTTCATGTGAGTACAGTGGTTCTACCTTAATATTATAAAGTGACAAAAATATTTTTGTACGCCAAAAAAAAAAAAACTAACCCTTTAAATTGTTTTAGAAATAACTTTCTTTGTCACAACTCCAACATTTCAGTATAATAGCAAATATTCAATAGCAAAAGGTAATTTGCTATTAAACTATTAAACTAATAATTGTAAATAAATGCATTAAACGATACATAATATCTGCAAACAAACAAAATATCTGCAAGTAAGCATTTGAAAGAAGCTTTCTGTCAGCCTAGTGTACAGAAGTCTATATAGTATTGTAGAAAGTCTGGTATTGTTACATTTTTATTTAATTGATACTGAAGTACCAGTACTTTTGACTTTTCTACTTTGGACATAGAAATGGTTATTTTTAACTCCAGTTCAGTGAATTCCTATCCTTAAGAATTGTCTGGCATTGTCTGATGTTTTGATTAATGTTTCCAGAAGATTAAAAGATTCAGTCTGACATACTTGGAAGCATTTAATATTTTATTTGATAGTAAAGGGATGTTTAGGCTGGAATGTGTGAATGCAAGCCAATCATATAACTTTGAAAAATTGTCTTAACTTGTCTTCCTCATATTCTGAGGCATTGCCATATATTTTTGTCCACTTGTTTTTCATGTAAAACTATTTTAATATACAAAGGGAGAGACAGATAGGTGAAACCGAATTCATAAATGAACCAACTGCTACCCAAGTGTCATTCCTTCTCATTACTTTGTGCAGACATTGAAAAAAGACTAAAATGGTCACGAGTGTGTTAGATTTGGGTGTGGTTTTCCAAATGCCAATTAAAACATGTTCAAGACAAAAAGGAATTAAAGGGATAGTTCACCCAAAATTGAAAATTCTGTCATCATTTACTCGCCCTAAAGTAGTTCAAAAACCTGTATGAATTTCCTTGTTCTGCTGAACACAAAGAAAGATATTTGGAAGAATGTCAGTAACTAGTGATCGACCGATGTATCGGTTTACCGATGTTTTTCCCGATATTTAAGCATTTTTCCATAATCGGGTATCGGTTTTGTAATATCGGATTCGCCGATTTACTGCGCCATCTTGTGGCCGTTTTGAGACTACCTCCGTCTGAGGAGATCAGTCAACAACAACTCAGTGCACAGGTAAAGTATATGTTCTACTTGGTTTGCTTTAATTAATCAACTTTATTTAACATAACAGACATGCACAAATGAGATCTGAGACATAAATTCCTGATATAGTTAATTTATGCAGCTTGTTTCTAAACAATTGAGACGAACTCATTGAGTCACGTAGTGTAATTCGTCATGTCCTGCCCCAATAAAGACGCAACTTTACATGAATTAAATAAAACAGACGTGAATGAGTGCATGTTGAAAATAAAAGCGCTGAATTTAATTCTCTATCTGTTGTATTTGCTCACCATTAGTCTAGAAGAAAAAGTTCGTTCATATTTCTTAGCAACTGACGGATGATCAGGAGGCTTAAGCACGGCCACTGAATGAAACTTTTGACAAGATTATCTTGTTTAAACACCATAGATTATATTATAATTTACTACATAACAATTATTTCGCTAATACACATATAAATATAGCCTACCACTTTGTGGAAATTAATTATTTATTATCTCCATGCGCGATCGCGGTTGATTAAGTTATAGTCAAACAGCACTTTGTCAGTTGGCATTTCATGATTTAACGTTAGATTAAATTTAGATCATAAAATGCCAACTGACAAGTGCTGTTTAACTTTATTAGATTATATAATCATTTGATTTACTACATAACCATTATTTAGTTAATACAAATCTAAATAAATGCAGCTCTGTGGAAATTATTTAGTATCTCCACACGCGATCGCAGTTGAGTAGCCCAATTTATAGTTTTGTATAAATGCATAGATAAGTTACAGCACTTTGTCAGAAAGCATTTCATGATCTAGACCGACAAAACATAATAATTAATAACACTAGTTGGAAAATGCAATGATGTATGCTGTTTTGTTTGTTACTTTCCTGACAATGTTATATATTCCAGCTAATATTATTCAGTAAAGTTTTTTTTTTTTTTTTTTGTATGCAAGGAGGGAGTGATTGTTATAAATAAAATGGTTTGTTCAGCTCATTTGTGTTGTAATATTTGTCAAAAACAGAAGTATAACAGTAAATAAATATCGGTTCTGCATATCGGTTATCGGGTACATAAACATGCAAATAATCGGTATCGGTTATAAAAAATCAATATCGGTCGATCACTATCAGTAACCAAACAGATCTCGCCCCCTATTGACTACCATAGTATTTATTTTTTCCTACTGTGGTAGTCAATGGGGGGGCGAGATCTGTTTGGTTACTGACATTCTTCCAAATATCATCCTTTGTGTTCATCAGAACAAAGAAATTCATACAGGTTTTGAACTACTTGAGAGTGAGTAAATGATGACACAATTTTCATTTTTTGGGTGAACTATCCCTTTAAAAGGATCATTGTAACACCATTCAAAGGCTTTGAATATCACATATGATATTCAAAGGTATTTTTGAATATCAGTGTCACACAGACTGGGCTTAATCTTATGTCCATTTGGCAAAATGGCAAACATTTGACTTTAAAACAACGTAGAATGTAATCTGATTAATATTACTGTCTAAATATCCTTTATTCATTTAACATGTTGGTTCATGTCTGAATTCTCATTTAAGTGCACGCACTGCATTTGGAGATAAATATGCTCTGAACATTTCTGTAACTTTCTAATGAACTATGGTCCATTTGTTCTGGTTTTAGCTACCTCTTGAAACAAACATTGACTGCCTTTGGTACTTTTGCCTTTGGTACTTTTGGTACATTACAATACTCCAAATCATCATGTTAATATTAAACTTGTATCATATTGTCATATTTTGTTCACAAAAATTATAATGTAATGTAAGAGGCAGATATTTTAAGACAAAAAAAATGGTTTCAGAACAATATTATTTCCTGTTGCAGTGTGTGAAATAATTAACTTTTTGGGCCTTTCCAAAATTAGCTTATAGAATAAAAGGGAAAGTATTTGCAGCCTTAATTTAAAAAAATGGAAGCATAACATTAGCTTAACAGTGCTAATCGGACAATTCCAGATCCGACTAATCATCTTTTTTTTTACTCACTGTGCAGCTTGAGGAATGCGAATGGTTTGACTGCAGCTGACCTGGCCCAAGCTCAAGGCTTCCATGATTGTGCTCAGCTCCTCTCTAATGCACACAACCAGCGAAATCAGCTAAATGGATTTGCCCACAATGGGACTGACCACACGCATATCCAGGGCCGCAGTCTTCTGAATGGGACAGCCAACAGGAAAAGATTTCTTGATTGCACAGAGCCAAACCATGTGAAAAAGGCAAAAACTGAGAGTATGTAAAAAAAAAAAAAAAAAAAAAATTGCGTGCAAAACATCAATTGTAAATCAAGGAAAAACCGATATTTTTTAACTATATTGTATGCTTTCCTTTCAGGCATGAATTTCTCAGTGAAGAAAAACAATGGAATTGGAGAGGAGCTTGAGAGTATGAATGTGGAATCAACTGCTGAAAACCAATCAGGTGGGACTGGACCTTCTCCACCAATGTCTATTGACCTTGAACATCATGAAGACATTGTTTCTTTGAGGAACCCCTCTCCCACCCAAAAAATGTTGGAGCCCACATCCATGACTTCTGTTCCTGGCCCCTGGCTATGGACAAACTCTTATGCTTATTTATGATGGTCAAGTTATCAGCAGGTTTCCCCAGGCTTATCAACAAGCTGTCAGAGCAAATGACTGGGATAATATATTCTTATTTGATGTATTCAGGCTTCTGAAATACCTGCAATATAATAGTATTTGGGATGAGATGTCAATTTTTCCAAATCTAAAAGAGCTTTAAGTATGCACACACAGGGAGTTTGACTTTTATAATAGAAGTTTCCCAGTACTTGCAAAGACAAAACAGCTAGAATAATACAGAAAGACACGTACAGAAGAGTTGCTAGTTTTCTTGGCTTTATTTCCATGAACTTTTGCCATATACTCTGTATATGGTCATTCTAAATCAATTTTGTAAAAGTTGTTGATTAGTTAACTGTTATCTTAAATACAAGCTTGTGTGTAATAGTTAATTATATATATATATATTTTCTGAAACTTCCAGCAATATATTTCACAATGAAAGCATTTACTGATTATTATTAGGATATTTCATAGAGATGATGTCCTATTTATAAATGAAAGAATGCATAGTGCAATCTTTTATGTTAATTGTGCTTCCATTTTCTGGCTGTTTATTCAATAATTTTAAATATTCACATATTCAAAGATTTCAGATGTAATCTGCTTGAATTCTGTTGAATTGTTACAAAGGTTTTAAAAAAAAAAACATTTAAGGCACCTTTATGTTATGACTTTTTTTATTTTTTTTATTTGATAGTTATGATTTCTCGGAGTAAAAGAAAAGCATTCTGGAGTTTCTCTCTGCTGACTTTTGCAGCTAGGTGTTCCAGTGCACTCCAAAAAAAAAAAAAAAAAAGAAGCTGCCCCTCTTTCCCTTGTGACTATTTGGAAGAGAACAGTCGGCTTAATGATTTATCTTCTTAAATCATTTTTTCTAGGGATGTCCGATCAAGTTTTTTGTGCCCCCAAACTGTTAAAACGGAGTACCGATCCGATACTTGTGTTTTCCTAGTGCTTGGTGTACACTTCAAATACATTCAAGTTATTCAAATCAATACATGTATACAGGGACGTATAGAGTTTTGAAGGGGCTCAAATTTAAAAAGGGGCATCTATCACTATGGAGTATTGTATTTTAAATGCACAATTAGCAGAATAATTGCAACAATAAGAAAAAAAGTGGATATAAGGTTAGAAAGCATAAAGCTCGCTGCGTCAGAATGCCAATCGGTCAGTCAGGCAAGACGCAACCCATAGCAATGTGTTATGTCAATGATGTCTCATACAATCTGACGGCTTCTTTTCCTTTTAATGGCAGTTGACAAACCCACTTGAAGGTGCATACCACCACCTACTGCATGACAACCAAAATAAAGGATCGGGCTTAGGATAGCCGATATCCATCAGTAAAAAAAATAAATCGGCTCAGGACATCCCTAACTATTACATACTGTACACTTTAAATATGAGCAAAAAAGTGCTCATACTGAAAATAAATATTTTTTCAACTACAATGTATTAGTAAAATGTTTTTGTTTCTCTGTTCTGACCCAAGCTCATGTGTAATCAAGACCATTTGTTCATCATCTCTTTCTGACGCATGTTTTGTTTTGAATGACAGATGAAGCCATAGCGACAGGTTTGAGGAATGGTCATGAGCAGCAGAACATTTTCACTGTCAACAGCTTCGCCACAAACGGGCAATGCTATCAGTCCCCTTTCAATCCAGTTGAATCAAGAAACGACATGTGTGGCTCACTGCATCTCAACGGTAGCCCAAGCAGCTGCGTATCTCACCGGCCTGCATGGGATGCGTTTCTGCCTGATTCCGGTGAACATCTTCGCTATGGACACTACCATGGCTTTGGAGATACAGCAGAAGACCTGGAAGATGCAAGCAGCGGTCACGAGCACACTACAACCGTGAAAGTAGAGCAGCACTATGACCAAGAGGTTCTCAGTGCTGTGCAGCTGTTCCATGGATCATAAAAGTGAAAATTATATCCGTCCATTTGATTTAGAAATGGTCACGTTGGTGGCAGCACTATCCGCCTTAATTAAACTAATTAAATCTTGCACCTTAATGCAGGCTATAAAAGATTTTGTTGTTTTTGATAAAGGGGAAAATCTTTCTACCAAAGGGGAGACATTGTATTGCATTTTGTATCTGACCTAATGAATTTATTTTATTATACGTATGTGTTTGAACTCAGCCTAGCTATCTTTTTTTCCCCTTTAATGCAAGTTTAGAATGTACAAGGAGGTGATTTTTATGTGGATTTATTGTGAGTGTGTAGTTTTGTGCCAATGAAAAACAGCTTTTTGGAAAAGGAGAATTTTGTATATAGTTTTTGATTTCACCCTGAGACGCAAAGCTGACATGTTGACTGTAAAACAGTGTTTTTTTTTTTAAAAAGAAAGCTGAAAGATGTATGACATTTCTTTGTTTATATTTCTACCCTGTGTTCTGATTAAAAAAAAAAACTGTAAAACACAAAAGAAGACCCTTTCATTGCCACCGCCTATTAAACTGCAGAAAATATATTTTAAGGTAGGCCCAGAGATGAGAAGCTCACCTTGCCATATTTTGCTGTTTTTCTTGTGAGAAAGCTTTCTTTTTCTTACTAATACTACTTTAATGCACTTTGACCTTGACCCTCGTTTTATCTCTGACATGCATTTTGTACAAAATGCTCTCAGAAAAGCACGTATACTTTGAAAGTGAAAATTTCCTATGCGAAAGCCCATTAAGTTAATTAAAAAACTGCTATAAATTAATTTGTTAAAATAAAATGTGAACTTATTCCTTAAATATTAACGTATCATATATTTTAAAAGTTTTGTTTTGAAATACATCGTGCTGTATCTGAAATAAAGACTGGTCGTCGCGAATAACAAAAGGTGAAATTTGATTAGCAAACTGTTCCCATGGGAAGCTGATACGCCCACCTCGGTTTCCTGCCTCACGTGTTTGGACACAAGGGTGTCACCTGTCGTCTACGTCGACCTTTACTGCGATGCCTACAACGTCATTAGCGCTCCGCCTTCGACAGATGGATCTTCGATTTTATACTTTGTAAAAGGGGGAAACATTTGTAATAACATGTGGTTGAGCTTATATAATGAATATAACATAATACATTTATCTAATTAAATTACAAATATTGCATTTGTAGATTATTTAAATGGTACAAGTTTCTTTTGAACTACAATCTCTACACTATTAACGAAGGTCTATAAACGGTTAATGATGTACCACTCCCACACATAGGAAAGTGGTATCGTCTGCAATTCCGTGTTGAAATCCTCCAAGCTGAGCCAAAAAGCAAATTTGAGTCGAGGACCTTTCAAGTGGAGAAAAGGCACATATTATTGGAACAGTTATATCACAATTTTTTTTTTATCTTACACTTGTACAGTTTAAACAATGTCTACTCCAGCACGAAGGCGACTCATGAGGGATTTTAAAAGGTGAATATTGAAAGAAAAATATAAGAGGAGCTGTTGTTTACTGCGCCCGGATGTACCTTATAAAGACCGGATAATGAGGAGAAATATTTAGATGGGAACTATTTTGATAGATTGTAGGAAATGTAAAAAAAAAAAAAAAAGTTCATTTTCATATCCGACATTCATTTTTTTAGTAGAAATGAAGAGCTGTAACGTTAGTCTTAGAAAGGAACTAATTTGTTTTGTGTTTATTTGGACCTTAGTTTCCAAAAACTGGCCTGACTCCCTTGTTTGTTTTGATACAAACCCAACAGACTTCAAGAGGATCCTCCGGCCGGTGTTAGCGGTGCACCGTCAGAAAACAATATCATGGTATGGAATGCAGTGATATTTGGGTAAGTACTTATTGTGAAAAGGTTTGTGCTGTGAACTAAACCAAGTGTATTACCTTTTTAGATTCACGTTTCTTTGTTCTGAAATGCGAGCATTTTTATGTCATTCATGAACACTTCTCCAAATGGCATAAACGAAGACCGTCCTTTTATAAAGTTCACAAATTTTGTGCTTGTCACTTGAGCATTTGTTGTTATCCACCTGTGCCTGTTTTCACATTCTGAAACTGAAAGCAAATGATGACGTGTCGTGGTGACATTATTGTGGTTTTCCAAATGTTCCCAATTTAAATGTTTTTTTGTTTTTTTTCCAGACCAGAAGGAACTCCCTTTGAAGATGGTAAATATAAACATGCACTTCTTAAAATGCATAATTTCTAGTAATTCAAGTCATGAATATGATGCCGTGTATTTTCTATTCATGTTTTTACGTTTTTGTTGTTGTTGTTTTAGGTACATTTAAATTGACAGTAGAATTCACAGAAGAATACCCAAACAAACCACCCACAGTTAGATTCATCTCAAAAATGTTTCATCCTAATGGTAAGGTTTAGTTTTTTTTTTAAAGTTTATATTTTCCAATTTGGACTTTATAATGCATGATTGCGAGTTTATGTCTTGCAATTCGGCTTTATAACTCACAATTCAGACTTTTTATCTCTCAGAATTGTGAAGAAAAAAAGCCAGAATTGTTCAAAGTCGCAATTACCTTCTTTATTTATTATTCTGTGGCGGCAAGAAAACCTCCATAATATAGCAGATTAATTCCGCCACACTACGAAGGCTACCGTCTCCTTGACGTGATTTAACCACCCCTTTCTCTTTCAATGATACTTATAGTATATGCAGATGGAAGCATATGTCTTGACATCCTACAAAACCGTTGGAGTCCAACTTACGACGTGTCATCAATTCTTACCTCAATCCAGGTAAAACATTGTTGTGTTGATGCTTTTTACCATAATAAGCATCAACGCAAATCAAAATACAGCTTGATCAGCTGTTTTTCTGTTGACTTTCCCCAGTCTTTGCTTGATGAACCAAACCCCAACAGTCCAGCTAACAGCCAAGCAGCTCAACTTTACCAAGAGAACAAACGGGAGTATGAGAAGCGTGTGTCCGCTATTGTCGAGCAGAGCTGGAGGGACAGCTGACCTTACACTGCAGAACACAGGACTTTGTGTGGTTATAGTTTAGTTGAGTGAATTGTGAGGAAGTTTTTTTTTTTTTTATCTTTCTTTTTCCTCTCTCTGTATCCCACACAACTCTCATACTGTTAAAATGCACTTTACTCAAAATCCATCCCTTTTTCCCTTTGAGAAATTGTGCTCAGCCAATATCACCTGGTCATTTTCTGTCCAAAAAGTGACTATACATTGTGTTAGCCTGGACTATATGATGATATATGCAAGGGCCATGTTTTTTTTTCCAAGAAGAGGAATCGAACACCTCTGAACGGACACGGTGCCGGCCTGCCATCATTGAATTGTCCATGCCTCAATCGGAAATGACCTTCAAGTGATCCTGCTATGCTGTTTTTGTGTGTTGTTACATGCCTGGAAGTGTGTGTGTGTGTGTTTTTTTTTTTTTTTTTTTTATTCCGTGTGTTATTGAATGCCTCTTATGTACTATATTATAATAATACACTTTGAATTTTGTGTACAGGATCTGTGTATGATCAGTGTCTGTATATTTTTAATTTGCTTGTTTTTTTATGGTCAAAAAAAAACAAAACAAAAGAAAGAACTATAAATACATTGAGAGAGAATGAAGAGTAAGGCATAATAGGGATATTTTGCAATGTTTAAAAAGCAGGAAGTAGTAAATTATTCAAAGACGTTATTGTGTGTGAAAGCTTTTTATAACTCTCTTCTCATACATTAGCCACATGCTGCATGTGACTAACAAAGAGTGGTTATTCACAAAAACAATACAACCTACCACATGACTAGACTTATTCAGTTTTCAAATGAAAAATCCATATTTCAATTAAATGCTTTTTGGAAAAAAAAAAAAAAAAGATTTCTGCCTCTGAAAGAGGAGATTAACCACTTGGATGATACTTCCCTAAGCGATTATCTGATAGGTGTCTCCAGATGAAACAGAAAATAAAGCATAAATCTGATCAGTTCTTATGAGGTCAGCCATTATGGGTTTCCTATTATATACCCTCTCCTTTTTTGCTTTTTCCAAGGCCTTGTCCATGGTTTTCTCTGTGTCTCCCCTACATTTTGGACAGTACCACTTTCCTTTGGGTTTGTGATTAAGCCCAACACATGAAAAATGGAACCATTCAATTGGACATTCATCATTATCACAACCAATCATCTCTCCAAATGACATCTCTCCAAGCAGTAAGTAAGCTCATTCGGATCAATAGGTAAATCTGTAGTTGAAGGCTGTCTGTCAGCTTTGGCTTTGGACCGTTTTTTCTTCTTTGAGGTTTTGTTCCGCTTCTCCCTGGCAATGCCACCGGTGATCCCTTCATCATGGTGAACTGTGGCAATGTTCTCCCGAGTTTCATTATTGTTTTTCTGACATCTGGAGCCCCGTTTGTTAGCCCCAGAAAGCCTATCTATGGAACCAAGGGATTCTTCTCTTGGTTTCTCCTCCTCCCTTCTCTTGCTGGGAATAATGGAAGATGTGGTAGTAGCCGTCACACTTTCATGGGATTCATGTCAGGCTTCGATTCTCCACCATCTCCACCATCTGACTAGCGAGTTGGATCTTCTCATCGCCCAGCTCCTGACTTCGGATAAGGGCTCTTTGGATAAAATGCAGCAAACGCCTTTGCTGGATGGGGTCTTCTTCCAGGCCATGTTTCTCATAGGCCTCATCTAACTCTTTGAGGAGCTCTGGAATTATACAAAATATTTATTGTGAATACATTTTAATATTTAAACTTATATTTACTATTCTGAAGGTGTGTTCACATTAGTGAAACTTCACAGGCAAAAATGGTCCATTGTCTATTATTGTAAATAGTGCAGTGATGTATGAAGCACAACTCACACAGAAGCCTCTTTTAAACCAAGCAGCTTTCTGTTGGTCAGCACTGCAAATAAAGAGAGAATATTTGACAAACAATGGTAAATAATGTCAAAATAATATGTCAAAAACACCTTAAGAATATTAAAAATCAGGTGTTTTTGAATGGTAAGATTTTTTAAATGTTTTTAAAAGGAGTCTCTTCTGCTCACCAAGGCTTCAATTATTTGATCCAAAATACAGCAAAAACAGTAATATTGTGAACATTTTTAATAACCGTTTTCTATTTGAATATATTTTAAAACACATTTTATTTCTGTGTTGGCAAAGCTGAATTTTCAGCATCATTACTCCAGTTTTCAGTGTCACATGATCCTTCAGAAATCATTCTGATATGCTGAAAGTTTTTTGTAACATTATCACTACCATTCAAAAGTTTGGGGTCAGTAAGTAGGGTTTTTTTTGTTTGTTTGGGTTTTTTTTGGAAAGAAATTAAATGAACACTTTTATTCAGAAAGGATGCATTGAATTGATCAAAAGTTGCAATCAAAAGTATAATGTTGCAAAAGCTTATTAGCTAAAAACTAATATATATATATATATATATAACTCTCCTCTTTTTTTTTTTATGGATTAGCTACTAACGAGGGTCTACCACTTTGATCGAATAAATATTTTTAATGAACCTCAGCAAACATTTCTAGTGTTTCTTAGGTGTTTTATTCCCACAGTGCTGGCTCATTTCATTTAATGTGACTCCTAGTTCAAATTAAGTCCTGATTTCTCACACAAAAAACAAAAAAAAAAACAAAACAAAAACAATCATCTCAAAGTTCTAATCTTCGATGAAGGTCTGTCCATTGAAAAAGAAAAAAACAAAACAAAATTATACAACCTGATGAAAACATGGAGTGCGTTGAAATATGTTGCGATGAAAAAACATTGAGTGCGTTGAAATATATGTTTGTTCCTCACATTGTCCATTTCTTGTTGAGCTTAAAACCCTATGGTTTCTCAACCAGTCTATGGTTTTGTTAACCACCAAAAAAAACACATGAGTTCTCAAACACCCCAAAACTCTCTCTTCTTCTCCCAAATTTTTCCTTATATCCCCCTTATGAGCCTCTCTAGCGCACTCTAATGTCTCGTAGTATAACTACATCATTCCTTCTTACAAGGATGTGTACACAACTGTTACAGATATTTCACTCTGTTACATACCCCCTCCCATGTTTAAAAATTTGTCACATCCGTGACAAATTTTCAAGTTCTGCACATGATATATATCAAAGACTGTAGGTTCAGAAAGAAAAGAAACCCGATAGTTCACAGATCCTAACTTCTTTACTATTTTTGCAGGCCCCTTCCACCTAGGAGATAATTTGGCCATGAAAGCATCATCTGCCTTAGATAACGGATGAGATCGCACCCATACCACATCTCCTTCACGGAATTCTTGGTTCCTTCTTCTCTGGTTGTAATACCTTCTTTGATGCTGTTGTGCTTTCTCCACATTAGCTTTAACCAGATCAATTAGCTGAGCATGCCGTTCCAGAGTACTGTAACTTTTGTGATCTGGATCTGGTGGATGTTGAATTGCTCGTTCCAGTGGCCCTTTCAACCTCCTTCCAAGAGCGATTTCCGCTGGTGAGAATCCAGTGGTTTCTTGCCAAGCTGAATTCAGTGCAAAGCGAAATTCCGGAATCCACTGATCCCACCTTCGGTGGTTTTCTTTTACATAGGAAGCTAACATTGTTTTAAGATTCCTATTTACTTGTTCTGTCAAATTACTTTGAGGATGGTAAGCTGTTGTTAACCTTTGAATGACTTTCCATTGTTTGCAGACAGCTGTGAGGAGATTCGATGTGAACTGCCTTCCACGGTCTGAGACCAGGTAAGTGGGTGTTCCCCAGCGAGTGAAAATCTCTTCAATAAGAATTCGAGCAATGGTAGGAGCTTTTGATGCTCTAAGCGGGAATAATTCCACCCATTTAGAGAAATAGTCCACGACTACTAACAGGTACTCATGTTGCTTTGTGCTTCTGGGAAACGGACCCATTATGTCAATCCCCATCATGTATCCAGGCTCTACTACCGGAACACTCTGCAGCATCCCTGCCGTTTTAGTTGTAGATGGTTTGTATTGTTGACATACAGTACATACCTTGCAATACTGCCAGACATCAGTTCTTATGCTGGGCCAATACACAAACTCAAGCAGTCTCATTAGGGTCTTAAAGCTTCCTAAATGGCCACTCAGTGGATTGTCATGAGCATATGATAAAAAAGTATTTCTGAAAACAGCTGGAATCACTATTTGCATTTTTTGTCCTTTCTTTCCGTCAGGAACACTCCTAAGCACTACTCCATTTTTGCAAACATAGTGAACTCGCATTGCATCATCACTTTTCCTCTGCAGATTTTGGGAAATCAAATCCTGGATCTCCTTGTCATCTTTCTGAGCTTTACTAATCTCCTCAAGGTTAACAGGTAAATTGTAGTCAGCTGAATTCTTTCTTTGTGCTGTATTTAAAAACATTGGCTCGGTTTCTGTATTGTACTGTCTCGACAGAGCATCAGGTACCACATTGCACTGTCCCTTACGGTAACTTACAATGAAATGAAACCCCTGGAGCCGTATAGTCCATCTTATTAACCTAGAAGATGGCTTTGGATGTTGGAATGCCCAGACCAATGCAGCATGATCAGTCACCACCTCAAAAGATGTGCCCTCCAGGTAATGTCGCCATTTTTCTACAGCCCATACAACTGCGAGACACTCTTTTTCCGATGTAGAATATGCTTTCTCTGCTCCCTTCAAAAGTCGGGAGGCATATGCCACCACTCGTTCTTGTCCTCCTTCTTCTTGAGTTAAAACGGCTCCCAACCCATTCTCACTGGCGTCTGTCTGAACTTTGAAAGCACGGTTGACATCAGGTGAGATTAAAACCGGAGCACTGATGAGATCTTGTTTGATTGTCTCAAAGGCTCGTTGGCAGTCTTCAGACCAGATCCATTTTACCCCTTTTTTCTTTAGAGCATGAAGGGGAGCAGCTTTCTCAGAAAAATTTTCAATAAACCTATGGTACCAACCTGATAGACCCAGAAATCTCTGGACCTCTTTGACTGATGCAGGTACCGGAAATGATTGAACAGCCGATATTTTCTCAGGATCGGTCTTAACTCCTTCTGCAGAAATGACATGCCCTAGAAAAGTCAGTGATGGCTTGATGAAATTGCACTTCTTCAAGTTAAGAGACAACCCCGCCTTCTTAAGACAAGAAAACACTTTCTGGAGGTGTTCGATGTGAGTTGACATGGAAGAAGAGTAAACCACAATATCATCAATGTAGACCAGACAGAATTTGTTTTTGTGCTCCCTTAGCACCTGTTCCATAAGCCTTTGAAAAGATGCTGCTGAGTTTTTAAGGCCGAAGGGTAGACATAAAAATTCATATAGCCCTGAAGATGTACAAAAAGCCGTTTTCTCAACACTGGAATGTTCCATCTCCATTTGCCAATACCCACTTTTAAGATCCAAAGTACTGAAAACTTTGGCTCCATTCATTGATTCCAGTATATCAACAATTTGTGGCATCGGATAGGCATCCAGGTGAGTCTTTGCATTCAGTCCTCTGTAATCTACACAGAGCCTCTTGTTCCCATCCTTCTTGTCCACCACTACCACTGGTGCTGCCCATGGAGAGGTAGAAGGCTGTATGATTTTCTTTTCAAGCAACTCTTTCACTTGCCCTTCTATGAAATCATTCTTAGAAGCAGAGACTTTGTATGGTTTTTTTCTTACAGGTTGCTGGTCAGTTGTGATGATCTGGTGTTGTATCAAGCTGGTTCGTCCTAAATTTTGTGTACATACTGTTGGCCACTTTACCATGAGGTATTTAAGCTGTGCTTGTATCTCAGGAGTTGTCTCAGCATGTCTTACTGCTTCATCAATGAGATGATGGTCTTCTTCAGTTATGAAAGTATCTTCCTCGGTCTCTGGGATAGCCATGAAAAAATGGTTGGTGGATGGCTCATCATGGAAAGAAAAAGGGATTATGCTTTTCTTTCGTGTCACCTCAGGAAGATGAAAGTGCAAAGTGTTAAAATCCAACACCATTTTTGATTTTTTTAAAAAGTCAAGACCCAGGATTACTGATACTGCTAAATCCTTATCTTCCATCACAAAAAAATCCACTTCAATCTGTTCTTCTTTGATCTCACACGTCAATCTCACCTTTCCGATAGCTTTTTGACATTGTCCATTTGCTAAAATAAAGTTCTGATTAATTGGAGTAAACTGATCATTTTTTGTCCTTGCTCAGTTCCTTCCAGATCTTTCTCTGGACAATCGAAAAAGTGCTACCGGTATCAATTATGGCGTCAATGTTAGTGCGGTTGATGGTCACCAGCAGTTGAAGAGCTCTGTACCCTTGGCTAGCATTATGATGATCTACCAACATCAGTTGATTTTCTCTCTTTGACTTTGCTGCAGGTAATTTGCTGTTTTTCCCCTCACTGTTGACTAAACTCCAATGGTTTTTAGCTCCCATCCAGTCCTTTTCTATCTGCGTCCCCAAACAAACTAATTCATCAACTGTCTTGGCAGAGCTTCTCAGTAAACTGGCTAATCTTGGGTTGCAGTTTCTGAGAATTGCATTCACAATATCTGTTTCATTCATTTTCTGGTTGTTTCTCATACAAAGAGCTCTGTAGTGATAGGCAAAATCTCGAATGCTCTCCTTATTTTGTTGTCTCCTGTTTATGAGCCTCTGTGCAGCCACTTCTTTAAAATCCTCATTTAAAAATGCAAACAAAAACTTATCCTTAAAGCATTTCCATGTACCTACATTCTTTTTTTCGGCACTCCACCAATCTTTTGCTGTCCCTTTTAGTACCGCAGCCAGTGACGCCAGCAGTTCTTTATCAGGTAATGGTCGAAGATTAACATACTCCTCAACTCTCTCAATAAATACAACTGGATCATCATCACTTGCATTGGTGAAGCTGGGAAAGTCTAATTTAACCGGCGGATTGTAAGGTGCTGGTATTGTAGGCAGAGACATATACTGTTGACTCGAAGAAGACTGCTTTTGCATACTTGTAGTTCTCTGACCAATCGTAGTTGCAGAAATAGGAGTAGATGAAAGTGGGTTTAGAGCTTGTATCCTCTGATCTAGTTGTTTATCTCTTCTTTTTAGACAATCAACCATGCTCTGACCTAAATCAGCTATCTTACTGTCTATTTGTGTTTTAATTCGATCAGTTTCTCTTTGGATATGATAGTTAATTTTATCCTCTAGTTTTTTCATCATGTCTATCACTGTTTCTTGACTTACACAATCACTCAACCGATGTTCAATGTCACTAAGGTGTTCTTCAACATTGGTTAAACGTTGCTCTGTGACCATTCCATTTGAATACACCTGCTCCTCCTCATATTCAACTAGTGGTGGCGGAGGTGGAAGTGCATTAAAATCATCTGGTTCACCAGGCTGGTCTTGCATTGCAGATTTCTCTTTTTCTTCTTCTGAATCAATATAAAGTCCACTAAAAGTATCAATCATTTCACACACTGGATCTCTCATCTGAATGAATGCTTCTTCAGAGAAATCCACAACAGATGCGATCTCATCCCTATCCATTTTAAGCTATTATGTTTGCTATAAATTCATTAATTTGATCCTTTCTTAAATTTATTCAGTGAGACACCCTCTAAATTTAAGTATCTCTTAATCAGAGTCCATGTTCGGGCGCCATTTTGTAACTCTCCTCTTTTTTTTTTTTTTTTATGGATTAGCTACTAACGAGGGTCTACCACTTTGATCGAATAAATATTTTTAATGAACCTCAGCAAACATTTCTAGTGTTTCTTAGGTGTTTTATTCCCACAGTGCTGGCTCATTTCATTTAATGTGACTCCTAGTTCAAATTAAGTCCTGATTTCTCACATAAAAAACAAAAAAAAACAAAACAAACAAACAATCATCTCAAAGTTCTAATCTTCGATGAAGGTCTGTCCATTGAAAAAGAAAAAAACAAAACAAAATTATACAACCTGATGAAAACATGGAGTGCGTTGAAATATGTTGCGATGAAAAAACATTGAGTGCGTTGAAATACATGTTTGTTCCTCACATTGTCCATTTCTTGTTGAGCTTAAAACCCTATGGTTTCTCAACCAGTCTATGGTTTTGTTAACCACCAAAAAAAACACATGAGTTCTCAAACACCCCAAAACTCTCTCTTCTTCTCCCAAATTTTTCCTTATATCCCCCTTATGAGCCTCTCTAGCGCACTCTAATGTCTCGTAGTATAACTACATCATTCCTTCTTACAAGGATGTGTACACAACGGTTACAGATATTTCACTCTGTTACAATATATATATATATATATATAGCAAGTTCAGGGATAGTTCAACCAAACATGAAAAATTCTCATCATCACCTGAAATGATGACGACTTTGAAATGAAGAAATGAAATGAAGACTTATCAAAAAGCTCAAAGGCATCATAAAATAAATACATGTAAACAAAAGACTATCATATAAAACAATTGTATCTTCACAAGACTTGGATACAACTCAAATCATATGGATTTATTTTTAAGTACCTTTGTGACCATTTAGATTTTAATAGAGGAACAAAAACCTCTTGGGTTTCATTAAAAATATCCTAAACTGTGCTTTAAAGATTATTAACCTCGACGTTGAACATTCAGTATGAAATCTGGCTACACTGGCAGGTAAACACCAATCCCTGTTTATTGAAAACGGCAAATGAAATCACACAGCTAAGCATCAAAAAACAGAGATCCGCCCATGTAATATTCAAAAACCAATCACACTCTATGAACTCGCCCAAATGCGACCAAAATGGGCGGATTCAATATGAACTGACAGTTTCTTCCCGCCAACTGCAGCCCTTTCAAGCCCGAAATGTTGCTTTACATTTATATCTACATGCTTAAATCCAATCCAAAAGCAAAGGAGGTGGAGTATGCGTGCTACTGTAATAAAAAACAGTGTTACACGCGCATTTCAAGATACGCACTTCATCTGACAACATCCAAATGAACACATGCACGAAATACTCCCAGCGACTATGAAAGGAGTATGACCCCCGAAATTTGTTTTAAAACACAAGAGCATCTGAAAATACAGCCGACAGTGGGGTACATGTGTGTCGAGAATAGGCGTTACAGGCTGCAAGTGACTAAAAAGTGCAAGCAATTCGATTTTCTGGTAAATAATTTTTCCTTTATTTTTTTAATCGCAGAATGGATTTAACTATCGGAGACTTTCGTTTTTCTGTAAGTATAAATATGACCACACCAGCTAGTTGAATATGACAAATTCCTCAAGATCTGACAAAACAAACACGAGACCAAGGACTGACTCAAAACGACCGACAACAAAGTAATAAAAAAATGAAGAGGCCGGTCTCCATTTTTCCGAAATTGTTGCGATTTATGGTACGAACGTGTAGCCTACATCAAATGTACATTAGCCTACAACGTAATCTTAATAATGGCAAGTGAATGCAAACGCATCACTGACTTTAAGATGCTTTTGTTTCGCCCAGCATTATTCCCACAATTGCAACAACACACAGTAGAATTTATTGGGGGAAAAGAGTGAAACGTTACCTTGGTATTTGGAGTCCATTTCTCTCATAAGAGACACGTTTCTATGTAGGTCGAAAGGCAAAGACTCAACCAAGTCCAAGTACTCTCCCACATAGTGATGTGTAGTGGGTCCCAGCTGGCAGTATTCAGCATTTTAACTACGACTTTGTACTTTAAAGGAACACTCCACTTTTTTTGAAAATAGGCTCATTTTCCAACTCCCCTAGAGTTAAACAGTTGAGTTTTACCGTTTTCGAATCCATTCAGCCGATCTCCGGTTCTGGCGGTACCACTTTTAGCATAGCTTAGCATAGTTCATTGAATCTGATTAGACCGTTAGCATCGCGCTTAAAAATGACCAAAGAGTTTTGATATTTTTCCTATTTAAAACTTGAATCTTCTGTAGTTAAATCGTGTACTAAGACCGACGGAAAATAAAAAGTTGCGATTTTCTAGGCTGATATGGCTAGGAACTATACTCTCATTCCGGCGTAATAATCAAGGAACTTTGCTGCCGTTCCATGGCTGCAGCAGTGCAATGATATGCAGCGCCTGTGAGCCCCTGCTTGCACAGGGAACGTGCCTTGCAACCATGGAGACGTATGGGAAGCCAAACACACCAAAAGTGGTACGAGGCAACGGGGTGTTACAAAGCTCGCGCCGCGCTGACATGTCATCTGCGCGGATCAATGGACCGAGCCGCGCGACCGACTCGTCAGCGCAGCGCGGACGTGTTTTCTAGCGCCACCCAATGGGCAGCGCGGCGCGAGCTAATCTCATCCAATAGTATCCAGCTGCAGACCCGCAGCACCAGTTTCAGAACCGCAGTTTCATGATGTCTACAGTATTTAACAACAATACTTTTAAATAAAGTCATTTTTCTGTTCATATAGGCCTAATAAGATATCATGATGTACAAAGAGGAGTTTTAATTACCAAGTTAATCGATAATGCAAACTATGTTTTGTTAAGGCATGAACTAATTTGTATAAACTGTGAACAAATACTTTTAACCATATAATTTTGAAAATATATTAATAAATGTGTAACCATATAGTAAAATGTCTCCCTTGACTGTATGTGATATTATTTCCTTATGTTCATGTTGTGAACTTCTGACAAATAGTATAAAGACACAGAGGCATTTAATGTCAAAATATAAGCCTACATGTATTTAATAATTCCAAATCATTCCAAGTGAAACATGCATTTAAGCCAATGAGACATCAGAAGGTGTATATGGTGAGTGTATGATATTTCTGTCATGATGTGGTGAACGAATTTATATTTATATATTTTATGTATTTGTGTTTTAAGATGATTATTTGTTTTTTGCTTGTTTTTATTTTATTATGAGCAGTTTAAATATGTTTTAATCCTATTATTTTAGAAATGTTTTATATCCTATTTGTTTTCATCACGTTTTACTTGTTCAAGGCTTTTTTTTTTAAATGGTTATTTTTATTTGACATTAAATAGCCTACGTTACATAATGTAAGTAGCTATTATGTGTAACAATTTGAACACGAAGGAAAAATACGATCAAATACAGTCAAATGTTACACATGTATTAATATGTTTGAATTAATAATAAAAAAAAATCTTCTCAAACTCTGTGTCATTGTATCAGCCTATTTAAAACGTGGAGAAAATAATCTAAAAATAAAAACGGCGTAGTTGTAGCCTATTCTCGCAGTAGCCTATACACGACTGTGTTTGTATCCATTCATTGACATTAAGCATATAGGCTGTTTTAAAATTTTGCTCTTTGTACATCATGATATCTTATGCATATTAGGCCTATATGAACAGAAAAATGACTTTATTTAAAAGTATTGTTGTTAAATACTGTAGACATCATGAAACTGCGGTTCTGAAACTGGTGCTGCGGGTCTGCAGCTGGATACTATTGGATGAGACTAGCTCGCGCCGCGCTGCCCATTGGGTGGCGCTAGAAAACACGTCCGCGCTGCGCTGACGAGTCGGTCGCGCGGCTCGGTCCATTGATCCGCGCAGATGACATGTCAGCGCGGCGCGAGCTTTGTAACACCCCGCTGCCTCGTACCACTTTTGGTGTGTTTGGCTTCCCATAGAGACGTTTGTGAGAGACGCTGCGTAATATCATTGCGCAGTTTGTGGGGGGAAATCCTTAAATGGCCCAAAACAAAACTCATCTGAGCGGTCAAAATATACCCCCCTTGGCAAACTGTTTAGACCACCCCTGTTAGTTAAAACAAACATCGGATCACCGTGCATAACATTCATACTTGACTCCAACGTGGAGATTCTCCGTGTAGTTTCAAACACTTGGGATGAATAAATCACATGCGCATGCGTCAGTACGGCAAAAGACTCCCAGTGTAATGAATATGTGCTGTTTGGGCTGCCGCTTATTATTGAATTCCTATGCTTTTCACAGTTGTGAGGTCACCCCATTTGGGATTTTAATTTGACTTGACTCCTTCCACTTTAGTGTGGATTTCAGGATCAACTAAAAACGACTGAAAAGAACATTAAAACATCTTCTGGTTGTACAACTGAACTCAGCAAGGGTCGCGCACATAAGATAACTGAAACCTTTCTTTACCCAAATATGCCTTGTGTTACATTATGCGGTATGTTGTGAACGACTAGCCATTTTCGATTGATGTGTATCTTGCCAATGACAGCCAACGGGTGGATCCTGACAGCTCCTCCTCTCTGGACGCCCAGCTCCCTCTCTCTGAATGTAATCTGGGTGTAATGCGGAGCTGGAATATGGAATCCAAAGACTGCCAAAATTAAAAATAAATAAATACATAAATAAAAATACAAAGAAATGTTAAAAAAGTATAAATAAATAAATAAACATAGAAAAGCAAAAATAAATAATTATTTATACATTTATTTCCTTATTTATGTGTATATTATTTTTTCCACATTTGTTTATTTTTCTTTTATTTATTTATACATTTATTCATTTCGATTTTTATTTATTTCCACATTTATTTATTTATGTATTTATTTCCATATTTGTTCATTTCCACATTTATTCATTTCTACATTTCTTTATTTCTACATTTCTTTATTTCTATTTCTTCTTAATTTTTTTTGTCCGTAGGGTAATGAGGAGGGCGTGGTTTACCTCAGACATAGCAATCGAGCTCAGAGTAGGTGAGAGCGAAACGTTGAGACCACAGTGACACCTTGTGGTGTGCCCAAAATACAAGAAGGCCAAGTACACACTGTAAGTTTTAGGAGTGACAACCGCATTTAAATGCGGGAGTGAATCCCCTAAATTATCGTTACATGTGTGTACGGAACACGACTCACTCTCGAAAATGCGATGATTGACAGCTTGGAAACCATAGCGACGTTCTAGCGTCTTCGTGTTTGGTATCCGTTTTCGTGACCAAAGTAATATTAAAGTGACAAAACACTTGTTATTTTCAGCACTTAACTAAACACACTAACACAGTCGACCGAGGTGTTGTGTTTTGTTTATGCTTGTATAGCCAGTTTCACACAGCGTGCGGCATTCATTCTGTATTGCCATGGTCACTCATTATAAGCTTTTTGGGCTTGTTGTTTAAGCACATCTCATAAAGCAAACGGGTTTATGGAGTTATTAAATTGAGCAGACATGAATCGCAATGTTCAGCATAAAGCATTTGGATAGGCTTGAGCTTTCCCTGAGATTCGCCGCTCATAAAAGAGAGACACACGTTACACAGGTGCACGTAAATATCATTAACAACTAGTTGTTCAGTTCGGTTCCGTACACACTGCATAGAATTTCTGTAAATGCAGTTGTCACTACCTGTATTTTTCGGGAGTTAATATGGTTGTAGAATGTGGTTGTCACTCCCGTATGTCACCTCCTGTGTGTACAGAACGCGATTTAGCTGCAGTGTGTACGTGGCCGAAGTGTAGTCTGACGTTGATACTGGGATGAATAATTTGCATGGTAGTATGGGCAAAATCTTGATATCACCCTAACTGTACTGTGTGACATGGATAGGCTACTCTTTATTTTGGACATGGCCGCAGAACATCGTCTGGTTTGCATTTGTAAAATGTCCTGCACTGGCAAACATGAACAGCAACATCTTCAGCAGATCTGACAACAGGGACTCTGATATGGAAGCGCTTGTTATTTCCCATTATTAATCATTTGAATGAATGGGCTTGTTTCGGACACCGGAAAGGATCTAACCAGTGCACATATAGGCTACAGTGAAGTCGACACAAGCAAAAAACGTTGAGATCATATTCAGGGCTCATCTGATTTTTTGTATAGTATACTTTATTAGTATGACATTTAGTGAGTTTGTTTTTTTAAAATCACTGTCTTAGTACATTAAGCCATGTTAAGCGTCTTCTTATAATGGTTTTCTATGGGTGGAAAAGGCTTAACATGCTATTAAACGCTTTTTTGTACATAAGCCACGTTAAGTGTTTTTCACATTAAGCGTTTTAGAGTGTCCCCACGAGGGAAGACGCCATGCGACAAAATGTTCTACTGTAACTGATGCATCGCTCTATTGTGGATCTTCGAAATATGCACAGTATTTTAACCATTTGTCACATGTTGTGCATATAAAAGTAGGAAATTGTATTTGTGGTTTCGTTTAATGTATTGATCAATATGCTTGCGTCGACTTCACTGTAGCCTATACGTGCGCTGGTTCGATCCTTTCCGTGTTCTGACCGGTGTCCGAATCTCAATCAAATGCAAGCCCATTCATTCAAATGATTATTAATGGAAAATAACAAGCGCTTCCATATCAGAGTCCCTGTTATCAGATCTGCCGAAGATGTTGCTGTTCATGTTTGCCAACGTAGGACATTTTACAAATCCAGACCAGACAATGTTCTACGGCCATGTTCGAAATAAAGAGTAGCCTATCCATGTCACACAGTACAGTTAGG
This sequence comes from Chanodichthys erythropterus, assembly GCF_024489055.1. Lineage (NCBI taxonomy): Eukaryota > Metazoa > Chordata > Actinopteri > Cypriniformes > Xenocyprididae > Chanodichthys > Chanodichthys erythropterus. The sequence continues at coordinate 25,608,889 of NC_090232.1, forward strand.
GTGATATTACTTAACCCATTACTTAACCTGTGATATAAGATTTTGGCCATACTACCCATCCAAATCATTCATCCCAGTATCAACATCAGTAGGCTACACTATTTCAGGCACACCACAAGGAGTCACTGTGGCCTCAACGCTTCACTCTCGCCTACTCTGAGCTTGAGGTAAACCACGCCCTCCTCATTACCCTACGAACAAAGAAATGTAAGAAAATACATAAATGTAAAAATAAAGAAATGTAAATAAAAAATGTAGAAATGAATAAATGTGGAAATGAACAAATATGGAAATAAATACATAAATAAATAATTGAAATAATTGAAAAATCGAAATGAATAAATGTATAAATAAATAAAAGAAAAAAGTAATAAATGTGGAAAATAATATATACATAAATTAGGAAATAAATGTATAAATAATATATAATAAATAACATATATGTATAGGCTATATATATATATATATATATATATATATATATATATATATACATTTTTTTTTCTTTGTATATTTATTTATACATTTATTTATTTTTCATTTTGGCAGACTTAGGATTCCATACTGGAAGGTCAAACCCATAATCATTGGCTCTGCAGTAAGTGCCACTTGTTTGGGGAGGTGCTTTTTGCGTCACACACTGACTCCTCCCACTTAAAAATACAGTCCCATCACAAATACATTCCAAATACATTCACGAGGAGAAAGTTACTAAATTTGTGTTACAATCTGTTAGTTGGATTGGTGGAGCATATTCGAGAGCTTTGCCGTAATAACATAGTTTTTCATGTTATTGTCTTCACTGTCCTTTGCCCCGGTATGATTTTCAGTGCGCGGCCATCTTGAACCCACTGAAAACAGTCGAAAGAGAGATCCGTGTGTCGGCGTGACAGTTTGCTGATGTCTATGAGATGATTGATGGAGCCTCACCAGTAGTACACCGACGGAGCTGGACTTTCACTGTGATGACACTGAAAATAAACTGATCGTGTTGACATATCGAGGAATTGGGAAAGAATATGTCATCAGTCTAATTGGGAAAGCGCGCTTAAATGTCTAGAGATAAATTATACGTAATCGCATTGTCGCAATCTTTTAACCACCACCTGGACTCTGTTCAAATGTTTTGTGTAATATTTATGTAGTAGAATGAAAATGAGGCTGCCTTTAGCTTTCATTTCAAATGTGAAACGGTTTAATTCTGGCTTTAGAATCAGGCATGGGATTCATAACCAAGTTATAAAAACGTCATTGCTGTCCAGTTGTAATATTTGCAGCGGGGCGGAGAGAAAGTGGATCAAACCAGTGGGCTATGACACCGGTGTAATGATTTACAACAGTCTGACCAAGCAGAAAGAACCTCTGGTTTTGGCACAAGAAAAAATTGCCTCCTGGTAAGGCATACAGTGGACCATTACGTTAACTGAGATTTTCTTACATGTTACAGAAGTTATTTTTTCTACAACATTTTTCTTTTGTCACTTCCAGGTATAGCTGTGGACCCACTGTTTATGACCATGCCCATCTCGGCCATGCGTGGTAAGTTTCTCTGCTTGATGACTAGTAACGTTACCAGAGTAGTTGCAGTTACGTTGAAAGAAACATAATTTAAGTTGTTGCAGTGTTATTTTAATATCATTGATATACTGTTTTAGTTTTTACTAACATTTTCCGTTTACTTATAAATTTGAGTACATTTTAGTTTTAGCAATTTAGTTGTTTTTATAATTTTTATTAGTCTTTCTTTTTAACATGTCTATAGTTTTTTTTTTTAATTTTTATATTATTATATAATTATTTTGATATATTAAGTAGAACAAATGAAAATGAGAGATGTTGCCTTGACAGCTACTTGAAAAAAATAATTTTAAGTTCTTTTATATTTTATTTCAGTTAACGTTTATTTTATTTCAAGTATCAAAAATGTTTTTATTTATGGTTTTAGTTTTAGTTTACTATAATAACCCTGGGTTGTTGCTTGGTCAGCAATAAATACATTTCTCTGCCTGCCTTTTCAGCCTGTTTTCTTCTTTTTCTTACTTGCATGCAGCTCATATGTCAGATTTGACATTCTGCAAAGGATCTTATCCAAACTTTTTGGAATCAACATCATCCATGTAATGGTCATCACTGACATTGATGATAAAATCATACAAAGAAGCCTTGAGGTAAGTGTCTTATGTGGAAGGATGTGTATATTTGGCCATTTTAAGACATGTAGAAAGTTATTTTGGTTTCATTTCTTTTGCAGGAGAACATCTCACCCACCGTCCTTGCAAGAATGCACGAGGAAGAGTTTAAGAAGGACATGCAAGCACTGCGAGTAAATCACTTTTTTTTGTGATGATTTGACTAAAATGACTAAAACATTAATAAATATTTGACTGGTATTTGTTCATTTGTCCAGGTTCTTTCTCCAGCAGTATACATGAGGGTGACAGACAACATACCCCAGATTGTAGCTTTCATAGATCGCATTATCAGAAACGGACATGCCTATGTCACAAATCAAGGTACCTCTCTCTCTCTTTTTTTTAATTGACAGTAGGTCAAGTCTTTTCCTTCCATGTGAAGAGAAGATTAGACTGAATATCCAGTATGATTTGTTGACCCAGGGAATGTCTACTTCAACACTCAGTCCATTGGTAGCCGTTATGGAAAGCTTGTGAATCTTGGAGGCATTGTTGGGGAGCAAGGTATGTTTGTGACATCTGTTTTTTTGTTTTGTTTTCATCAATAAAAGTAAATGTGGGTAGTATTCTCAATTTTTAAGCACACATGATTTGTCATTATAATTTTTTTCTTTGTTATCAGGCTAACAAACCTACTGGTAATATTTACAAATATTACTGATAATAGTTGATCTGTAGATAAGAGAAGATAATTGATATGCTGTAAGACACCATGATCTAAATCATATAGAGTATTTTATAGTTTCTTGTATTTTAGGGGTTCAGGATAAAAGGGATCAAAGGGATTTTGCTCTGTGGAAAGCATCCAAACCACATGAACCTCACTGGGATTCACCTTGGGGGCAAGGAAGACCTGGGTGGCACATTGAATGTTCTACAATTGCTAGGTAAATGCTCTGCCTTAAGGCTGGCCCAAACTAAACGATTTTTAAAATCGTATCAGATTTTAGTAAGTGGAAGCTGTTAAGAAAAAAGACAAAATCATGACAACAAAAACATTTGGAATGTGACAAAAACATTTAAACCATTAGTGTGTTAATTTTCCTGTTGTTAAATAGGACATTTAAAGGAATGAATAATTATTATATAGGATATTATTTTCCTATTGTATTAAATTTATCACCAAGTTGAACATGTGAAGTGCATTTCCATGTTTGTAGGAACACAGAACTCACTCCTCCACCATGAATAAATCTTAATCCAATGAAGATAACAAAATGGTATCTAAAATACAATAATAATGTTCATACAATAAAAATAAATCTTAGTAATATCATAAGATATCCCCTTCAGCCAATAAAATTAAAATGGGCTTGACATTTTTGGCAAAAAGGAAGTGAAGGAGACATTAGCGCATGTTGGGTCACATGCTGTCAAGGCACCATAGTGAGTTCATTTTAGAGTAGAAAATATATATAAATTCCATTAAAAAAAAAAAAAAGTAATCATTTTACATCCAAAGTTTTCTACTGATGATAGTGACTGCAGTGTATCAAAAAATTAGGTCATCGTAAGAAATTAAAAAAGTTGAGGATCAAGGAGGATAGAAGAAGTGAGGGTGATGACAGAGATAAATATAAGTCATGCATTTTTGTGGAAGTCAAGCATTTGGGTATATTATCCTATGCCAGTTTGGAAGATGTGATCCATACTACAACCAAAGGTCAGATACCATTGCCTATTGGCCTCACTACACTGACAAGCAGAGATGCTCCAAGAATTAAAACGGGTCTAAATTAACTAAACGGGTCTAAATTAAGTTCTATGTGGAAAGTATGGAAAGGGGTATCTTGTTGAGGAGTCTTGTTGATTTATCACTTGTACTTTGATTTGGAAAAGAAACAATGTTTTTCAAGATTTTCTTTTAATTCTTTCTGAAACATTTAGACATTGTTTCACTTTTTTCCAGGCAGTTACATCTGAATTTGTTTTTGACTTTTTTTTTTTTTTTTTTTTTTTTACATTTGAGTTCCAAATTAAATATAGTAGCACAAGACAAAAGACATTTTCATTACTTTTCAGATAGTGAAAATGCATTTGAATATGTGTGAAGTTTCAGACAATTCGCCAAAAATAATTTCATTTATAACTGACAAAGTTGGTTATAAATGACAGCACCCTAAAAAAAAGGTTAAAGGTCAGATGTAGAAAACTAATTTTGGAAAATTATTTTAGTTTTTAATATATATTAAATAAATAAATAAATAAAAATTATTTTTAATTTAAATATACTTTTTTTTGACAATCCGTTACATTTGGATATACATCACAATACATAAGAAAATATCTGTCATTACTTCCACTTCATTTGGACTTTAAGAGAATTAAAGTTTTCAGTTGAGGAGTAGTTTGAATAATTTACTTTTACACAATATAAATTTATTAAATTTATTATTCTAAGAAAGGTAAAATACAAACATTGTATTTTACATTTAACTGTACAAAATTATGCTTATTTTTAGAATAATATTATGCAAGCATGCCCCCTCCCCCTTCAAAAAAAGAAAAAAAGTGTCAAGCTTCTGAATGGTTGATTCACTAGGAATGGATGGGGTTTGTAGCAGAATTACAAAATCATATTTTCATATAAAATGGTACACTGTTTTCTTGTCGGTAGCTCAGTGTTTGGAAGTCAGTTGGACATCCACTCTGGAGGGATTGACCTTGCCTTCCCTCATCATGAGAATGAGATTGCCCAGTCTGAGGCATATCATCAGTGTGAACAATGGGGAAACTACTTCCTGCACTCCGGTAATGCCCTCAGTCTTCTGGTTTAAGAAGTAGCATTGGGTAGTAATATTTTAACAAGCATACTGTATTTTGTTGCATAGGTTATGTGACATTTTAGCTTTACTGCTCAGAGTATCTGTTTAATGAAAACTTTTTCCAGGGCACCTTCATTTGAAAGGAAGTGTAGAGAAGATGTCAAAATCCTTGAAAAATTATATAACTATAAAGGTAACATTATAATAATAAAATTGTAAATTATGTGTTCTGTATGTGTTTAATAGATAATAGCATCTTTTAAAACGAACTCTCTTCATGATCTAGGATTTTCTGGCAACTTACACTGCTAATGAGTTTCGACTCTTTTGCCTTCTGACCAAATACAGATCAGGTATGTGAAAGAAACTCCTGAAGGATATACTCCTACAATTTTGCATCTAGTAGAGACAGATATTCTACTTTTGCTGTACATTTTCTGTGGGTCTTTCCAGCAATTGACTATAGTGATGCCAGCATGAATGAAGCCCGATCTACCTTGTCCACCATCTCTGCCTTCTGCCACAATGTGCAGGCCTACATGCAGGGACACCTACAGTGCCAGCCTATAGATGAGGGAATTCTCTGGGAGAGGTAAAGACAGACCACCCTCAGGCTCTGATATACATTTTGAAGAGTAGAATGACATGAATAAGGCCAGGTTCAGGAACTTTTCCTGTGTGTTTTCTGTCTTTTCATCTTTGTGTTCTGGATGTGATCCAAATTAATTTGCTTTACACTCATTTAAAAAAAAAAGCGCTCAACTGGTTTGACAGATAAACACATCCCTAAATTTATAGTTACTTCAGATGCTGTCACTATGGTTGTAAGTGTTAAGGCCTTTCCACACCAATAACTATAACAATAAAGATATAGTTCTAAAAATTGTTATCAAAGTAAAAGAATAGCAGAGTCCAAACCACCACTATAATGATAACGGCACAGAGAAACAACATTGCTGTGATCACTTTCAGAACGATTTTGTTCCAGTTGATGAATGATAAAATCATTGACAGCCAGTCAGAATCAGATGACACAACTACAGCTTGTGCTTAAAATAATCAGAATGTTATTGACCCCTGATGTGGATGCTAATATAGTTACTATATAGTTATCGTTCTTGGTGTGAAAGGGCCTTTATTCAGAGCTATCGCCAGAATAGAAAAAAGGGCTTTACTGTCATTCAGACAGTAACTGAGTTGCTCCTGTAAGCTGTTGTATGAACAGAACAATTTAGAATCTCACCTGCTAGTTAAAGGGATAGTTCACCCAAAAATGAAAATTTGATGTTTATCTGCTTACCCCCAGTGCATCCAAGATGTAGGTGACATTTTTTCTTCAGTCGATCATAAATTATGATTTTTAACTGCACCCACTGCCCTCTGTCATTCAAATAATGGCGGTTGATGGGAACTTCATCTATAGGAGTGAATAAACCTTGCTTAGACAAATCCAACTGAAACCTTGCGGCTCGTGATGACACATTAATGTCCTAAGACACGAAACGATCGGTTTGTGAGAGAAACCGAAAAGTATTTCTATAATTTTTACCAAACTGGTAAAATGTTAACAAACTGATGATGAAAAAGCCTTTGTCTCCCGACTCATTTTTGTTTTCACTGTCTTTGTTTGGTCAAGGTTGTGTGCTACACAGACCAGTGTTCGGAAAGTACTTTCTGATGATTTTGACACCCCAAAAGCTGTGGATGCCATTATGAGCCTCATTCACCATGGCAACTGTCAGCTTCAGCCTGTTACTAAGGTAACATCATAGGGTAGGTCACTGAGGCCTCACATTCTTTATATCCTTATTATAAAATATTATATTAAACCTAAATTCATATTTATTAGTCAATAACTAATTTTGCTGTCTTTTTGTGTCTGAAGGTTCATGGCCCTAGGAGTCCTGTTGTATTCGGAGCTATGCTGTCCTATGTCAGGGAAATCATGGGTGTTTTTGGAGTTGATCTACTGGACACAAAGGTGAGAGATCAAACATTAAAGCTAAAATATTTTTTTTTTCACACTTTCCTAGTAATGTTCATTGATGTACAGAGTCAGAACTACCTGCTTGACCAAACAATGGCACATGAGTGAAGTATTTGTGAAACCCATTGGGAATAATAGATGGAAGGAAGGAAATAAAACTAATCATTTACATTCATATAAATATACATTAAAATCAATTTATATTAGTATCAAGTAATAAGATGCAAAGCAATCATCAGACTGTGCCTGTGACCACTAACCATATTTAATAGTTGGCAATATATTACATATTGGTTGAGAATATTATTGGTTGCAGAATACTTTGGCTTTCTATAATCATTTTTGTTTTTGGATTTTTTTTTTTAATGTTTGGACCTAGAAAATATATCAGGGTCTGATGGGGGGGGGGGGGGGGGGGTAATGCAAAGCAATGCGTTTGTGTAAGAAAAATATCCATATTTAACAAGTTATAAAGTAAAATGCATCCTAACGTAGTCATTCAGCTTACGAAAAAAGCTTGGCTGACGCAACATCTGCTAGATATATAACTTTTTAAACATGGATAAATATGGACTGTGATTGTGTTCATCTGAAAGAAGAAAGTCATATACACCTTGGATGGCTTGAGGGTGAGTAAAACTTGGGGTAATTTTCATTTGAAAGTGAACTAATCCTTTAAATATGTCCCTGGTGCAGAAGAAATTTGACGAAAATGCCAGAGTTCTGCAATCTTGCAAATGCTTGCATTATAAACAAAAAATTGCACATACAATATAAGTAAGAAGTTGATTGTGCATTGTAATCAGCTTCATTGATTATAACAGGAGTTTTTGTGAGATTGCAGAACTTGTCAGTGATCTTGCGTCAGTAACCTAAACGAATAGTTTCCCCAAAAATGTAAATTCTGTCATCAATTACTCACCCTCATGCTGTTCCAATGGAATGAGGGAGTGGGCCCCCCTATAGCACAGAACAGGCCCCCGGTCTGACCGGGGCCCTTAGAATCGTCCTAATCTTCCCCCTGTTATGGCGCCCCTGAGAACAAACCTCATTGATTCTCTTCTTTTTTTTTTTGTGGCATGTGATCAGGCCAAAATAACAAACAGAAATCTTTTAACTGAATATATAACTCTTTCCTAAACCAAAACAAAAAGCAAAATAAACACATGGCTTTACTTGGCTTTTTCATAAATAGGAGAAAACGTGTTATAAAAGAGATTGGCACCCTGCTCCCTAAACCTATGCATCTCTGTACCCTGGATCTAAACCTACCCATCTCCACCCCCTGGATCTGTAGCCAACTCCTCCCATTTTACATATCCCTAAATCTACCCATCTCTGCCCCCTGGATCTGTAGCCAACTCCTCCCATTTTACATATCCCTAAATCTACCCATCTCTGCCCCCTGGATCTCATGTTCTGCAGTGAGGGGCTACTAATATAATCAGCAAGCCTGTCAAACACTGATGAGCACAGAGAACACAAGGAAACAAATATACGTGCACTGCACACACATATACACTCCCACACAATAATATAGACCTATTATACTTAGAAACAAAGTTATGTCCCAGAATGTAACACCTAGTGTTTAGTTTATTTTGTACTCTAGTAGATGCCTTGTATTTATTTGATAACTCACATTATTTTCAACATTATTTCCTTTGACCAAAAACATCTTTTCATCTGAGCCAAGACATACAGTACATTAATGATTTTCTTCCTTGTAGACATTGACATCGTTTTTCTTTTCTTTATTGCAACACTTTCAATACTTTTACACTGTGTCCCTTAGGAAGTCCATGATTCCTCTGGAGTTTTGAATAATGTGGTGGAGGAGTTGGTGCATTTTCGGAGTGAGGTTCGTAAATTTGCTCTTTCTGTGCGAGACCAAGCTCCACAAGACCCCCAGCCTGGCAGTGAAATTCAGAAAAGTCATCCACAACCAGACAGAGTACCCTTGCTGAAGGCCTGTGATGCCATAAGGAATAATCTAATACCCCTTGGAGTCCACATAAAGGTAAGAATTCTTCCTGTTAGACTAAGTGCAGCAGAGCCTTTAAAGAAAAACTCTTATAAGAACATCCAACGCCTTCTGTCAAAGCATTTATAATAAAAATTTATAACAAAAGCATAATATTTTTATTTTGGTTTCAGGATAGAAGCACGATCTCCACTTGGGAAATTACAAGAAGAGGAGAGACAAGGAAGAATTAATCACTTACTGAACCTTTATCTGTTGGAACTTTGACATGCTGTTTGTAACATCTCAGTGGTGACTGTTCAAGCTTTTCCTTCAAAGAAATTACAGTTCAACTAAAGACACTTGCAAAAAAAAAAAAATCACAATTATTACTCCTGTTGTGCAATTAAAGTTTAAACAAAACCAGTTATCATAACCACATATTGAATCTGATGATAAAGATTGTAAATGTTAATAATAAAAACAACTCTATTCATAGTTTATCCTCAAGTAGCAAGTACCCTTTCTCAACCATTCTTATACTGAAATAACTGAAGTGAAGGATACTTATTGAACTCCACTGGCTGATAATCAGAATGGAATATGGTACACTAACCATAACAATGTTAGGGCAAAGTTATTCATATTAGGGACTTGATGTTTGATTGGTGGAAGACTTGTGTCCAGTGTCTATTTTCACAACAGATCTCATGGTTTTTCTGGAAGGATTTGTCATTTGATATTAGAAGACATTCTGTAGTGGCTTTCTTAAGACCTCTGTACGTTCATTGAAATTATACCACTGTTTTAGCAAGGCTGAACTATCATAATGTATGAATATGTTACAATACTGTTTGGAAGCAACAACAGTGTTTTTATTGCTCATTTGTCAACATGGTAAGCAGTAGCCTATAACATTTAAAACTGCTTATGGAAAAACGAAATGGACTACTGTCATAAGTTTCCTCCTTAAATGGGGAAGAATAAGAGTAAAATATTTCAGAATAACAAGACTGGGATTATTTACTATAAACTCAAAGCAGTTGCTCTAATGTCATACACCTAAATAGACATAAATAACATGGGGACAATATAGATTAATTCAAATTATAAATAAAAAATCTGTCTTTTTCTCTTCTGTGTGACGACATTTGCAGTTTAAATCGGGAGTCGGGACTTTTTTGCATTGTGCCATTGGTCTTGAGTTTCCTGTTTCGTCATTGTTAGCAGTGATCTTTAAGTGCTCTTCTACATGGACCGTGTATTTAAGCACGAACAGCACCATTTCAAAACACTTAAATAGCTCGGAAGACCTGGTGAGAATCTGGTCCTTAATATTTTTCTACAGTTCAAGCCAAAAGAGATTACCACCACCAGACAGTAAGAGGAAACTTGGACGGCACGCTTTTGTTATGGAAGGCGGAGTTGGAATTCTAATATAATTTTGAGTGTCCTCACCGTTAAAATGCCTCCACCTGGGAAAATGAGAAAGCCCGTTATTAAAATGGTCGTCTTAGGAGACATGAATGTAGGGAAAACGTCCCTGCTGCACAGGTACATAGAAAGAAACTTCAAGGACACTTTAAGCACAATTGGTGGAGCATTTTTCTTGAAGCAGTGGGGTCCATACAACATCTCCATCTGGGATACAGCGGGTAAGATGAATATTATTTATAGTGATCACCTATTTAATTTGAATTTAAATATGAACAAAAGACTAACATGAATGAGTAAAATACACACACAAACACACACAAACATATATATATAATATATATATATATATATATATATATATATATATATATATATATATATATATATATATATATATAATGTATGTAGGGGAGAGTGGGGTAAGATGAGCCAGTAGGTGAACCTGGACCTGTATCTTGTCAACAGTACCATTTTATTGTCATGTGACCATATATTTTAGAACCACATAGACTCCCCGTCTCTATCATCAGACTGAAAGGGAGAAGCACATGGGAGGAGTGAAAGTTGCTTATTTACTTAGTTTTTGGCTTGTCAGAGTAAAATTTTAACATAACAGATGTTTCATCAAAGCAAATTTGTCCAGGTCTAAAACTATTTATGATGCATATTGGTGATTTAGCAACGTATGAAACCATGCAAGTCATTTAGCTAAATGTTATTCTGAATTGGTAAGCTAGCTAGCTTTTCCTAAAATAGCAGCTATGGGGCAAAGAGAGCCAAATGCTGTGGGGTAAATTGAGCCAGCGTTTTAACTTACCCCACCATAAGGCACTGTATTTAAGTTAAATCTGAAGTATAAACAGGTGTCATTTCAATGTAATATTAAGCAAATGGTTTAGTTTATCTTTATTTTCAAGTTTATTTGATAGGAACAGTGTACAAGTACTCCAAAAACTTCTCTGATACGAACCAGACGATGTTTAATCAAATATATCTTTCCACCTGTAGTCTCTAATGGCCTAACATGGTTGACATTGCAGAAAAACTACCATGTCAAAAACCTTTTGACTAAAATGTTTATTACTTTCAGTTTTAGTTTTTATTTAATTTTACTCAACAGACTCTCTGTTTAGTCTGTTTATGGGTAGGTTACAGTTTTGATGTTCAACATATTGTTTCAGAAATGCAAACAATTAAAGATACTGAAATTTCAACTTCATCTGGTTGGTTTTATGTTGTTTAATTTAGCTTTAAAAAAAGAAATATTTGTAAAATATTTTTACAAAGAATTTGTTAAAGGAAATTAAATAAGTCAATTAATCAAATTATTAAATTAGTTTTTTTTAAAATAGGTACATTATCTTTAAAATTTCACATGGGTTTGATTCAGATTCAGTTAGATGGTCAGTTTACACCCACCTGACCTAAACTGGGGTAAATTGAGCCAGAGAAACACTTTTTTTTATAAGAAGCCATATTTTTAGAACCCTTTGTCATAGATGTATTCTGATCACTTAAAATGATAGGAAACATCATAAAATGACTTAAAATTATATATATATATATATATATATATATATATATATATATATATATATATATATATATATATATATATATATATATAAAAAATACACACATAAAAAAAGTATATATATATATATACCACCCAATGTAAAATCTTTTTTTTTAATGTTTCTGTAATGCTTAATTTGTGTATTTAAATGTAATACGATTTGTACCACATGAGTTGATCCAGATGTGATTGCGATGAAATCAAGTGACAAGCCTTACTAGTCTTGTGTTAGTTCCTGATCCATATGCTGCCACGATCCTGCAATATTGATTCTTTTTATCAATCTAAATAAATAAATGATCTCATTGATCTGCCAAATTGTAGCGGGGGAATCTTTGTTCTTTGTTGTATTTTTAAATCTTTTGCTACTTTCTAAAAGCAGCATGTGAGTGAGTGATAAAAAAAGGGAAAGACTTGCTCTGACATTGCATCAATGACTGCAGTTACCTCATTTTATTTTCAGGATTTCGCAATCTTACAAGTTTCCAAAATGAATGTGGAATTTTTTTCCACAGAAGTTTAGTAGTCATTGATAGCCTTTCCTGCAATATCAATGTGCTCATTTACTGAATGGAAGCAACAGATCTATGTTATGTTCCATTAAAACATTTAAGAATGGGTTAAAAAAAAATAAAAAATAAAATAAACAGATGTTTTAAAGATTAAGTCAAAAGGAAATTTGACCTTTTTGTCTTTAGTATAAACAAGTCAATGAGGGTTACACGTTTCTGCAACTGTGATAGTAATGCTCAGCTGATGGCTTTACATCCTGTCAGAACTGGCTGCTGTTTCATAGACACTCCATTGTTAGACATGTTGCTTGTAGCTCATTGATTTTTGAGGTTGTTTTCACATATTGCACATATAATTTTAACTTATGGTGGAAAACAAACAAAGAAAAAATTCTTTACAAAATGTTGACATTTAAAAACAATGAGAAAATATGAATATGTATTACAAGAGTATTCTCTTTTTCACCATATATAATATAATATACATATTTAACCCCTTTGTGTGCACTGTAAAACTGTAAAAACCAAAATGACATCAGTAATGCACTTTACAATGGAAGTCTAAGAGGCAAGGCGTTTAAAAGCAGAAATGTGAAGCTTGTGTTTTTGCTGAAGCGCTTACAGTAAAGAGGTAGTTTCCTCAAAAATGAAAGTTCTGTCATCATTTTACTCAACCTCATGTTTTCCAAACCCCAATAATTTTCTTTATTGCGTGAAACACAAAAATTAGACAATGACATTAGGTGTAATGTTCATACTGCTCTTTTTTTCATTACAATGAAAGCGAATGGTCTTCTGAAGTCATAGCTGAAGCGATAGCTTTGAGTGAGGAACGGAAATTTCACAGCTGAATCTGCACTCTGTCAAAAATTCCAATGACTGACCCCATAAATGATCAGAAAAAATCTTGACAGGGTTGAAAAAAGAACATTATTTGATTTAATTGTTAGTAGTATTGCTAAATGAACCGACCCAGATGTATTTACCTCATTGATGAAGGAAGGAGGGAAAAGAATAGGTTACCAAAACATGACCATTTGGTCATTTTTCACTTTTTTTTTTTCCCCCATGTAATACAAAGACAAATTTTAAAGAGTAACAAATTGGACTGACAGTTTACAGACTCAGCTATCCTGTCACAACAGTTCAAGTTGACAGTTCATTGGAAGGCAAGATTACTAAATAATGTACTTATCTTATGTGTGTGTGTGTATTCATTTATTCATATAGAAATATATATTATGCTACTCTTGGACTGTATGTGATTTATTCATCTGTGTATTTCTGTGCTTCTGATTTCATCAGGTCGTGAACAGTTCCATGGTCTGGGCTCCATGTATTGTCGTGGCGCTGCAGCCATCATTCTTACGTATGATGTCACAAACTGGCAGAGCTTTGTAGAGCTTGAAGATCGCTTCCTCTCTCTCACCGACTCTGCCAATAATGATAGCATATTTGCCATAGTGGGCAACAAAGCAGACCTCACTGACCCTCAAGCCCAAGTTATGACCCCAGAGGAAGTCAGGGCTGAAGAGGGAAGTGTACTTCCCCCTCCATCCTGCCTCACACCCCCAGACTTTCCTTTGTACAAACAGGTGAATCAGGATGATGCCATAGCACTTTACAACCGCATAATTCACTATAAGGCACTAGAGGGCATCAGTCCACCAGCAGAGAAGATGTGCTTCGAGACAAGTGCTAAGACTGGGTTTAATGTAGATTTTATGTTCGAGACACTCTTTGATCTGGTGTTGCCATCCATCATTCAAAAACGCTCCCAAAATGAGTCGCCCACATTGTGTTTGGAGGACTGTAATGAAGAAGGGAGGAGGAGCAAAGGGGACTGTTGCACATGAGAATAATTGCTGAAGAGTGTTTGGAGTCATACATGAACATCCATTGGTTTGTGGAGACTGTTACTTGATCTGTTACAGAACTGTTTACTCTTCAGTAAATCTGGTAACAGTGGCTCGTTGGTCACTGTGTGTGTGTAAGTGTGTGTGAAGAGAGTGAGCGAGAAGGAGAGAGAGAGTGTCAACCCTTTCCCTCAGCTGATCCAGCGCTTCAATTCAATTCATATTTATTTGTATAGCGCTTTTCACGATACATATCGTTTCAAAACAGCTTTACAGAGAACACATGTCAACATTACAATTTAGAGAATCTGGTATCTGAGGTGACTGTCCAATGTATGTGGTTTCAGAAATGTACATACAGCTATGGAAAAAATTAAGAGACCACTCCAAGTTCAATTTTAATTGAATTGAATTTTTTCCATAGCTGTATAATCATGCAGTTAGCTAACAAAGTAATAATTTAGGCAATTTAATTTACCGTCACTGTTAGCAGTTTAATTGATGATAGAAGCAATGAGCTCCTGGAAATAATGAATTACATATTAACAATAATTAGGATATATAGAAATTTGGGAATGTGCATGTTGATCCTGATGTTGCATCATCTGAAGTCCTCGCAGGTGCCGTCTCTTCAAAGGTGGCCATCTGAGGTCTTTTTAAGAGGCTGGATCTAAACTGAAGCTGATGTACTCTCTAGTCACCACGGGACGGGTGTCCCGAGGCAAAACAGAAAAGCAAATGGAGGATAATTAGCGTAGCTGCTGTTCATAACATACATTAAGCAAAGATAGTCATGTGCAAGTGATCCGATATGAGATGCATTATGTGAATACTTGGCTAAAGAGATGTGTCTTTAATCTAGATTTAAACTGGGTGATTAAGTGAGGAAGGCTATTCCAGAGTTTAGGAGCCAAATGTGAAAATGCTCTCCCTCCTTTAGTGGACTTATATATCCTAGGGACAACCAGAAGTCCAGAGTTTTGTGATCTTAAAGATCGTGAAGGATTGTAATGCAATAGAAGGTCAGTTAAGTACACAGGAGCTAAACCATATAGAGCCTTATAGGTCAGTAACAATACTTAGAGATGATAAAATTGGTGTTATATGATCATATTTTCTTGACCTGGTAAGAACAGCTGCATTTTGGACTAATCGTAGCTTGTTTATTGAGGAAGCAGGACAACCAGCTAATAATGCACTACAGTAATTAGTCGAGACGTCATGAAAGCATGAACTAACTTCTGCATCAGAAATAGATAACATATTCTGTATCTTTGCAATGTTCTGATGTTTCACAAACATGCTCTGAATCACAACATCAGAATCAATCAGATTACTGCACAAATCAAACAGAATTACATCACTCATTGACAAACCAAAACACAACAGAGTAAAATGCAATGCTATTCGGCCCTAAAGAGATAGTACAGTATGGCAGAGTATCTGTACACCGTGTCAGATAAGAAACTCAGAAGCACGTTAACCAGATACAGACTCAGCGGACACAAGCTGATGATAGAGACGGGCAGACACAGAAAAGCATGGCTGTCCCCGGAGCAGAGATTGTGTTCACACTGTGATCTGAATCAGATGGAAACAGAACTGCACATCCTAACAGAATGCTCCAAATACACGGACATACGGACAGTGTTCTATGATAAAATACAGCAGATCCATCCGACATTTAAAACTCTTTCAAACCAGGAGAAACTGCCATATCTGTTAGGAGAATGCAAGAACTGCTTTGTGTTTGCTGCTCAATATGTGTCTGCCTGTCACCACAGAAACGAAAACACTCAATCTGCCCTGATCTGTTGTTTCCAGCACATGTAGATTATATTAAACTGTATTCCGTATATTACTTAGATGTACATTTTGCTTCTGTAAATCTAATTCCTCATCTTTTTTTCTAGTTTATATACTTACATACATTAGTGATTCATTTTGCACTACATGCTTAATACTTTTATATTTTATTACTATTCTTTTTTTCTTTTTTTTTTTTTTTTACTGTTAATATGCACTATTTGTAAGCAGCCCAGCTGCTATTGCTTTGGCAATACAAATTGTCATGCCAATAAAGCACACTTGAATTGAGTCTCTTTATATCTTTGAGATAATCTTGTTTTTCATAGATAGAGCACAAGGACTTTGAACTTAAGATACTTAGTGTTTTGGCCCTCAAGTTGTTCATGTTCTCCTGAACACGATAAATAGTCTGCCTTTTTACAAAGGTGTGTCAAAGGTAACCAATTATTACATTGTTTACAGTACCAAAAATACTTTTTTATATTTGTAAAAATTATTTTATTTGAATGAACACTGTTAAATTGTTAAAAAATTGGTATTTATATTATTTTTATTAAATAAAGTAAGTAAATTATTGTCATTTACTAAAGGTTTATGAATGTTATCAATTATCACTTAACAACAGAGAGTGCTTTGAAGTTGTTAATAGGTTTGTTTTTCACTTTCACTCTTTTCAACTTTAGTCTGCTGTCATTACACAATTATGTGCACTCATTTAAAACTGGGTCATCTTTGTTTTTTTGTGCAATAATGTTACTACAATGTGTCCCTGCTAGAGGTCGCATTACACTGAGAAAATGCTAAAGGTTAAAAAGCATACATGTTTGCATGGCGTGCTTATGTGTAATAATAGAAGCAAGATTCGAATAAAAGTTGTAGAATAGAATACACTGAATCCTAAACATTCATTGGAAATCGAAATATGGGCTCATTGCATTATGAAACACTAATGGCAATTGTAATCAGTAGGTGCCTTTTAATTATTTTGTGTTGTTTGTCAAGTCACATTCATTTGTTTGTGCCATACTAATGAAACAAGCATATATATACCCTAACCTAACATTTCCAAGAAAGTAGAATTGTTTTGTTGTTTTTATCTGGGTTTGTCTCCTGTTCCTGACCAGATCCATCTGTGATATAACATTTGTTCTGAATTAAACACTCAACTTGCAAAGCGGAGCCTGCAATGTGCATAGATAACGCTTCACTTGCTGATGCAGCAGAGCTCCACATTCTCTTTTCCACAACACCCATCTACAGTGAACTTAGAGAATGCATTTAATAAAGGAAAAAAAAAAAAGAAAAAAAAAAAAGAAATTATGTTGGTTGAATGTGGTAGTTCACTATTAGCTAATCAATAACTATATTTTTCAGACCTCCTAGAAGGCTACTAAGAACTATATATACTTTAATAATTAATGTGAATAATGCATAATTTATAAGTGAAGATTATTGTAATCCACTAGTAATGACTCAAGTGTTACTACACCATTCTAAAGGAATTGCTAATTATTTGGAACAGTGTTCTAAATGAAAAGCTTGATAACTCTCTAGTAATGACTGAAGTCATTGTAAGCTTTTGAGGTTTGTGTACGTTTTTGTAATGTTTTGGATAGGAATTGCTTCTGACAGATTTAGTAACACTTGAGTCATTACTAGTGGGTTACCATGATCTAAAATACTGATCCATCCTGCCAGTAATTCCTTTAGAAGAATGTAGTAATGCTTGAATTAATACTATCCAAAACCATCAAAGTTAAAAAAGTTAATTGTTTATCCTTATCAGAAAGTACACTTCTCATGGGGAAGGGATGGGAAAGAGTCTGTGAAAGAGCCTTGTGTATTTAACACTCTATGCACAATTTTGGGTTAGTGGTAGAGGTGACTCCAAATTTAATATTTAAAAATATTAAATTACAAGCATATCCTCAAAGTGATTTAATTTGCTCCTGTGTCAGGATCCAGATGCCAATGCTCTCTTTCTGTTCTGTGTTTTTGTGCACATGGCGCGGGTTATTTCCTTTGCCATGTGTTCCTTGGTTGAGCAATTGGGTTATGACTTTGTTTGCCATATGCTCTTTGTTTTTGTGAGCAATGGTGTTGGATGTTGTTTTATTCACCATGTGCTCTTGTCAAGTCTTGTGTTGTTTTGTTTGTGCACTTTGCTTGTGATTTGTGCTTATTGGTCATGTGCTTGTTTTGTCATGTTTGTTTGTGCAATGTGCTCTCCTATCTAATGTCTTGACCCCACCCCATTCTTAACCCATTTTTGGTTAATTTGCTTCACCTGTCCTTCCTCATTACCTGCCTTGTTTTCTTCCACAGCAAAGTTTTTGTTTTTTTAACTTATTTGAAATAAAAAAATTTTCAGCCCTGTAAACTGATGAAATATTGCTGCCTTTGAGTTTTTTGTTGAATTTGGATGCATGCTGTTCCAAATTGCCACAGTACACTGACTTCCTATGGTGTACTAATAATTTAGGAGGTTCCTTGCAAGATATTACCAATACTTTTTTCTGTTTATTTAAAATACTGGTATTTATGAGCATTTTGTTGAACATCAGAACCACTTGCCTCAAAACTACATACAGAAGCTTCCGGCACTGGAGATAAACAGTGGCACCTCCACATCCACCAAAACCTACATAGGACAAGCAGTTTGGAGAATGAATGGATGGATGGAGAAATTCCCTTGTAGAAGTCAGTAGTACAGAATTTGCTGAGAGAATCTGGGACCTCAAAACTGAAATGGCATGAGAATTTATGAAAAAAAAAAAAAAAAAAAAAAAAAATATATATATATATATATATATATATATATATATATATATATATATATATATATATATATATATATATATATATGTAAAAATGCACAAAATCAAAAACAAACAAAAAAATATATTTTTACAGGTTATACTGCATACACAGTGATTCATGTGAACAATCATCAGAAGCGAGCCAGGACATTTTCACAGGGGTGAAATAGAAATGTTCATTATTCATACATAAAAAAGCTTGTGTTTGACTATAAAGTACTGGACTGGTTTAGTGCGATCAACACAACAGTATTTTAACCCTTTGATGCACAAGCTATGAAAACCCCTTCTAATGCGCAACATGGGTCAAAAATGACCCGTATTCATTTCCTATGTAATTTCAATCATGGTTGAGCGTTTCTTTGCTGAATCTTTGAAAGAAATGTATTTTATCATTAATTTATTCCAGGTATTCCTTAAATATCTTGTTTTTGATTGACAAAAATCATTATGTTCATTTTTTCTTTCTTACTTTATAAACAAACACAGTTTTTGTCTGTCTACATCAATTTTACACACATGGGTCAAAAATGACCCGTATTCATTTCCTATGTAATTTCAATCATGGTTGAGTGTTTCTTCACTGAATCTTTGAAAGAAATTTATTTTATCATTTATTTATTTCAGGTATTACTTAAATATCTTGTTTTTGATTTTCTACAAATAATTATGTTTATTTTTCTTTCTTACTTTATAAACAAACACAGTTTCTACATAAATTTTACACACATGGGTCAAAAATGACCCGTATTCATTTCCTATGTAATTTCAGTCATGACTGAGTGTTTCTTCGCTGAATCTTTGAAAGAAATGTATTTTGTCATTTATTTATTCCAGGTATTCCTTAAATATCTTGTTTTTGATTTTAACAAATCATTGTGTTTATTTTTTCTTTCTTTTTTTCATAAACAAACACAGGTTTTGTATTTCTACATCAATTTTACACACATGGGTCAAAAATTACCCATATAGAAACCTTTGCAAATTTTCGCAAGAAGGAACATATTTACTGCATACAACTGTTCATCCGCCACACATTTCATGTCTCAACATGGCTGCTTTTGTATATTTGATGGATGAAAGACATATTATATTTCATATAATAGGCTGTATATTATATTTCATAATTTGTATTTTTTGTCATAAACCAATGCTACTGGTCACTTTTTACATCTATCAGTGTTCCTGAAAAGTAACAGTTTTGAACAAGGTTTCTGTCCAACAGTGAAAATATATAATAAGTGTATCGATCAACAGTGATTTTGAATTTCTTTATCTAGAGTGTTAATGGCTGGTCCTCAACAGAACTGAGGTGGATGATGACATCACTGTTAAAAAAGCTGAAAGTGTACTTTGCGAACAGTCAAACGCAATTTAAATGTGTATGTGCAGGGTTGCACATACAGTTACAGAAATCAGGTGGAAATTATAAAAAGTTACAAAAATCTGTATGCTGACCCTCACGTACACATAAAAAGTGAAGTATACGTTGGCCTTTAGAAAGGTAATGACACACACATTCAAAAAAATTCATTCAAAAAGAAAGGAAAAATTAAAATAAGGATTTGGTTATTGAGTAATAGATGGAATAATGAATGATAAAATTAATTTATTGTAATATATGCGATATAGAAAATAACTAATTCGGGTCACTTTTGACTCATGTTGTATTTGTCCAAAACTGTTACATTTCAGGAACGCTGACAGACATAAAGGATGACCAATTGCATTGATTTATGACAAAAAATTAAAAATTATGAAATATATATATATATAATATATTAAATATAATAAGACTTACATCCATCAAATATACAAAAGTAGCCTTGTTAAGATGTGAAATGTGTGGCAGATGAACAGTTGTCTGCAGTAAATATGTTCCTACTTGCAAAAATTTGCAAATCTTAAAGATTTCTATATGGGTCATTTTTGACCCATGTGTGTAAAATTGATGTAGAAACTGTGTTTGTTTATAAAGTAAGAAAGAAAAATAAACATAAATATTTGTAGAAAATCAAAAACAAGATATTTAAGTAATACCTGAAATAAATAAATGATAAAATAAATTTCTTTCAAAGATTCAGAGAAGAAACACTCAGTCATGACTGAAATTACATAGGAAATGAATACGTGTCATTTTTGACCCATGTGTGTAAAATTGATGTAGACAGACAAAAACTGTGTTTGTTTATAAAGTAAGAAAGAAAAATAAACATAAATATTTGTAGAAAATCAAAAACAAGATATTTAAGGAATACCTGGAATAAATGAATGATAAAATACATTTCTTTCAAAGATTCAGCAAAGAAACAGTCAACCATGATTGAAATTACATAGGAAATGAATACGGGTCATTTTTGACCCATGTTGCGCATTAGAAGGGTAGTGATACATAAATGATTTTTATTAAAAAAGTAAGAAAGAAAAAATTAAAATGAGGATTTGTGATGATCAAAAACAAGTTAATTGAGGAATACCTGGAATACTGAATGATTAAAATAATTTCTTGCAAAGATATAGAAAATAAAAACTCAGCCGGGTCATTTTTGACCCATGTTGTGCATCAAAGGGTTAAATTAATTGTACTTGAATTGATTGTAATTGAAGTAGTGGTGGTAGGTCAAGTAATACTGAATGAATTTGACAGTTTTTGTTTTATTCCTCACCTCCTGGCATATTAATAGTAAGGAAGCTCACCTTACAGTTTCAACTTGCTGTGGTCAGCTCATGGTTCTCAACAGTTTTGCAACTGAAAAATTAAACATTGAATGAATGACATTCAATTAGTTGTCAAAATAAATAAACGGCAACAGTTCTATGATACCTAAATTGAACAATAAAGTAAAAAAAAAAAAGTTCTTTTGAATCCCAATGTGTAACAATGCAGTATAATTAGGGCGGTAACACAGTGCACAATTAAATGTGATCCATTTGTATTTGTTCTTTGATTTTCATTGACTTAACACTGTCAAGTGCTCCTCTGAGTTATTGTTTCTCTCAGATCTGTGGCCTGTACGTGTGAGCCTGTATGAGTTCTAAAATCAATATTTACGCAAATACATTAAACATCATAATGAGCACAAATTATGCTTCTAATACCTCAATTAATTGCTAACGTAAAGACTTATGTTGGGCTGAAATGTAATGATTAAACAAAAAGTAAATATGTGAAATTGGGGACCAGTACAAATGTAATTTCTGACAAAGAATCAAAAGTTTTCCTTGTTGCACTATGAATCAAGGATTGGATCATTATGGAAAGTTACACAAATCCATGTGTTATGATTACTATGTAATTGTCTCTGTTAATTCTGTTGAATGTGATGTTTCTGTAGTGGCTCTTTAATCACATTCAGCTGATCCAGAGAAGGTCAGACAACATCTAAAATCTGTAAAACACAGACAATCAAATGCTTGAGAGAATTATTCACTTCAGAAGAACTTCAAAACAAACTATTAGCTCTACTGGCCAGAGATAATATAACTCTGTGATGCATAGTGCCAGCAGTGCCCTTTTTAAACATTAAGAATTTAACTTTGACCTAGGGCTGGGCAGTATGACAATATATATCGTTACCGCGGTATAAAATTGCTATATTGTGTATATCACAGTATGTAAATATATAGCACTATTGACACTTAAGAGTGATGAATTGCATGAATGAGAACATAAAGAGCGGGACGTGCTTGATGTTAAAAAGTGTTATAAGCGCAATATATCCTGAAAAGGAGCTCAGTGTGGTACATGCGCTGACACACAGCGTAAGCTGAACAGACACAGAAAGCCGCATCTTTCAGCATGCGATCGCAAATTCAGTTCTCTTTCATATCTTATTGCACTCAAATGGTTGAAAATAACTTACTGCTCTTGACTGAATAACTTTTTTAGCTTTAATAAGAATACATTTATATTTAATTCATACAGTAAAGACTATGCAATATTTTATTTTTTACATTTGATTACATTTCTGTATTAATTAGAACTACATTTTAAATAAACATTGTACCTGAAAAACTTAATTTGTTTAATTCTTTAAAAAACTTAAATTGTTTAATTGCTATATTGTATTTGTTTTATTGTTTTTAATTTGCTTGCTTTTTCTTATTTTTAATAACAGAAAGTAGATAACATAACACAAAATGACTATAACGTGATATATATATCATCATTATTATCATTATCGTGAAATAAAATTTCTTATATCATGAAATAAGAATTTGGTCATATCGCCCGCCCCTATTTGGGTGTTACTTATAATTAAGTACAGTATGACTGTCCTCTTATGTGTAATTTTTAATTTACAATGAAAGAGGTGATATATATTTACCTTTATCTTTTTTTTTTTTAGAAAGAACAGATGCAAAAAATAAAATTAAAATTAAAATACCTAATTTTATGGTTAGGGAATGACACTTGGGAATGACTATTCTATTATTCTGAAGAAAAAAAAATTAAAATACATGTTTAATTTATTGGGAAAAAAAGCAAATAAAAGCCTAAATGGAATCTGTCATCACATAAAGTGATCATGTCTCTTAAGAAGAGTTAGATTAAACTGCTTGATTCATATTGATTTATTAATTTGATAATTAATTTTATGATGTCTTTTTGAAGGTCAAAGTTTAGATGGAATGGACTTTCAATGCAGGGAGAGATTTCTCTGAGGTTTCATTAAAAATATCTTCATTTCAAAGATGAACAAATGTGGGTTTGGAATGACATGAGGGTGAGTAATTTCAGTTTTGGGTAAACTATCCCTTTTAAAACCATAACAATGTCAAAAATTTCTGATTAATAGAATATTAATATGAACATTTTAATCATTCTACTCACAGAAGTGTCTTCAGCTTATAATGCGAATCATTCTTTAGAGCAAAAAGCAGATTTACGTCTGACATTCCAAAGAAAATTTCCAGTCAGATCCAGTTTGCTCAGGTGCGAGGGGTTTGATCTCAGAGCTGAAGCCAGAGCAGCACAACATTTATGTGTGACACTACAATCCATCAACCTGTAGAAACCAATGACACAACTCAGATAAGCAGAAAATTCACAATCAAAAAGAGAGACTTAATCCATGTCATGATTACCAGGGCTAGTCTAACGTGCAGACCTGGGGTTCATTCTTTGTACCTCGCTTAATGCATCTGAGATAATTTGACAGATGCCAGATCTTCAAATTGTGATAAATGATCTCTGGCTAATTTGGTTTTTCAAACAAATTTGCAGATTTGATTAAAATATCTTACGTTGCCCGAGATTACTGCAGATATATCAATACTCGCAACCATGATCAGCAAAGTAGCGATTGGCTGACAACAAAAAACAGCAACATAATGACATCTTATTAAAAAAGAACATTAAAAACTGGACCTTTATAAAGAAACTGTACATCATGTGTGAAAGACTTCAATAAAATGATTTGGTAATTATTCCCTCACAAATAAATCTCTCAATAGTACACTTATAAGCAAGTAGCAGTGGCTGGAACAGATTTTAAGTATCACCTCCACTTAAAAAGATGCAATCTAATCCTGTTTAAATGAAATAAGATGCTCCTATTCAGGTTTGAGCTTATGGATCAGCAACTCCAGTATGAGCTTTGAAGAACCAAACAATCCTGGATCATGTCAAATCGTCAACAGTAAAATTCAGATAACTGAGTAATCCATGTAAGAAGAACAGGCCCCTGGTTCTACATGCCTTCCCTATTCAACTTAAAGTTTCGTTTTTTCCGTTAAGTAGAATAGGGAAGGCATAGGACATACCGTGTAAGCTTTTTGAAGAATACGGCAATCATTTGTGTTTATAAAGCATATACAGTTGTATTTTTTCCAAAAATGACCAATCGTTTCACTAGATAAGACCCTTATTCCTCGTCTGGGATCGTTTGAAGCCCTTTGAAGCTGCACTGAAACTGTAATTTTGACCTTCAACTGTCTGGAGGCCATTGAAGTCCACTATAAGGAGAATAATCCTGGAATGTTTTCATCAAAAACTTTAATTTCTTTTCGACTGAAGAAAGAAAGACATGAACATCTTGGATGACATGGGGGTGAGTAAATTATCTAGAAAATTTTATTTGAAAGTGGACTAATCCTTTAACTTAATTTCCTAATCACATCTGATTGATATGAAAACAGACTATACTTGCAAAGTATCAACACTAAAATTATGTCAAATATTTACATCAGAATCTAATGAAGATTAAAGGCCCTGACATACTTCGAAGAACAAACTGATGTGACATCATTTCAATCAAAATCAGGTCAAAACGAAGTTTGTTTGTGTTTGTTTTGGGAGTTAACATACGCTACAGTTATTTGACAGGACACTTTTGAGTCTTTTAAGACCATAAGAGTAAAACTGCATCCTTACCACAATGTTTCTAGTTCACATTTAGGTTCCTTCATTCCAACAGAGAGCATTTCCACTCCTTTGTCTTGTAGTTTATTTCCAGACAGATTGAGATGTCTCAGGTGTGAGAGGTTTGATCTCAAAGCTGAAGCCAGAGCAGCACAACCTTTATATGTGACACCACAATCAATTAACCTGTAGAGAACAATGACACTCTTCAGTCTCAGTTCAGGATGTACAGCTCATATAAGCAGGAACTTAACAATCAAAAAGAAAAACTATAAGGAAATATTAACAGGTCCGGTGTATGATGCAGACCCAGTTCTACATGCTTGAGTTAATTTCATAATAAATGTAAGAATATTTAACAAGTACTCCAAAAATCCTCCACACATCTATATGATATGAAAACGTACTGAAAAAAATGTACTTAAAATATCAGTAAGATATGAAATATATACATGTTGATAATTACTTGTATATAAATGTATTTAATTGACTGTTGACACAGGTTACAAATGTCCTGCTATTTTTATATACTATTTTTTATAAGCTATTTTTTTTAATTTAATAATATAATTTACATTGAAATCAATGTTTCATTGGTCAATGTATTTAATTGATATAACTCTCTGTATATATATATATATATATATATATATATATATATATATATATATATATATATATATATATATATATATATATATATCTGAGTAGTGGCCAAAAGTGATATCCAGCCTAGGAAAATTGACATTGTCACCCTTTAATCAAATATACCCGGTGACCGGGAGGGGATGTGTTTGGTTCACTTAGTTTTGTCGAGGCCAGGATCTATTAACTTGTGGGAATGTGATAAGATGTCATGGCCATGAGATATTAATTTGTGGGAGCATGATAATATGTCGTGGCTGCAAGATCATTTTGTCAAGGCAAGGACATATTTATGCTTTGGCCATGTGATGTGAAGCTCTGCGGAATACTGAGAGTCATTAATGAGGCAATTATTTTTTGTAACACAGATTTACCTCTCCTTTTTACACTTTGTACATTTTCTGACATGTGGTTAAAACTCTATAGATGGATCCTACATCCTTGTCAGAACTGCTATTTACTATTAATTCTTTGTGAATATTTCTTAGTGTATGATTCTGAGAGAAATGATTTACCACAGTATCTCAAGATTACAGTGAGGATCCTCTAGTCCATTAGAGAGCAGATTCACTCCCGATGCTCTTAGTTTATTTCCAGACAGATTTAGTTATTTCAGGTTGGAGGGGTTTGATCTCAGAGCTGAAGCCAGAACAGCACAACCCTTATCTGTAATACCACAATCAATCAACCTGTAGAAAACAATGACAAACTTCACTCTCTTAGTTCAGGATACACAGCTCAGATAAGCAGGTATTTTAAAATCAAAATGAGGATGAGGATTTTGACACATTTATATAATCTTACCGCAGTGTTTTCAGGTTACATTGAGGATCCTCCAGTACAGCAGAGATCAGATTCATTCCTATATCTTTTATCTTATTTCCAGTCAGATCCAGAAAATTCAAGTATGAAGGATTTGAACTCAGATCCTGAAGCGAGAGCAGCACAACCTTCTTCTGTGACACCACAATCACTCAACCTGTAGAAAACAATGATTCTCTTCACTCTCTCAGCTCAGGATATACAGCTCAGATAAGCAGGAACTTCACAGTAAAAATAACAAAAAAGGACTTAATCCACTGTACAATCAACAGGTCCAGTCTAAGATCCAGAATTGCACTGTAAACTGGACATAACTGGATTAAGTGGTCTCTCATTTTTCCGCACAGATACTTGATAGTGTTAACTGTGGAAGCTTGTTCCCACCACTAAATACAAATTAAAAAAGGTAATTGCAACTTTGTCTCACAATTCTGATTTTTTTTTCTCAGAATTGTGAGATATAAACTCGCAATTGGGAGTTACAATGTCAGAATTGCAAGATATAAACACAATTGTGCATTATAAACTCACATTTGCGGGATATAAATTTTGCGAAAAAATTGAATTGAGAGATTTAAATTCGTAATTTTGACTTTTCTTTATCTTTTTTTTTTTCCTTTAGTTCATATCTCACAATTCTGACTACTTCTTTCATAAAGTCCAATTCTGAGGGAAAAAAGTTTATATCACGTGCAATTGCGAGTTTATATCACGTGATTCTGAGAAAAAAAGTCAGATTTGCAACATGTAAACTCGCAATTGTGAGAAAAAAGTCAGAATTGTGAGATAAAAAGTCACAATTACCTTTTTTATTTTTGTATTCAGTGACGGAAACAAGCTTCCATAGTTAACTTCAATATTAGCATAATAAATGTCTGATAACTTTTACGTCAGATTATTTTCATGCATTATTCAATCATGTTTATACTATTATAAAGACAGTATGTAAAATAATGTCACACACATTGAAAAGGACCTAATAAAGATTAAAACAGCCTTATATGTAGTTATCTGACAGGACAATTTTTAGACTTTTTAAATTTTTGTTTTTCAAATTAATTTTATTGCATATCATTCATTAATCCCAGTAGGTGGGGAATGAGGATGATTTTTTAAACAAACTTACCAAAGTGATTCCAAGTTACAGTGAGGATTCTTCAGTGCTTCTGAGACCAGCTTTACTCCTGAATCTTGTAGTTTATTTCCAGACAGATTCAGTTCTTTCAGGTGTGAGGGGTTTGATGTCAGAGCTGATGCCAGAGCAGTACAACCTTTGTCTGTGACACCACACCTACACAACCTGTATAAATGAATGAGTGATAAACTGACACCAGCTGAAGAAAATCATGTGAAAACTTTGCTAAATGCAAATGTAATTAATACATACAGTAAAATATATTCTTAGACCTAGTTTACACCAGATATTAATAGGATACTCCACCTAAAAATGAGTTTACTCACCCTTATGCCATCCCAAATGTATGACTTTGATTCTTCTACAAACTGTAGAAGTACTGTATATTTAAGTAAAGTTCAAGTATATTTTTAAG
Source organism: Chanodichthys erythropterus (assembly GCF_024489055.1). NCBI lineage: Eukaryota > Metazoa > Chordata > Actinopteri > Cypriniformes > Xenocyprididae > Chanodichthys > Chanodichthys erythropterus. The sequence goes on from NC_090232.1 coordinate 25,637,186, forward strand.
TATACTTTATGTAGTAAGTATACTTATATCAATGTACTAGAAGTATACTTGTAAGTGTTCTCTTTCAATACTACTTTGGGATTAAATTGGCCCACTTTTTTAGTGTATAAAAGTATATTTTTAAGTATACTTTAAATGTAACAGTAGTAATCTTTGAGTACAGAACTAGTTTAAAATTAAGTTTTTCGTTTCATAAAAAAAAGCAAAATTTTTGTCAAACTCTACGTCCAGATCGGATTCAGAACAATGATCAAAATAGATGGAGTATATCAAGTCCATCAACAACGCTTACACTCTAAAAAATGCTGGGTTAAAAATAGGGATGTCCAGATCCGATCACATGATCGGAAATCGGGCCCAATCATGTGGTTTCAGACTCGATCGGAATCGGACATTACCTCCCGATCAGGACTCGGATATATATGTATTAGGGGTGCAACGGTTCTCGGTAAAAAATCGAACCATACGGTTCTCCACTTACGGACCGCACTTGCACTGCGGTCCATCTCGAATGACGACGCATCTATTGGTTAATATGGTTTGTTTAAAATAGCAACGTGGAAAACAGACAGAGTTCAGATAATGTATGTTTCAGTCGATGGATGCACAAAACGTTACAACAACGATAATCAGAAAGCGTGGACAAAGCGAGTGCCGTCTGCTCTAATGTTCATACGCCGTCATCACCCCGGTGTTGATAGCGTGCGAGCGCAGGTGAGACCTGAACAGCACACGTTGCTGTCTGTATTTAAACTAACTCATTTAAGCCTTGCTGTTTTAAACCTTAAAGAACAAGACGCGAAAGAGAACTCGCACGCGCTGTGAGAAGATTTGTGTGCGCTCATCCGAAGCGCGCACACGCTTATTCCAGTCAGAGCGCAAATACTGAGTTCTCTTTCAAGTCTTGCACTTCGGCGGCCACATTCATACAAAAATTATGTCAACATGCCCGTCCTAGCGAGTATCCTAGCAAACATAGTCGGTTATGTCTTAAGTGAACGTATATTAGTCGAGAAAGACAGCGCATGTGGAACAGTAGCTATATACTGGATCGTGCATGTCTTAAAGGGAAAACAACTATTCCTGCTGCCTGTATTTAATGTTAAATCAAACAACAAAAAACAAAGAAATCACTCACTGCTCTTGACTGAATAGTTTTTGTAACTTCAATAATGTTTAATCTTTATTTATTTTATACAGTAAAGATAATATGCAGTGATATTTTATATTTGATTACTATTTGAAAACTGAATACCTGAAAAACCTGAAAAGCACTGTTCCTGGATCTGTTTTTTCGCTCTTCTTTATTCTTTTTTATGTAGGCTATTAAGTATCGGATCGGGACTCGGTATCGGCAGATACTCAAAATCAAATGACTCGGACTCGAGGGCAAAAAAACGTGATCGGGACATCCCTAGTTAAAAACAACTTAAGTTGGGTTGTTTTTAACCCAGCCATTTTTACAGAGTAGCCAGAAAATTCAGTCAGTGGTGGGGAAAGAGTAATTTACCACTGACCACTTGTAGTCATCCATTAAAAAAAACAACAACAAAAAAAACAAAACATGAATGTTAATGACAGGTGTAGAAGGGGTCATAAACATCATTAGAGGACAAACAGTCCAAATCATATAGTATCAAAATATAGAAAATGGCACTGTTAAAGACACTGTTGCTGTTTGCTGCCATTTTTGATCCCTCTCAAATTCAATCCTTTATCACATCTGACAAATTGACCTCTATCACCCAGCTTCCACAAAGACCACTTAAAAACTTCCTTAGCTGGTAACTGCCAGTAATGTGATTTTATGAAAATTCCCCCCTTTTGTTTGGTAAGAAAGAGCATGCTAAAATCATAAATGTTATAACGTGTAGTGATTGTTTACAGATTTACTTACTTAGCTGATCTGGATTCTTTAATCACAGGCAGCAGTTTCTCAAGAACTTCATCTGCTGTATTTTGTCCTCCAATAAACTTTTTTAGATCAAACTCTTCCAACCTCTGCTCCAATGTCAGCAACACAAAAACCAGAGCTGACCACTGTGAAGAAGTGAGTTTGGCTTGACTTATTTTTCCAGATCTCAGATAATCTTGGATTTCCTGCACCAGTGAATCATCATCCAGTTCATTCAGACAGTGGAACAGATTGATGGATCTCTTTGGAGAGGGATTCTCTCTGATCTTCTGTTTGATGTACTGAACTGTTTCCTCTTTGTTGTAGGTGCAGCTTGTTGTCTGTGTCAGTAGTTCTTGTAAGAGTGTCTGATTGGACTCCATTGAGAGACCCAGCAGGAAACGCAAGAAAAGTTCCAGGTGTCCATTCTTACTCTGTAAAGCCTCATCCACCGCTTTTTGATGCAGCCCAGATAATGAATTACTTTTCATCCAGTTTAAAACCTTAGATAAGATATTTTGCTCTGTGGTTTGATCGAACACATTTATGTAGTCTGTAAAGGAGATGTGTGCATATAGAGCTGTGAGATGTTCCTGAATGCTCAGATGAACAAAGCAGAAGACTTTCCCAAGATACAAGCCAAACTCCTCTCTGAAGATCTGAGTGCACAGTCCTGAGTACACTGACGCTTCTCTCACATTAATACTACACTCTCTCAGGTCTTCCTCATAGAAGATCAAGTTGCCTTTCACAAGCTGCTGGAAAGCTAGTTTCCCTAGTTTGAAAATCATGTCTTCATCTTCCGCTTTCTTCTCATAGTCCTTCTCATGTTTAATGTTTGTCTGAAGGATCAGGAAGTATGTGTACATCTGAGTGACAGTCTTGGGGATCTTTCCTTTCCATGATTTCCTCAACATTCCCTCAAGAACAGTGGCCGAGATCCAGCAGAACACTGGGATGTGGCACATGATGTAGAGGCTCCTTGATGACTTCAGGTGTGTGTTGATTCTATTGGCCAGACTCTGTTCACTGATTCTCTTCCTGAAGTATTCCTCCTTCTGTGGGTCATTGAAGCCTCGCACCTCTGTAACCCGATCAACACACTCAGAGGGGATGAGATCAGCTGCTGCTGGTCTTGAGGTGATCCAGATGAGAGCAGAGGGAAGCAGATTGCCCTTCATGAGGTTTGTCACCAGCACATCCAGTGTGGCTGATTCACTTACTTCACACAACCTCACATTGCTCTGAAAATCCAGAGACAGACGACACTCATCCAGACCATCAAAAATGAAGAAAACTTTATATTCATCACTACATATTTGCATTCCCTTTACTTCAGTAAACAAAACCTGAAGAAGATCTAAAAGACAAAGTTTTTTGTCCTTCATCAGGTTGAGCTCTCTAAAAGGAAGTGGAAATGTGAACTGGACATCCTGATTTGCTTTCCCTTTAGCCCAGTCCACAATGAACTTCTGCACAGAAACTGTTTTTCCAATGCCAGCAACTCCCTTTGTCAGCACAGTTCTGATGTGTTTGTCTTGTCCAGGTAAAGGTTTAAAGATGTCATTGCATTTGATTGGTGTGTCATCTGTTGCTGCTCTCCTGGACTGTGTCTCAATCTGCCTCACCTCATGCTCATTATTGATCCCTCCATTTTCACTCTCTGTGATGTAGAGCTCTGTGTAGATCTCATTAAGGAGTGTTTGGCTTCCATCTTTTGCTGTTCCTTCATACAGACACTGAAACTTCTTCATTAGATTTGATTTGAATGTGCTTTGGACCTGGCTGAATTAAAAGAACACAAACTTTAAAATTGCTGGTTTACAGCATTGTAGGAATGTGGAGTAGATTGTATAGTTTTACATTTTGGATTTATTATTACTTGTTATATGTTGAATTTATGTTTTTAAAAAAAGATGCCACAGAGTGTGACATCATACCACTTAAGTTGCAGTGTCTAAAGAAATTGTGCATGCTCAAAGTCTAGTATGACCACTTCATAACACAATATCATATTTCTTTGACTCAAAAGGGATTGTTATGATCCATTAATTAGGTTGACTGGAATCGGAAAAACTTCCCATTATACTCAGTGTATTTTGTAATTTCGAAAGAGGAAAGGCATCTACACTTATATTAGTTATTGTCTCACCCTTATGTCTAGGTTATTGCAGTCATTTGGATCCAGTTTGTATCCAGACCAGATGGTAGAACTGTACCATAGAATTGTATCTGTCTGTAGATTTAGAAAAAAATGTCATACCTTAGATGAGTTGATGTCTGTCTTCCTTTAAATTGTATTGCCTTGTCCATAGACTGGTTGATCTTCATGGACACACAGCTGGACTGTGGTGGGTTTGATCTCTCCATGTGCAATAGACTTAGAATAAAGTACAATATCATAGAGATATCAGAAATATAGACAAGAATTCAAATAGTTGATTTAACATATAAATGTAACATATAGGGGAATCTATCTATCCATCTATCTATCTGAACAGACATACAGACAAACTGCTAAATCTGAATCTGAAATCAAAAAAAGTTCAGTAGCACAGACAAAACCAACAAGTATATAAAAAAAACTCTACAGCATAACCTATTCGTGCTGCATTGCAAGCTGGGTGCTGTCCTGGTTCATATGCACTGTAGAAATACAGTATGATATTGTTTGTTTACAGTAATTTGTGTACATTTTACTGTAAACTTACAGTAAAACAAATCTTTATTTACAGTACAATTGAAAAAGCTATCCATCTGTCTACCCGTCTGTCCTGTTGATACCTCAGATCAGCTGATGTGTGTCTTCCCTTAAATTGTATTGGCTTGCCCATAGACTGGTCGCTTTTCATGGACACACAGCTGGACTCCCGTGGGTTTGATCTCTCCCTGTGCAATAGACTTACAATAAACAATATCATAGAGACATTAGAAAATGAGATAAGAATTCATATAGTGGATTTAACATGTAGATAAACTTTACATATGGAATCAATCAATCAATCTATCTATCTATCTATCTATCTATCTATCTATCTATCTATCTATCTATCTATCTATCTATCTATCTATCCGTCCGTCCGTCCGTCCGTCCATTCTGTTGATTCTGACTGAAATGTACCTCAGATCAGCTGATGTGTGTCTTCCCTTAAATTGTATCGGCTTACCCATAGACTGGTCGCTCTTCATGGACACACAGCTGGACTCCCCTGGGTTTGATCTCTCTCTGTGCAAAAGACTTACAAAAAAAAAAAAAAATTTCATAGAGACATTAGAAAATTAGAAAAGAATTCATATAGTGGATTTAACATGTAGATAAACTTTACATATCAATCAATCTATCTATCTGTCCGTCCGTCTATCCTGTTGATTTTGACAAAAATGTACCTCAGATCAGCTGATGTGTGTCTTCCCTTAAATTGTATTGGCTTGCCCATAGACTGGTCGCTGTTCATGGACATACAGCTGGACTCCCGTGGGTTTGATCTCTCCCTGTGCAATAGACTTACAATAAACAATATCATACAGAAATTAGAAAATGAAACAAGAATTCATATAGTGGATTTAACATGTAGATAAACTTTGCATATAGAATCTATCTATCTATCTATCTATCTATCTATCTATCTATCTATCCATCCATCCATCCATCCATCCATCCATCCAACCGTCCATCTATCCTGTTGATTTTGACAGAAATGTACCTCAGATCAGCTGATGTGTGTCTTCCCTTAAATTGTATTGGCTTGCCCATAGACTGGTCGCTCTTCATGGACACACAGCTGGACTCTTGTGGGTTTGATCTCTCCCTGTGCAATAGAGGCTAGAATTCATATAGCCGAATTAACATGTAGATAAACTTACAGTATTTATCGGAACAACCTAGACAATCGAGAATGAAGCGGCATGTTTGGCAGACCAGTTAGTATATCTTTTCCAGGACGTGTGGGAACACTGTAACTGTCTATTTGTATCACACTTAAATCACCAAAACAGTCACTACAAAGATCCATACCTACATTGTTAAAAAGCATACATTGCATTTTCATTAAGATCATATGAAGATGTACCTGCATCCTGGAGGAAAATGTCTGTCGCTGAATGTTTGTGTGTTCTCCATGAATAGAGCTGCATTTGTAAATCTAATGAGGCACACACACACACACACACACACACACACACACACACACACACACACACACACACACACACACACACACACACACACAAATCTTTAAACTTTTGTGTCCTTATGAATACTAATTGAATGTAGCAATCATAAAGACAACATAATAATGGTTTTAATACAGCTGCCTATCTTGCCACTTTATAGTAACCCTATAGGAGCAGTTATCAAGAGCAGGGTGGGGGGAAAAGTGGGACTGAGTACTAGGCGGCCCAAAGCTGGGGGGCCAACAACACCACCATACTGAGGGACTTATATAAGGCTATCAAGATTCAAATCTTCATTGATGTTCTAAAAAAGCAAGATGCATTAAGAGCCAGAGAGGTTGTAAATTGAACAAATGCAGTTAAGCTAAAGTGTGTATTATAAGTAGATCAAATTGTTTCGTTACCTCATGTTTAACTTAGTTTTTCCCATTAAGTAGGTGGGCTACACATTAAATCCTTCATACGCAAATAACAGTAGGCCTGTTATAAAAACGGTATTATAATTTTTTTTATAAAAAATTATAGCCTATGCTAATTTTTTTCCAATCAAAAGAAAATGGTGTAAAATGGCCTAGCCTAGTCTACTTTCACTTCATTCTGGCCGCAAGGTTGCATTCCTGTTAGCATTTAATGCAGGAGAGTAATGATGACTACAGCTAGTAGGCTAATTAAAAATGGATTGGGCTATTTAAAAGACACATTTTGGGAGTGGTTAGGCATATCAAGACCTTATGGCATCTTTTAGACAAAGTAAGCCTAATATTTGCTCATTTCAAAGTCAAAACGTGAATATTAGCTAATAATAACGTTAAAATGAGAGTCTGACTGTCCATTTCATTTTATTGCACGTTGAGTTGTATTGTCGACATAAAACAATCTAAGTTAGCCTACTCATTGCAGTGATTTTAGCAATCTTTCAAGTTATAACTTATAGGCTATAATTAAATGCACACAATTACCATGCTGTAGCTAGCCTATGTTTTTCTGTAGATATAGCTACTAAACGCATAAACATTTACAAAAACGTTTACAGGCTATACATTTAGATACAATTTGCATTTTTGTAAAAATGATAATTATCGCAGGTGATTACGTCTCAGGTTTGGAGACACAAATGAATATAATTTTATTTTGAATTAACTTAAAGCTATGCACTTCGCTCTATGCGGGAGTGTGTCTTTTACTGCCGCCACTGATAACAGCAGCGACGATAAATAAAGTTAACGCCACATTCTTGGCATTCAGGTCTCATGAACAAAATGAAAACTCCTGCTAGACAACTCAAAAAATGTGGTTAGCACATTACCCGTGTATATAGTAGGCTACGCGTCGTTGTTTGTAAGCAGATTTTTCCACAACTCTGTTACTTTAGTTATCCTCCCAGCGTCATGGGTAGTGCGCACACTTCAAAAAAACCCGTGCCGCTTCTGCGTTTATAGTAGCCTACAGTAGCTATATGACCATAAACCACGTCAGAAAGGTGTGTTTAAATGACCCCAATCCTTTACGGCGTAAGAAAACGGCGTTTGCGTTTAGTTTAACAACCCGGGAGTAAGCCGCTTTCTTCATTCAAACTCAATCTGATGCTAACAGGCAAAATTGTTCTTCTGATTTGACGTTTCATTCTCATAGTTGTAGCTGTCTGTTTAACCGCTACATTAGCTGGCTGCATTTTGCTTGGATACATGAGGAATGCCACGGGACAGAACCGCACTAATATTAGAGACACCGCGCCCTCCAAAAGTTTGGAAACGCCCTAGACAAGTGGGGTTTTGGACAATACTGGCATGAATCCTTTTTAATTTGTGATAATTTTGCACTGATAACTGGGACTACACAAACTACGAAAACATATTTTATTACATAAACAGTTTATACAAAATATCCACCATTAGCAGCTATCTGACCTAATTGGCAATCAATTGTTGAAGCTATTAAGGTGTGCTGACCCAAAAATCTTTTACAAACCTAGGTCAAGTTTAAACCAGTAACCAGGCATCACAGCTGGCAAAGGAGCATGTCTGACTTTGACATGTATATTTTGCCATTATTATGTAATCAAAATGAAAATTATTATTGCTGGTCTTTAATGATATGTAAGTTACTTTAATGTATTTGCACCAAAATAAGAAAAAAAAAAAAAAGAAAGAAAAAAAGATAAGGATTTATGCTGATATCTAAATACATGCTGATGTCTAAAACCACACTTTGCCAGGAGTGTTTCCAAACTTTTGGAGGGCAGTGTATGCGTAAGAATAATGGTCACTCATAACATAACAGCTAGAGCCCTTTTAATGTAGCCTATATAACTATAAAGTGTGTGACTGTGAGATGTAAACTATGAGGTATACAAATATGTAGCCTACCGCCCTTGCACATAAAGATGACTCAGTATGATGCCATAAAGCACTTTACCAGGCCACCAGCAGAGAAGAAGTGCTTTTGAGAAACTGAGACAGTGCTAAGACTGGGTATACAGCTTGAGGGCAAAAAGAAACTAAGTCCAAACACTCTTCAGCAAATATGCTCATGTGCAAGAGCCCCCGTCCATTTTACTCTCTTTTTTCCATCTTTATTATATTATCGAAATATAATGTGAGCAACATATAACCTAATCAACCTTTTTAGCCTACAAATAAAGGTGATGATACACGGGGCAACTTTTTGAGCAATGTTGCCGGGCAATGTTGCCGAGCAACGTTGCTTGGGCACTTTCCCACTGAGAATGAGCAACAAATGTATATCTGGATACGTTAGATCGGTCGTGGGCAATTTTTTGATATCCTCCAATCAGAATGTTAGCAGCCGATCACATGACCGGTTCGGAGATTTCAGAAAAAAATTCAAACAAGATGGCGGCCTCTCAGCGGCAGTGGAGCGGAGAAAAGGAGTGTGAACCTTTATCTTTTTACGCTAGTAAGTTGTCATGCGTCAACCCAAAACAGGGAATTTACCTCATATATTGCTTAAAATACCAACAACTGTCCGAAAGTAATGTATGTATGCTGTAATGAAGCTATTGAATGATTTCAGTTAAATACTAAAAAGACGGAAATATTTCTAAAGTCTCTAGCAGCGTAGGCTGTAGGGCGTTTGACATTTGAATAGTTTTTGATGCGATCGACGTGGGTTCGAATCCGCCTTTTGCCGAACTCGCTCTTCTCCCTTTTCCTGTCACAAATCAATTCGGAAAGGCATTTATTTTTAATAAAAATGAAGAAAATATTTGAAAAGTTGAAATAAAGTGCCTAACAAGTTTATAATAAAGTATTTATTGAGTTAGCAATAGATTTGCTCCTCTCTGATTAGTTGCTGCCAACTGTCTGTTGCCCTAATTAGTTGCCCTGTGTCTCAGGTTGCCCGTTGACGGCAACATTGCCCAGCAACATTGCTCAAAAAGTTGCCCCGTGTATCATCACCTTAAGTGTCAAAGATCACAGTTTATAGTACCAACCACACTACACCAACTAATTATATTATGAAAATTAGTGTATTTAGGCCTACGTGATTTTGAATGTGTTTTTTTTTTTGTCTGCTAAATTTCTTTTCGTAATTTGTTCAGTTATTTCCATCGTTTACAGTCTGCTGCTTGTTTTCTGCAAAAATGTTACTATGATGTTCCACCACTAGATGTCGCTTTATACTTTGTAATACGACTAAAGCACGTTTGCACGTTTTACAGAATAAAATCTCTGTTAAAAAAAGCAGCACCAGTTGGAGAATAGGACACATTGAATCCTACAAATTCATTATAAATGGAAATATGGGCTGCTTGAATTATGACACAGTGAAGACTTAATAACCAGCGCTAACAACTTTAAGTAAAAAAAAAAAAAAATAGTTTTAAGACTTCTGTAGATAAGGTCAAACAGATTTAATTAATTAGTTCAAAGGGATAGTTCACCCAAAAATGAAGTGATGTAAGTGATTAATTTTTGTAAATTTTCATGTTTGATTGAACTATTCATTTGAATCAATTAATTTATTGTCCACATTGCAAAGGAATTCTATTCAGCAATGGTGATTGGTGTATCTGGTCAACTCTAACAGCATGAAGAAAAGTACATCATTGCTTTTGAAATAGGTTTTCCACTGCTTTTTCTCTTTTCTGCCAAAACCTGATTATAACAGACATACCTGTCAACCGGTTAACCTTGTACAGTACCTTATAATTAGTTTGGACAATAAAAATGTCATCCACAAAACTATCCAATATTAGTCCAGTCTTTTTATTAAATTCAGCTACAATGGCAACAATAAGTTTGTGAAACCTTTGAAAATATCTGGATTTCTGCATTGATTATAAAATGTGGTCTGACCTTCATCTACAATAAGTCACAATTACAGACAAACAAAATCTGGCTAAACTAATAATACACAAACAATTTCCAAAAATTTGTTCAAGACATTGAGTCTTCATTGACAGGGCTGGACAAAGTGTTATGTGTGTTATGACTTCTCCGACAGCTAGTTGCCCTTTAAATAAAAGCGCATAAAGCCTGGTTGCTGACAAATATGGTCTTCTCAAGAAAGATTCAGGCATGTCTAACATTTGCCCACAAACACTTGGATGTTCCACTGTGCTTCTGGAAAACCGTTCTGTGGATTAGTTGAAAAAAGAAAGAAAGAAAGAAAGAAAGAAACAAACAAACAAACAAACAAACAAACAAACAAACAAACAAACAAACAAACAAAAAACTGTTTTTAGAGCAGGGGACTCCAACCCAGGTTTCAGGTCCAACACATCTGTCTGTAATTTGACTTGGGTTGGAGCTAAACTCTATAGGACAATAGCTCTTCAGGAGCAGGGTTGGGGACCCCTGGTTTCAAGGAAAAAGGGCACTGTACACCAATACCAAAGCCTCATCCAAACTGTGATGCATGGTGGAAGGAGCATTATGGTTTAGCACTGCTTTAGGATGTCCCTAAATGATGACCTACAAGTTACTATATTCAAGGGTTCACTACTTTTTCCTACATTGCACTTTGAATGATTAGCTAAATGTATTCAACAAAAATGTGTAAAGTAAAATTGTTTGTGTGTGTTATTACATTTTATGAGTAATCGATGAAGCTCAATTAGTTTTATCACAGTATCACAATCCATTTCTCAAACAGACAGACAGATTTTATGTCTTTCTTAAAGTCATCTGAATAATTTTTTTTTTGACTGTTTTGTAGGCTGAAATCTAGCAATGGATACACTGTAAGATGGCTAACCCTGAGTGACCTTTCACTGTCTCAAGGTGGCACCTGTTTACAAACAGAACGCTAAAGCTTCTTTACTCTGAGGATTTCATGACCTATCCTCTTTAAGTTGGCCTTTGCATGAAGCTCACCAGCAGTCCTGCTTTAAGCTTCTGAACGAAGACACTAAAAGAAGAAATAAGCCCTCAGTCATCTCTGGGCTCAATGATTGAAAATAAAGTAAAAAGCTATAGGATAATAATAATTTGTGGTAATTTATGCCAGACTACAACACAAGAAAAAAAGACCCTATAATTCTTCTTCTCATACTGTATGCTTTCTTCTTCTTCTTTTTTTTTTTTTTTGATGGTGTTGATGTCACTGAACTCTTCATTAAATATAAACTTTCAAAATTCAGTTTTTCCTCATGAAAATTTAAAGCACAGTCAAATGCCCAATGGCTGTATCCAGTATTTTACTTTGGTGTGATAATTGCATTTAAAGAAAGGGTATGGTCCAGGACATAAAGTGGCATATTTTTTATCCTTATTAGCACCAGATTTGACAGAAGAAGTTCCAATTATAGTGACCTAAAGGCTGCTATCAGGCTGTTTGTCATGCAAGTTCAGTGTACACAATCGCAGAGAACAAAATTAATTAGTGAACAGACCATGTACACTGTCAGTGTTTATCTTTGATGATTAATGGGTAGTAATGTCATATACATTATAGTGCCACAAATATCAGGTTTAAACAGTTCTTTAAGCAACAACTGAAAGCCAAAATATATTAACCCTAACTTTTCTGAGAATGCAAAATTGTGGTGTTGATTATTTTCTGGGTTTGTCTCTTTCTCCTGCAGATTTATCGATATAAAATTTGCCCTGAACTAAATGCAAACACACACACACACACACACACACACACACACACACACACACACACACACACACACACACACACACACACACAAGCACACTCACACACATACTTTCCTCATGTTACAGATATCAAATCATAAGCAATCCCCATGAGAATGTGCATAGAGTAGGCCACTTTTCACCTGCTGATGCTGCAGAGCTCCATATTCTCTTTCCTACAACACCCACCATGGCCATCTAACAGCCTTGGCTTCACATATTTAATTCATTTGCTTGTGAAAAGAAGAATTTGTTTTCAGATGTATAATCAGTTTTTTGTTATATTGTTTAATAAAATAAAATAATGAAATAAAATAATTAAGGAATCCTCATAGAGCTGTCCTTTTGGCCTCCCTTTCGATTCTCACCCAAGTTAAACAAGTCAAACATATTCATCCCTTCTTTCATTTTATTGTTTTTTTTTTTTTTTTTTTTTGGTGACATAATGAACTGAAATCATTAAACTAAAGTGTCAGATAAATGCATCTGACAGTTACAATATATTATTTTGAATATAAAGGACATTAAACACAGGGCAGTAATTCTAAGCAAATTCATAAATATAATATATATATATATATATATATATATATATATATATATATATATATATATATATATATTTAACCTCCTGAGACCCAACATTTTTTTTTTGTTTTTAATTTAGCATTTTTTTCACATCATTATATTGTTTAGAGCATAAGAAACAAATGAAAAATTAACATTTTTTAAAAATTATATTTTATTCATATGTTATGATATGTCCTCTGTAGTGGACACCAGGACTAAGTTGTTTAAAAAATAAAATGACATGAAATGACATTTATAGGCAAAAACAATGGGATTTTTTTTAATCACCTATCAATTTTTAGACTTCAATATTGTTTTTAACCAAACTATGTATAAAGATGATTCTCAACTATGTTATGAAACATATAATGGAATTAATTGATATACCATTTTACTTTATGCAATATGAGGGTAAAATGGCAATACATCGGTTTTCCCATTCAATACAATGTATCTATACAGTGTATCTAATTTGCATATTAATCTGTTCTTGGAGCAACATGCAATGAAAAAAGAAGTGTAATAATGGGAGCAATAATTGGCAACATTTTCATAATAATATCTAATAATTAATAGGAATATTGACATATAATTTCTTTCCCTATTCACTTGTTGTATCTCCTAAAATGCCTGATAAACATGATTTAAGTCCTGGTGTCCTCTACAGTGGACATGTATGAAATCAATGTTCTGTTTCATAACAGAAAGTCATATTTTGATTTGAAACCCCATAACATTTTCCTGAGATGTTGATTTATAATAAACAATTTGAAAATTAATCCAATTTAAATAAATTTTAAATTTAATCTCAAAATATTATCATATTTCCATTAGCACTCTTATTTTCATTTTCAGTCATAATTAAAGACCAAGAAGTTGTTGTTGTAATGGCGAAACCTCTAAAATCTGGTATCTCTGCAAAGCCCTGAATGTGCTCTTTACAGGACATCCAGACTTAAAACTGTGACATGTATGATTTCAGAGAAAATCACTAAAATATAATGTCCACTACAGAGGACATATATATATATATATATATATATATATATATATATATATATATATATATATATATATATATATATATATATATATATTAAATATTAATTAAAATGTTATTTTTTTCCTCAGTCCTGGGCCACAAACTACTAACAGCTCTGTTGACAGTTTATAAGATATCTGCATATTCTCATATCTCAGGGCTAAAGAATAAGTTCATTGTTTATTCTTATCAGAAACATGGGAGGTTTTAAAGGAAAACATTGAGTACACAACAGGTTTACAACTTCGTTTTATTTTTAATTTTTTGTACTGCAATAATACAAGTTAACTTATAGGTATGCTGATAGTTTACAGGTTAAATACTTGTATCACATTTTATAGTTTATGAAAGTACACTTTGAAGTATACCCTAAGTACACTACTAGTTTAGTAGTTGTATATGGCAGTTATTAACTTACTTAACATACTTAACATTAGTGTTATTTTGAGTTTATTTCTAAAGGGACATTTAGTATATTTCTGAAAATTACATAAAAAGTAGACTGAAAGTATACATACACTACCATTCAAAAGTGTGGGATCAGTAAGATTTTTAATGTTTTAAAAGAAGTTTCGTCTGCTCACCAAGGCTGCATTTATTTAATTAAAAATAAAATAAAAAGCGTAATATTGTGAAATATTATTACAATTTAAAATAATTGTTTTCTATTTGAATATATTTTACAAAGTAATTTATTCCTGTGATGGCAAAGCTGAATTTTCAGCATCATTACTCCAGTCTTCAGTGTCACATGATCCTTCAGATATCATTCGAATATGCTGATTTACTGCTCAAGAAACATTTAATGTGTACAATTGTACAAAATATTTGTGTACAATATATTTTTTTTCAGGATTATTTGATGAATAGAAAGTTCAAAAGAACAGTGTTTATTTAAAATATAATCTTTTGTAACATTATAAATATATTTACTATCACTTTTGATCGATTTAATGGCTCCTTGGTGAATAAAAGTATTAATTTCTTTTCAAAAAAATACAAATAGAAATTCTTACTGACCCCAAACTTTGGAACAGTAGTGTTAATAATGTTACAAAAGCTTTGTATTTTAGATAAATGCTGTTCTTTTAAACTTTCTATTCATCAAGGAATCCTGAAAAAAAGTACACAACCGTTTTCAACATTGATAATAATCATAAATGTTTCTTGAGCAGCAAATCAGCATATTCAAATGATTTCTGAAGGATCATGTGACACTGAAGACTGGAGTAATTATGCTGAAAATTAAGCTTTGCCATCACAGGAATAAATTACTTTGTAAAATAGATTCAAATAGAAAAGTTATTTTAAATTGTAGTAATATTTCACAATATTACTGTTATTACTGTATTTTTAATTAAATAAATGTGAGCAGATGAAACTTCTTTTAAAATCATTAAAAATCTTACCGATCCCAAACTTTTGAACGGTAGTGTATATTTTTTTTGTTTGTTTAAAATAAGTATATTAATAGCACATTTGAATAAACTTCTTTTTGTAAACAATAACAAATTCCCAAAAAAAAAAAAAGAGTCCATTTTATAATAACACAATAAGCCCCCAAAAGCTGTGGTTTAAAGTGACCATTGTAAGACATGATGCATAGCAGAACCTCCTGTTTTAAAATCACTGCAAACCATGGCTTCATGGCCTTATTCCTTTTATAAAATGATTACTATTTAACTGGCAAGGCTTCATAATATAAAAACACAAATGTATGCTACAAAAATGTAAGAATTTATTGATAACAAATAATAAGTTACACATAGACACAGCAAGAAATATGTAGCATTGACTTTGGATAATTCTGTAAGGAAATTTGAATGTGTGTGTTTGTATAGATGGCTTGCTGCTTAAGTTTTTGGGGGATATTTTTTTAAAGCAGAATTCAAATTTGCTTTACAAATAAGAGAGAAAACAAAAGTTATTAATGTGTTATTACATGCTCTACATAACATGCAATTAATTTAAAGGGATCCACTACAGTAAAAAAAATAACTTCCATATTCAGATCATCGACATTGGTGAAGTAAAGCGAGTAAAACAATTATTTAAAGGCTTATACCTAATCCACCACCCCAGTTAAAATATAAAATTTTGTTTTTCTATTCACACCTGATATTTGCATAATGCGCACCGCCTCCGACAGGTGTATATAAATAGGAAGCAGATGCAATCGCACTCTGTTTTTCGCTGAGGAGACAACTGGTGTCCACGCAGCAGCGATGGTACAGAAACTGTGACGACGGGACGTCCGTCTCCATTCCCTCCTTCAGGGAACGAAGGTTACATACGTAACCGAGACGTTCCCTTTCAGTCGGTCACGTTCAACGTATGTCAGTAGTGACCGACGAATTGGAATCCCAACTAAGCGCCAAAGTTACGAAACCCCTTCCAGTGCCCAGAGCAAGCTCGGCCGCCCATGGCACCAGCTGGGATGGTGAAGGGGGCGAGCTTACGCCGAGAGAGTCTACTGCTGTTCCACCGAATACCCACTAAGTAAACTAGACTACACTGGGAAAGCGAATGTCACTCCGCAATGTCTGAGCCGAAGGGGGAGGTGGAGGAACTTGACAGGGTTCGCCAAGTGGGGAACACGACTGGAGTCAAAATATGCACGCATCTGGCCCAGGGGGGCGGGAATGGCATTGCAAGCCGACACTTAGAGCGGGTTCAACGCGTCTACCGGCTAGTGGAAGCGAGTACACGGGAAGATACCGGCTCTACACGTAGGCTATAGAATCTAGCGAACGTGTTAGGTGTCACCCAGCCCGCAGCTCTACAGATATCTGTCAGCGAGGTGCCATGAGCCAGCGCCCAGGAAGAGGCCACCCCTTTGATGGAGTGGGCTCTCAACCCGAGCGGGCAAGGCACGCCCTTGGATTCGTACGCCAAGGCGATGGCATCCACTATCCAGTGGGTAGACCAGCGTAGACCACCTTGACAGTTGATGTACGCAACGGCCGCAGTGCTGTCCGAGCGGACCAGTACGTGCTTGTCTGACAGCAGCTCCTTGAAGCGGCCCAGTGCAAGACGTACTGCTAGCAACTCCAAGCAATTGATATGCAAATGCAGTTGAGGCCCCGTCCACAGACCCGATGCTGCATGCCCGTTGTACGTGGCCCCCCATCCGGTGGCGGAGGCATCTGTGGAGACCACAGCGTGCCTGGACACCTGTTCCAGGGGCACTCCTGCCCGCAGGAACGAGGGGTCCGACCGCTGGATGAGGGTGCGTCGGCAGCTCGGTGTCATGGGGACACGGAGCATACCGCGCTGCCACGCCCATCTCAGGACCCGGCCGCAGAGCCAGTGTTGAAGCGGCCTCATATGGAGCAATCCGAGCGGCGTTACCGTGGCTGCAGATGCCATATGCCCCAGGAGCCTCTGAAATAGTTTCAGTGGGGCCGCTGTCCTGCGCTTGAGCGTGCTCAGGCAGGTCAATACCGACTGGACGCGTTCCTCGGTGAGGCGCGCAGTCCGGACGACCGAGTCTAGCTCGAGACCGAGATAAGAGATCCTCTGCCCGGGGGAGAGTTTGCTCTTGTCCCAGTTGATCCGAAGCCCCAACCGGCTGAGGTGAGCTAAAACCATATCCCTGTGTTTGCACAACTGCGCTCGTGAGCTGGCCAGGATCAACCAGTCGTCGAGGTAGTTGAGAATACGAATGCCTTGTTCCTTGAGGGGAACAATGGCCGCCTCCGCAACCTTCGTGAAGACGTGGGGCGACAGGGCCAGCCCGAAGGGTAGGACTTTGTACTGATATGCTTGACCCTTGAACGCAAACCGTAGGAAGGGTCTGTGGCGAGGCAGAATCGAGACATGAAAGTACGTGTCCTTCAGGCTGCAAACCAATCCTGGGGACGGACGTATTCGAAAATGCGCTTCTGCGTAAGCATCTTGAACGGCAACTTGTGAAGGTACCGGTTCAAGATGCGCAGATCCAGGATTGGCCGTAGCCCACTGCCCTTCTTTGGTACAATGAAGTAGGGGCTGTAGAACCCCGACTTCATAACGGCTGGAGGGACCGGCTCGATTGCATCCTTCGCCAGGAGGACAGCAATCTCCGCCCGGAGAACAGGTGCATTGTCCAGTAACACCTGAGTGTAGTGGACACCCCTGAAAACCGGGGGACGCCGGGCAAACTGAATCGCATAGCCGAGTCTGATGGTGTGAATGAGCCAGCTGGACGGGCTGGGGGGCGCCTTCCACGCTTCCAGACACCAAGCCAGCGGGACCAAAGGCACCACAGACGCACCGGGGGTGGGGCAGCGAGGCAGAGTACGGGGACCCGACTCGGACGGCATGGGAGTGGCCCGGAGTGTGGTCGGACTCTGCGAGGCAGCAGTGCGTATGGGAGACGGCGCACGGGGCATGGCCTGCACCATCACACTGCCACCTGCTGGCGAAGTAAGAGGGGGCTGCGAGTGGCAAGGCCTTTGTGGGGCGTCACACACTGACAGACGCGCCCTCTTGTGACCTGGAGGTTGGGGAAACTGCTCTTTTTGTGAAAAAGTGGGTACCGCTGGTCTCCGGAGAGCCAGCTGCGGTAGACAGACAACATTCACAAATTCCCCCCGGCCCTCCTCCGGGGGTGGGAGAGGTGATGGAACTCTCTCCCGAAGAGCAGGATCCTTTCCCTCCAGGTCTGGGCCTCAGCCTGCTTCTGTGCGGCGGAGAACTGTTGGGCGAAGCTCTCCACCGCGTCGCCGAAAAGGCCGGCCGGCCGGGGACACAGGGGAGTCCAGGAACCGATGTTTGTCGGTTTCCCTCATGTCCGTCAGGGTCAGCCAGAGGTGGCGCTGCAGGACTACAAGCGTAGACATTGCATGACCAACAGAACGTGCTATCACCTTCGTCGCTCGGAGGGCAAGGTCGGTGGCAGCGCACAGCTCCCCTAGCAGCTGTTGGTCAAGCCCTCCCTGGGGCATTTCCGATAGCGCTTTTGCTTGGTACACCTGCAAAAGGGCCATGGCATGCAGGGCGGATGCAGCTTGTCCACAGGCTCTGTAAGCTTTCTCCATGAGTCCTGAGGAGAATTTACAGGCCCGGGACGGGAGACGCGGTTCACCGCGCCAGCCGGTGGCCGTTGGACACAGCTGCATCGCAACAGACCGCTCGACTGGGGGAATCCGATCGTGTCCCCTAGCCTCTCCACCATCCAGGGAGGTGAAGGTGGATGAGGGACCAGTTCTCGCACGAGCGCTATACGGCGTTCGCCAGAATCTGGTCACCTCATCGTGCACCTCCGAGAAGAATGGCATCGGGGCGGGCTGCTGGGGTTGACCAGTGTGACCGACCCCGAGGCACCAATCATCGAGCCGAGAGGGCCCAGGACAGGGTTGAGGGTTCCACACGAGCCCGACACTCTCGGCCGCCCGGGAAAGCACAGCCATCAACTCGGGAACGGGCTCAAGGGAGGGCGGCAGCGGAGCCGAGTCTTCATCTCCCGAGGATTCGGGCTCACCTTCCGATGCTGAGATCGGCATCTGATCCACAGCAGGCGCACCAAAGGTAATGGCTGGACAGTCCGTAGAGGGCCCAGTGGAAACCGATGGCGGCACGACGGGTTGCAGTACTGATGAGGCGGCAGGGGCCCGAGGAGCGGTGCTCGGCGGGGAAGCCCTGACGGTGATCCTCAGGTCACCCTGCCTATACTCCGCTGAACCGTCATTCCGGCTGGAGCCGGAAAAAACAGCCGAATGGGGCATAGGGGAGGGGACCCCCACTCCCTGAGATTTAAGGAACGAGAGTCTAGACCTCAGCACTGCGATAGTCATGTTCCCGCAATGAGAACATGAGCTATCCACAAAAGCTGCTTCAGCGTGCTGAACGCCCAAACACGTGATGCAGCGATTGTGCCCATCAGCAGGGACCAGGGAACGACCGCACCAAGTAACGCACAGACGAAATGACATCTTTGTAAAGACGCAGGGTTCGTCTGTGAAGCTCTTTCAGAAGGGGAAATTACAGCTCTCTCGTGCTGAAGCACGCAGGGAGTGTCACGATGTGTTCGAGTACACCACTCCCCGAACACAATGCAGGAACCGGCCCAAATCGCAACCGTACAGCGCACTTTAAATGGGACAAGGGTTGCTGTGAAAACAGCAGTTTAGAGCTCAATGCTCAGGCTCCTGAAGAAGCTCGCGACCTCGCTGCTGTGCTGTCAAGCCAACAGAAAGTGCTGTACCACTTCAAAGGCTGTAGAACACTCTGACTTTTGTTCAGTCTTGAAAAGCTGAAGAGACCAACCGGTTAGCTCCGAAGCGAAAGACAGAGTGCGATTGCATCTTCTTCCTATTTATATTCACCTTTTGGAGGCGGTGCACATTATGCAAATATCGCACGCCAATTCCATTGGCTTGTTTTAGTTCACTCGAAGCTGATAGGGCTCTCTAGCGATATCCCAATTCGTCGGTCACTACTGGCGTACGTCGAACGTGACCGACTGAAAGGGAACAGTTAATTTTACTTTATTCATTAATATTTAAATAATTTGAATTTAATATATTTAGATTTATTTAGTTTTTTTTTCTTTGTGTAAGGCTGCTGCTGCTATTTAAGTAATGTTGTTTAAGAGGTCTTGTTTGTCATAATAGTAGTCAGATATCCAGGCTAAATATAAACATAAACATATATAAACAAGAATGATTCCTAAAATAAATGCTGGATTCTGGAATGCTGGAAGTTTTTGTTACAAATGAAATGTTAATAAATGTTCCTCTTTAATATATTTAATTTGTAATTAGTAAAAGTAATAGTATTCATAGAATTTCTGTGCAATAATAGATCATGCATCTATTTAAAATACATGTCAGTATAAGTAATGCAACAAAGTAGGACCATGTAAATACAAAAAGACATGTTGTCACACTGTTTTTTAAATGTTTTCATTTTCTTGGCCCCACATCAGCTCACCCCATCACAATAGAGGCCTGCAGTCTTGCCTAAGTAGATTTGTTGTGGATAAGCTTTGATCAATGGGCTTTATTTACTTTATTTCAATGTTGTGTAAGATTAGAGACCCCTAATGCCTCAAAACACATGCTATTGTGTGACGCAAAAACATCAGATCAGATCAACAAACAACAGCACAACAGAATCTGAGGAAAATACAACATGACAGCAATCATTCATCTGAAGCTCATTTAATCCATAGGATTGTTTGCATGCGCGTGTGACAGAGAGTATTAACAATAGACAGCTGCTCTTTTCAGAATTGGGGTATAAAGGCCACAGATCTTTCCTAGGTAGATCAGTCATGCTGTTAGTATACCATAATCTTCTTTAAGGGACAGATTATGAAACCAACCACAGAGCCGCATCCAGAAGCCAGTGAACTCCTGCTGGATAAATGGGTACTGGTACAATGAGTTGTACCATTGTATTGTATTATTGTACCACTGTATCATTGTATTATAAATTCAATGCCATGTTTGGCAAATAGCCTCCAGTTGTATCTAGATGTTAAATCCCAGGATTACACACACATTCATAATAATAACAATGAAATCCACAGACTGAAGTGTTGTGCTGCTATTATATTATTATTTTATGAGTTAGCTGCAAAGAACAAAACGCTCATTCTTGTCAAGGAAGAACTATTCAGAAAAGTGTTATGCAACAGTTATAGCAAGACATTGAGGTTTTTAAAACATATCTCAGTGGTCTTTGATGTGACACCATTTCCTGGGAGCAGAAAAGCAGCAGAGTCATAAGATATTATTATTAGGTAGCCCATAATTAAAATTAATATGGCTATCCTTTAATATTTCCTACTCAAGTAAGCTGCTGGATAAGATTTGGTAGCCTACACTTATATCACAAATGCTCATTAGGTTATTTATGAAATGCAGACTAATACAACAAAACTAAAGAAGTTGGTACAGGCATTTATATGCTCAACTGAGAATAGAAATATTAAGACCACACAAACATTGGTCTGTGGTATATGTGTAGCTACAGCTACAAACTTGTTGGTCTCACAGCAATGCTTGCATAATCTAACTGCAAAGGTCAATTTTAAACTTGAACTATAAACCATGATTCAAGGAGTTCAATGGATGATAGGCTATTTATATTCTTGTATTGTTGCAAATGACCAAGAGGTGGCGTATTTTTACTTCTACGTGCTGCCCAGTTAATTTTTTTCTGGAGCAGATTAATTTCTGCCATTCCAGAAAGTTCCTAGTCTCCCTAAAGTAAGGCTGTAATATCAAACCCAAAGAGAAGTCTATTTAACAAACCACCTTTTCGTTGGTTTCAAACTAAATTATTCCACGCTGAAAATCCACGAATGCGAGAAAAAAAAAAAAAAAAAAAACCCACAACTAGATGGAATGTTTTAATCCAAACCTCTATGTTTCTATATTTTACGATATGTATCGCACACGCTAGTTCGCAGGCACTGTTGCTGGACAGGGACACCCGAGTGTGTAAAAATAGACCATCATGCGTTATGTAACACGCAGCACGCGCACTACCACTTCACGCTTGTTTACAAGTTAAAATGGACTCCATGCCTCGAACTTAATAAATGACATGCGTTTTCTCACTCCCTCAAGTACGTATTTTCACCGCCTGACACATTTTTAAAATTAACATTGGGTCTGACTAAATTATAATTCTGAAATCTTCAGCTGTTCTGTCGCCATCGCATTATGATGTTTAGAAAGACTCGTTTATCGAATGTGTTTGAATGTGTCTGTAGGTTTGATTCATTTCCAGGTTAAAACATGTCGATTGGACGG
This sequence comes from Chanodichthys erythropterus, assembly GCF_024489055.1. Classification (NCBI taxonomy): domain Eukaryota; kingdom Metazoa; phylum Chordata; class Actinopteri; order Cypriniformes; family Xenocyprididae; genus Chanodichthys; species Chanodichthys erythropterus. Next base: position 25,659,719 of record NC_090232.1, read on the forward strand.
CCTATATTATGCTTATATTCGAAACTAGTTTATCTGCTACATAAAATCACGTTTTACTGTTAACCAGGCGCAAAGTCTCTGCAGCACCGAAGTGCGTATGTACAGTAGATGTGTCATCCACACAACGCTGTTTGTTTTAGGAGGAGGGGAGAACAGCTTGTGTGAAGGGGGATTTGCCTATACTACGTCACGGATTTGTCAAAGTACTGTCAATCTTTTCGCCTGGCCAATGAATCCAATGAGAAACTCCTTCGTTGGCTTGGCAAGTACGCCTCTTAAAGATCGCGCCGCCTTATATGACTGTTTTTTCTTCACTGTTCCAAGATGGGCTGTGTATAACGTCACATGTTTTTTTCTTAAGCTCAGTCATTCTAAGTGAGGAGTTATTTGCTCTGAACAAACAGACGTCGCATGGTGGAACAGCGCTGAAATTTCAATTTCTCGGATATTTAAGTTTAAATCTCTTTTACTACGGATGGATAACTAGTTCTAGAAACTTAAGTAAATAAATTGTAAACGCAAGTATGGCAAGTCCGCCTCTTAAAGGGGGATCCTCGTTATCAAATGACAACAACATTCATTCAAACAACATCAAAAAATGTGGATACCTCAAGAAGCAAAAACATGGACATCGGCGCTATTTTGTTTTGAAAGATCAGAGTGACGGACTCCCTGCGCGGCTGGAGTACTATGAGAATGAAAAGAAATGGAAAAACAAGTCCGCTGCAAAAAGAGTAATTTTTCTCGACTCTTGTTTGAGCATAAACAAGCGCGCTGACGCGAAACACAGATATTTGATAGCCCTCTACACCAAGGACGAGTATTTTGCTGTTGCTGCGGAGAATGAGCAAGAACAGGAGAGTTGGCATGGAGATTTAACTGATTTATTAAGTAAGGGAAAAATGTGTGACAGCTCCGTTTCTAGTTCGGCATCATCTCTGGTGGGCTTCGACGAGGGAAATTACGGCATGATTACACCGGTGAATGCTGCGTATAAGGAGGTATGGCAAGTTAATCTTAAAGCAAAGGGACTTGGGCAGAGCAGAAATATCACTGGAGTTTACAGGCTGTGCTTATCAAGTCGGACAATTAGCTTTGTGAAACTTAACTCAGAGGTGGCATCTGTGACTCTGCAGTTGATGAATATACGCAGATGTGGGCACTCTGATAGCTTTTTCTTCATTGAGGTTGGAAGATCTGCCTCTACTGGACCTGGAGAGCTGTGGATGCAAGCAGACGATTCTGTGGTGGCACAAAATATACATGAGACCATTTTAGAAGCTATGAAAGCGATGAAAGAGCTGTCAGAGTTCAGACCACGCAGCAAAAGCCAGTCGTCGGGATCAAATCCCATATCTGTACCCACTCGGCGGAACCTAAACAATTTACCCCCTAGTCAGACAGGGCTGGTGAGGAGGTCAAGGACGGACAGTACAGCAGCCACATCTCCTGTCACCAAGTTTTCTTCTTGTCGAATACGGACAGCAAGCGAAGGGGAAGGTACCATGACCAGGCCAGTCTCCATATCAATATCTGAGAATGGAAGCCCGATGACTGTCGGCCGGAACCACATAAGCAGATCTAACACGGTGTCTGTGGGCTGCCGGACATCAGAACCATCACTGCTTCATCACAGCAGGTCCATGTCAACGACAATGTCCCACTCGCCTCCATCTGCTGTAAGCCCTCTAAGTTTGTCCTCAATTAGCATGAATGGTTCCATCTCATCCACAGTACACAGACCCTCCAGCTGCAGTGGTTCTGTTTCTGGGTCACCAAATGATACTGGCTTCCTCTCGTGTGACGATTACAGTTCTAGCCCAGGGGATGTGAGGTACAACCTAGTAAACAGGAGTGACACACCTTCTTCTCTTTCCAGCACACCACCCTCAAGAGAAGCCAGTGAGCCCCATGGTTATATGGTGATGGACAGGCCATCCAACTCTCAGAACAAGATGTGGCCAAATAGCAGAGATATGTTGGAGGTGGAGACATACAGGAAGAGGACGTATTCTCTGACAACCCCACGACAACAGGTAGCATACTCCCAGCTATCCTCAGCGTCACTTGATGAATACATGCTGATGAGGGCTGCAAACAGCCACTCTGGACGGAGCACAAATTCTGCATCTCCTAAGGTCTCATACCCAGAAGATTATGGGAACATTGACATTGGCTCTAACAGTAATGTGGCTGATGATGGCTACATGCCCATGACACCAGGCATGGCACCTCAGTATGCCAAAAATGAGCACTACATGCCCATGAGTCCCATGAGTGTTTCAGCACCCAAGCAGATCATTAACCCAAGGTCACATCCTCAGCCCACAGGCAGTGGCTGCACTACTAACTCACCCAGCAGTGGATCTCTAGAGGATAGCGGGTACATGAAGATGTGGTCTGGATCCAAGTTTTCACTGGAAAGCTCTGATGGGAGAGCAGTGAATGGAGAATACATGAATATGTCACCGACTGACACATATGTCTCGCCCACACCACCAGATTTTTTCCTGGGTCAATGTGAAACAACTCAACGATCCTCCCCATCTCTAAGACAGGCACCTAAACGGGCAGAGGATGACCAGTATGTTTTGATGAGTCCCCAGAGCCAAAATCCAATAGAAGAGGCCAACAGGGTTTCTGCCCTGCCCCTTCTCCGTCGCCCTGATGGCATGGCACAGAGAGCAAGAGTCAACAGACCCAATAGGTTATCTTTAGACACTCTGAGGATGCTTCCCAGCATGACTGAACATCCTCTCCCTTGTGAGCCTAAAAGCCCTGGTGAGTACATCAACATAGACTTTGCTGCTGCTACACAGTGCTCTTCTCCCTCTATGGTTTCTGTGGAAAACCAGGCCTCGCTGTCCAACCTCAGACAGGGATCCCCCCTTTCAGACTACATGAATCTCAATCCGAATTCACACTCTCATAAACTGAGAGAAGCACTCAGCAGTCCCCTGGATAGAATGCCAGAGCTGGCTGAATGCCCATGCCCAGCTGATGAGGGGGCTTATTTCCTCAATGAACGAAGAAACTCACCATGCCCATCTGGCACAGGTAAAGACAATTACACTGAGATGAGTTTCAACAATGGTCCCATTTCACCTCCATTCCTGTCTGAGAATGATAAGAGTGCTTCAGTCAGCCCCACTAGCAGGATTCAAAGGCTGAACCTGAGCGACCAGGGAGTGTCAAAAGGAATTGGTGCTTTCTTGTTGGCTGCCTCCTCTGTAGACCCAAACGGAGGAGCAAAGGTGATCCGAGCAGACCCTCAGGGCCGGAGACGGCATAGCTCTGAGACTTTTTCATCCACCACCACAGTTGCACCTGTCTTTCCTTCTTTTGCACACAATGTTAAGCGACACAGCTCTGCCTCAGTTGAGAACGTCTCTGTCCGAAGCAGTGAAGGTTCTGATGAGGAGTACGGGTCTCCCATGTGCAGAGAGACTTCAGCTGGTTACCAGAATGGACTTAACTACATCGCCTTAAACCTCATGGAGAAACAAGAGATGGGCAATTGTGAAAACCTTGTGGGCTTCAAGACTGGTGGTTGCTGTAAATCTGGAATAAATGGATTACATGCAACTCCATATGTGTGTCTGGGATTCAAAGAGACTGCAACCACTGTACAAGGTGAGTTCAGATGACGTGATGGGCTGTTATGATTGAAAAGAAGACTGGCATAAACTGGTAATAGATGAAAAGTTGATGCAGCATTCCAAATTAAAATTCTTTATATATATATTGCAATTAGCAACTACACACACACACACACACACACACATATATATATATATATATATATATATATATATATATATACACACACACACACACACACACACACATAGGCCATGTTTCTATTAGCATAAAATGTTTTTTGTGTGTTTATTATAACTGTAAATGTGTATATTTTAGGATATTTAGGACAACTGCATTGAAATTATACTCACACAGTGCATAAAATAATTAAACAAAACACTAGGGCGGAACGATATAAGTATGTAACTCAAAATATTTATTGAGGTTTGCACCTCTGGCTATTTGTGACATTATATGGGGCGTTTATGGCGTCGATAAGGTGTTTTTCATTCAGAGGAATTCCAGAGAAATTTGAAGCATGAGAGACGTGACTATCTGAGTGCCCGCGCGCGGTAAACAACCCAACTGCGCAGGCACTATGACGCTGCAGTAAAGAGAGGTGCGCGCACACTTGTTTATTTACCCCAAACTAGATCTAACCTGGCTTTTTACAGACTGAAGTGCGTTAGTGGTTAAACATTGAAATAAGGTTTGTAGGCTTGTGTATAACGGAGCTATTAAATAGAGCTGTTAAAAGGGGATGGAGCATGATGCACTGAGGAGAGAGAAATGTTGTTTTGAGGCTCATTTGGCTCACATGCGCAGCAGTGTTTTCGTTCAAGAAGACTATAGCCTGGTCGGTCCTTTCCAAGAAACTAATCTCAGTTTACTTTGGGTGCTCTAATTCAGATCTGTTATCATTCACATTGTATTCTTAATTCTGTTATGCCCTTTTTATTCAGTCAAACCTCATGGAACCTCATGACATTTCCCATTAACAGGGACACTTATATAAGGTTAAGAATTATTCCCATGTCAGATACTCCTCACACATGACATAGGCCCTATTTCCTGCAAAAGTGCATGTGTTAATTTGCTTACTTGAATCATATGTAGGCGTGTGTGAGATCAAACAACTGTCACAAGCTGGAAAAATATGCTGCTCTTAATAAAGTGCTGTGCCTGGGGCTTATTCCTGTGCACTGTTTTTGCAGCACACAAAGATTGAACATACCATGTTCTGAGACACGTACTGCAACATCATCTGGTTCCCCCATATTTCCATAACACCTCAATTGGAGGCAGTGTTGTGGGCCAAAATTATCCCCACTGGTTAAAAGGCTGTTCATGGCTGGTAGTTTTCATTGCAGGCAGCCTGCAGTGTAAACATCAGGCATAGGAGGGATAGTGGACAGCACAGTGAGTTTAACTCTTTATTGTCTTGAGTATTGAGCCTTGAGAAAACATTGGGCAGGAGGGGGTGGGGTAAGAGCTTGTTTGCATTTTGTCTCTGAAATGAACATGTGCAGCCATGTCTATGGGTTGGCTGAGCAGAGGAGGGAGGGCCTGATGGAGGCTTAAGCCATGTGCTTCAATCAGGAGGAAAAACAAGCCAGGTGGTTGTTCGTGGGTCGTTGTCAGGTAACGATGATGTTTCACGCTTGGAATGCCTGACTGGGCAAAGGTTGCTGGGAGAGGCGAATACTCACTTTTTTCATTTCACCTTCAGCTTTAGTATTGGTCTCTCTCTCTCTCTCTACTCACTGCCAGGCCACACAATAGCATACAGTGTGCTGACAAGAACCTGTTTTTAAATCAAAGTGGCAGGTGCTGACAAACATAATGATTCTTTCATTTCTGTTTGTCTACTAACTCTGAAGCAGTTATGAGTTTGTTTGGTTACACTTTATTTTGCAGTGCCGTAGTTACATTGTAATTACTCTAATAAGTACTGAGTACTATTAATCAACTACATGTGCTTACTATAGAGTTAAAGTTAGGGTTAGGGTTTGGTTTAGGGTTAGTTACTTATAATTATGTATAATTTACTGTTAGTACTATAGTAAGTACATGTAGTAACGTTTAACTACAGCACTGTAAAATAAAATGTTACCATTTTTATGTGGAAAAAATTTCAAACAGCTCCGGTGAAAACATAGTGTATTAATTAAAAATTGGTATCATAGTTAGTAATGAAAGAGAAATCACATATAGAAAGAGAACAGGTGCCTCATTTCACAAAATTACCTTTCAAAAAAGCATCCTGCTGTGATATCACATTTGTGTACTGATAGTGTTTTGATTCTCTGTTGGATTTATCAGTAAAAATGTACCTGAGCACAGGAAATTTTACTAGGGCTCACAGTGAAATTGGCTTGGTTAATAGGTACACTGTAGGTGATTGTCTATCTCCTCTAATGGGTTTATTATGTTGCCCTTGCATGTACATTACTGTGCAGAATTACTAAATGTGAATGGCAATAAATGGAAAGAGTATTTCCACAAAAGAACAACAGGAAAAGAACATGCACATGCTTGTTCATTCACACACACATACAGTATACTCAGACATCCTAGTATGGCATGGCATTTACAGTTGACCTTTTAGTATGATACTACCAGTTAATGAGATGTTGACATTTTTAACAGACCTTTGAAAATAAACATCAGAAGAAAATTAAACATTGTTCAAGAATTCACAAATTCATCTGTCAATAGGGATTCTTTGCAATACAAAATGCTATACAAAATAAATTTTGCTAAAGGAGACTTATCTTGACTAAGTCCTCAAGAAGTTGTTTTCAGACATTTATTTCATAAGAAACTTTATCACTTTACTTTAAGCTTTTATATACTGTATACTTTATATACTGTATACCTTTTAATGCAACTTATAATGCATTGTATGGTCTCATGAATTATTGTAACAGTTATAATATCATAATAATACTTATCTATTCATTTTTAGTTACACCTTTAGAAAGCATAATGACAAACAACCAGTTTCAGATGTCACAAGGAATCTGCAAATATTTTTATGCGTTGGTTACAATTATTTATTAAAAAATATAATGCATTACTATGTACATTATGAATACCTTTATAATACATTATACACAAAGTAAGTAAAGTGTTACTGAAACTTTTTTTCTCTCTTTTGCCCACTCACGCTCTCCTTCTCTTTGGAATCATACTCCTTGAGGAGTTTGTGTGCATTTGCATGTGTGGCAGATGGCTGAGCAGAGAAGGGTGTGGGGCTGTGTGTGTGTGTGTGTGTGTGTGTGTGTGTGTGTGCGCATGCACCTGCCGCTCCACTCACTGCAGGTCTGTTATCAGGCATGGCAGCAGCACAGACAATACACTAATGACAGCAGGCCATCTGCTTCTGCCCCAGGACAGTGGCTAGTGCTTGTCCCTTCAGCCAGAGCGGGGCGGGGGTGGGGGAATGGAGAGCTAGAGAAACACTGATAGAGAGATAAAGATCAGCAGCAGTTTGTAGAGGGAAAAGAAAATATGAAAGTGTTTTGTTTTTAAATTCAGACAAACCTGCACATTTTAAGTACTGATGCACCAAAATTATTTTTTTACAGAATCACTGAAACCAAAATAGCACTTTATGCTATTCTAGGTGTCTTGTTCTCAGGTAAATTATACTAGTCGTAGTGAAGTTCTTCAGCAACAAGCTGCCTCTCGATATTTCAGCCAAACAAATTTTACATATTGCTACTCTAGCATCATTTTTGGTCACAGGGAAGTGCATCCACCCTGCTGACATGTTTACCTGTTGTAGCTTATCCACATTGTGTACAAAAAAACACTGCCACAGTCAAAGTGTGTCATCTGAGAAGAGCTAATTAAACATTACTGTTTTTTGTTTGTTTGTTTTTTTTGGTTGTTTTGGCTGAATATTTTTGGTTGCTGAAATTTTGTTGCATCGCTAATTTTAAGGTGTGAAATGGTACAGTTTATATTTCAGGCTGACCGAATGTGTATGAACAGCAGAAAAGATCACACTTGCACATAAACGTTTTTGTGTAACTTCAGCACAAGGACAGCGAGTGTGCATTTCAGAGAATTTAGTTACTATTATACTATTTCGAAACTAGACTCTCTCTGTCTCTCTCTCTCCCTCACATTCCTGGTGCCAGGTTATAGAATAATTTCACAGTATGTTGTTGTTACTTTCTCATCCCACATTTAGCTACTTAAAGAAACTGTTATTTACAACTTTACAGCTTAATATCACTATGTAAACACCAGTCAGTTACCATAGAAAGTATTTATTTTTTATTTATCAAAAATGATAAAGCATGTATTATAACAATACACTAACAGAAGAAGGCTAGAATGCCTACTCTTTCTGTTCACTTCCTTTATGATTTATTTCTTTATTTCTTTAAATGCTGTATGCTAGTGAAGAGAGTTTTCCAATATATTGACTAGTTGTGTTGTTCTAAACTGAATATTTGGCCAGACATTTCTTTTTTTTTCTTTTTTTTTTTTTATTAGGGGGTGCTTAATGTCAGCTCCCAAGACTTTGCAACTCTAATCTGAGCTCTAACTTTAACCACGCTGAGATTTAAGCAACAAAAATTGTTAACCCAAGCAGTTCTCTCAGATTCTCCACCTCTGCAGAGCTGGCTAAACTAGGCCGGGATGTTCCCGCCTGAGATAGCCATGTCAACACTGTCAATGTTACCCACATTTAGCCAGGAGCGAGAGGAGATTACTCTTAGGGGAGAGTGGGGGATTAGACATTGTTCAGCGGCTTGTTTTGAGGCGGATGAAAGGAGCATTGACTGAGACATAGACAGTCATTCATGCAGGTTCACAACAACCATGTCCTCATGCAGACGTCACAGCATTTCCGGGATGGTTTTGCACAGCCTCATTAGTTTTTGGGTCTCTGACGATTATAGGCCTAGATTTTAACCCATTGCAGTGGAAAGTTTTTTAACCCTTATTAAATCCACAGCTTAGACACTTTCTTAGAGGACTCAGTTGCTCTCTTGTTCCACAGTTGGAGGTGCTGTGACATCTCTATCCAGTGATGTGCAAGCTAGCAGAGATGCTATGTCATGCGTGTATTAAATCAGCATTGCGTGACTATGTCCCTGTTCCAAGCATCACTCACTGCTGCCTAGAGCTTTCAGCATTACACACTGCATTATAGGCTGCTGACATGGTTGTTGGTACCGTTATCACGCAAACCCTAAATCTCATCATCTGAATAAAAAGGGAGGGTCACCATCCAATTCATCTACTTGCATGCAAGCCTGAGCCTTTTGGTCTTTAATGGCATCCTTGCAACTTATTAGCCCTGAAACATTTTGGAATTTATGTAAATTGCTCAGGATTAAATGAACCAAAGTTTTAAGCTTTTAAGGATTAATTCACTTTCAAATGAAAATTACCCAAGCTTTACTCACCCTCAAGCCATCCTAGGTGTATATGATTGTCTTCTTTCTGATGAACATGATCAGAGATATTTTAATAAATATCCTGACGCATCCAAGCTTTATACTGGCAGTGAACAGGGTTCACGAATATGAGCTGAAGACAGTGCATCCATCCACATCCATCCATCATAAACGTGTACTCCACATGGCTCGGGGGCTTCCTTCTGAAGCAAAGCAATGCGTTTGTGTAAGGAAAGTATTCATATTTAGCAAGTTATGAAGTAAAATATCTAGCTTCTGCCAGTCCGCCTTCCATATTTGAGTTACGAGGAAAGTATAAACTGGCGTTGTGTCAGTTACACTTTTTCCGTAAGTTGAATAGGGAAGGTGTAGGACGTCTTGAACTGCAAGTGTTTTACACTTTCTTCGTACATTGTATACGGAAGGTGGTCTAGCGGAAGCTAGATATTTTACTTCATAACTTGTTAAATATGTTTGGTAAATAGTTTTTTTTTACACAAATGCATCACTTCATTTCAGAAGGCCTTTATTAACCCCCCAGAGTCAGGTGGAGTACACGTTTATGATGGATGGATGGATGGATGGATGGATGGATGGATGTGGATGGATGCAGTTTCTTCAGCTCATACCCTCTTCATTGCCATTATAAAACTCAGATGCGTTACAATATTTATTAAAATATCTCAGATTGTGTTCATAAGAAAGGAGAAAGTCATATCCACCTAATGACTTGAGGTAATTTGAAAGTGAACTAATCCTTTAGCTATTGTTCTTTCAGGCAATTACATAAGAATACCCACAGACAGTGCTTGGTTGATGCCTTACATTCAACTTTAAAATGCAGTTATTTATACTGTTTGCTACAATTTGAATTCAAATTAAATTCAAATTCAGGAACTGAACTGGAATAAAAAAAGCATTCTCATTTCAGTGTTGAATGGTGCACAACCCTGCTGCATTGACAAAGTTGCATCTTGACCTCACAGTTACTTTCATTTACAAGTGACTTTATTTCATTAACTTTTTTAACAAGTCAGGAAATCTGGAAATTTAACATTTTAGTCTTTTATCTAACAGATTCCACCACTCTATCCTTGGCTATATGAACTCACTCCACATTGTCTTGAAGTATATTAAACATTCCTGAAGAAGAGTACAGTCCACTTGAGAAGTCCACGTTATTGAAGGATTATTTACTAATGTTCTATTTTGCTTCAAGAAACAAACATTAAATGTTACACAAATATTTTTGCTTCCGCCATTATCACTGGCTGCATTTTATCTCCCATTCTCCATCTCCTTTCATGTAAAATAAGAGTCTGAAGTGCTTTGCCATCATTTTAACCATTATGTAATTCATACCCTTCAGGATCACCCCAGACCTAGCAAAGAAAGACCCTGAGATTTCCCCCATTTCTTTGGTCTGTGACTATAATTCCAATGAGATTATCAGGGAATTATATCAGGATTAGCCCATCTGTGGACAGTAGATGATTAAGACTGCTGCTAGCGCCATCCCTCCTGACATGGTACACTTTCCCTTGCTTATCTGAGAGAGGTTTAAATATGACTGTGCATCATGGGTTAATCCCTCATGCTAGTCAGGAACTGTTGTTAAAAACTGTCATAAAAAGGGAGGTGCATTTAATATCATGATCTGACATCCAAATAAGATATGAGAAGTCTTTTTTTTCTGTGTATGCATGTTGTTTTATTTTAGAAAACACAAGTGTCAGAAGGTATTTTGTATTGAGCGAAGAAAGAAAAAGATCTTTGTTGTGAGTTGGGGCATTAATTGTGTTTTGACTGCTGTAACACAGTTTTTTTAATGGGTTCAATTCATAAATTGGATTTATAAACGTTTAAGGTGCTTTATGGTTTGACTTCAGAGGTTCTACTTATAGTAAATTTTTTCCTCAACACACTTTTCATTCTCTGCATTGCTTGTGGTTATATTTTTTGTTCAAATAGAGCTTTAAAGATTTCTTTTTTTCTCTCTCTTACTTTCAGATTGAGCAAGAAGCAGAGTGCTGGTACTGAGGGAAAGTGGAAGCTCAACCAGTAACTAGACTTGACTGGTCTGGACTGGACTATGCTGCTGTAAACGAACTGTGACCTTTGCACCTCATCCTAATGCTGAACGTCAGGCGGCTGGGTTGTGATTATTCTAGTGAGGCCACTTTAACATGCTACTCCTGTTTCTACCATCTGTACCATTTTTTTAGGATCTGCAAAGCTGCTGCTCTGTTGGTAACAAGAGTCATGAAACATACATGCCACTTGCATGTTTGAACTTTTATTAATGTTGTTGATGTGAACACTTTGTTTTGGGTTTGTTTGAATTCAGAACATTGATTGGAATATAGTTTACCCTGAAATCTGTAATCTTCATTTACCTGACATATATAACTGTAAGGTACTTATTGCCCTATCCTATGAATAGCTACAATTGTGGCATTTTAGTCAGTTTAAATGATGTCTTAAAGATTTCCATAAGTCATTTCTCAGGAAAAGACTTGTACTGATGTACGCAATTTAGAAGAGATAAAGAATTCTTATTTTTTCCTCCAAAATTGAATGTTCTCACATGACCAATCCAAAGCCTTACTCTCTCTGTCGGCAAAATTGCGACTACTTATCTGGACCTAAACAATGAGAAAATATCAAAATATGTAATATTTATTGTATTCACTCTATTTTTCTAAATATCTAGTTTATTAAACAATTACATAGTAAGTTGCTATATAAGAGTTTTGATATGCAGAGTGTCTTACCACTTAATCAGAGGTGGTTATTGCACATGATATTTAATAACTACTCAAGAGCATATTATATTTATGACCAAATATGGTCGACCTTTTGCTCCTGTTTCCTCAGATTCATTGTCCCTTTCTCACCTTGTTGCGTAAATCATGGCCATTCCCTGTTCCTCTGCCTCAAGAATTGCATTCAACAGTAATATAATATATGATATAACAATAACTATTTCCCATTTGCGTAGAAATATCATGGATAAAGACACATGCACTGCACTAGATGGTATCGATGCACAGAAATTTTGACCACAGAAAATGCCATAAGACACCACCATTGGCTAAAGCAGAAAGAGTAAAATGAAAGTTTGAGTAATCAATTAATAAATATCATTAATAGAACTGATTTTTTTACAGACAGAGGCTAATTTAAAATGAGAACTCAGTTTTTTAGATTTGTGTGTTCAGAATTTGGACAAGAATTTCTGTTCCTTTCTGTGCATCTCTACTTGACAACAGTTTAATAGTTAGTGACTGTCTTAATCCGCTCACATTGGCTCTCTGTTGATAATATCGCAGTGATGTCTCATTCAACTAGATTGTAACACATGACGTGTCTGAATGTAGAACACAAAACCTTCTTATACAGTATGAGTGAACAGATTAGTGGGGCAGAAAAAATGATCACAACAGGAGTAATTTTAACCATTGTCTGCTTTTCCCTGAATACAAAAATGTGATCTGCTTAACATTTTCATGACATTTAAAATACTTCTCCTCCTACTACGCAATAGTGTCTTATATAAAAATACTAAGCAAATAAACTGCTAAGCAAATAACAAAATGCAAAATACTACGCATTGCATTGGTGAAACGTGATTTGTTTAAAACTTAATAAATCCCTTATCTAAAAACACATGTATAGCACTGATGTAGACGTGTCGATGCTTTTTTTTTAATTTTATGTTTAAAGTCCTAAAAAAGAGTGACACATGACACAATGCCACTTTATTGTGTAATTTCTTGAGGTAATGGTACTCATTCTACTTGATTCTTAGGAAGGTCTTGCTTCTTGGATAGCATTCATTCACCCTTTGTATATGCAATACTTACAAATCAGATTAGTTTACAAAGTGGAACCAAATGTATAAATATTATGTTAATATATTTGTTAAAATATTTTACAGAGATTTGAATTTATGCTGTTTGTACATTTCTTTCTGCCAACTTTTAAAGCTTGTTTTATTTTGCTTTATGAAAAAAATATATATATATTCAACAGTGTTCTTGAAGAGTCTAAGTATAAAAATAAATATCTATTGTTTGTATGTATGAAAGGGTAAATATATTTTCAATATTTGCCAGGTTTAATTGAACAAGCTGTGTCTTCCATTGTACAAATGTCACATACTGTTCATTGTTATGCTGTTGAGAAATCATTTAAAATATCCTAGATGAATATTGCTTTTGTTTGTGTTGCAAAAGATAGTCACATGCAATAATACAAATAAATATTGTTATTTAAGGAAAATAAAATAACAGTTTTATTTTTTATTTCTTATCTCATTTCTACAAAACATGTGAAATAATAATAATAAAAAAAACTAATAGAACATTTAATGATGCAAACGTATTATATAAACACAGTATTTTTCAATTATTCCCACCTCTTTACTGACACTGTGTCCGTAAGCTTGAGGGCAATAGAGGAAGGAACACGCAGTTCATTCATAAACAAGTCGACAGATTACTTCCTGCTGAATGAGCAGGACAGAGGCAAGTGTTTTCCTGTTCATATCATGATTCCCAGGCTCTCATTGATAGAACAGGATGCTAATGAATCACTATATTTCAGTCTCTGCCAGCTCCACATGCCTCCTTTCCTACCTATGTCTTCAGGAAGCTAATAGAGTTGTAAGACATCCTTCTTCTTTTCACTTTACGTTATACAGTATCTGGATCATTCCTTAGAGTATAGTTTTTGAGCTCTTTAAACTAATTATACAGTTATTCAGCTGCTGTGATTTATGAAAGTATTTCTGGAAAGTGAATACTTAACTTTCAGGATTATGCTCTAGCATTTTATTAATCATAGATTATTTATGGTAGAAACATTAACAGGATGGACCCAAAAGGGTTGGAATTAAAAAGTTAAAAGTTAGCTATGTGTGACCCTGGCTGTAGTAGCCATCAATAAATTGTATGGGTTAAAATGATCAATTTTTCTTTTATGCAAAAATCATTAGGATATTAAGAAAAAAACATGTTCCATGAAGATATTTTGTAAATTTCCTACCGTAAATATATCAAAAAATTATTTTTGTGAGTGGATGTGCATTGCTAAGGACTTCATTTGTACAACTTTAAAGGCGATTTTCACAATATTTTTATTTTTTTGCTCCCTCAGATTTCAGATTTGCTCTCAGTCAATGGAAAGCTTATTTATTCAGCTTTCAGATGATGTATAAATCTTAATTTAAAAAAAGTGAGCCTTATGACCCTTATGGTTTTGTGGTCCAGGGTCACATATAGCTCAGTGAGGGATTGGCATTGGGGGACCTGCTTGAATGAGGGTGTTAGTTTTTGAATACCATAATTTGTGTAAATTTATTAAACAATTTGGTTTGTTCTGTAATTTCATCAAACAAACTATTTTAGTCAAACCAACCAACAACACAAAACATACTAACAGAGTAATGTTTGTGCTGTTTGATTTCCCACTATTAAACTTCATGGTAAATTGTGCTATTAAAGGTCTGGCTTTTGTTTTTGAGATTTTGCAAATGCAAAATGATACTGGGAATACTGAGGGGGGGAAATGAGATGATTACCAGTTAAAAAGGTATTCCCAGGTTTTCTAAAAAAATAAAAAATAAATAAAAAATCACTTAATCATGATTGCAAAATAAATAATACGATTTCCATCTTCAACTATGCATTTTATGCAGTGTTGTATTAAGACACAGGTTATGAAAATACTCATGCACATAATACATTTTTCTTATGATGCACACATACCACTGTAAATACTTAAGACGCTGATTTAGTTAGATCATTTCAGAAAATCAGTGTGTCCTGACTCATGCACAGGGGTAGACCAAACACCTTGAAAAAAACAAACAAAACAAAACAAAATTTGCATTCGCACAATGAAGCACAAGGGCAGCAGGACCTCTGTTAGATCACAGTGACTAGAGAGAAGAGGCAAGGGCACTGCGTTATGCAATAATCCATGTCAGTGTGTAGAGAACACACTGTGCCGGAACTGCAATTTCCCCTGCCTCTCTCCTAGGGCCTGTTTCTGAAATATTTGCAAAAGATCTCCCACATAGAGACAAAATGAATATGAAAATCAAAATCATTTAAATTTGCAGTGTTGCTAAGAAAATGCTGTGTGGACACTTTGATCAGCAGAGTCGCAGTCTGCATGATTTGCTTTCTTCTCTCAAACCAGTTAAACATAAACCCTGCCCTGCAGCCGTTTTCACTGGTCAACTCAATTATGCAGTCACCTGTCAAGAAGAGTTCAGAAAAAAATGGATATGTCCAATGATCAGTGACTGGATCCGATCATGACAAACAGTAATCTATCTGTCAGGATGACCAAAACTAAACTCTTACAATTCAATGCAAATTGGTGCATTCAGAACCATTATTGTTTTTTTCAACTATTGTCTTAAAAATTGTCCTGCTTTGTTTTGTCAGTTTAAATTTGTTCATAGACCTCAACACTTGACGCAAACCTCGGGAATGACAATCAACAAATGTAAAAAGATGAGCTCACAATGAAATCAAAATTGACAATTATTGTTTTATGGAATATTGCAGTATTTGTAATAAATTTATCCGTGCACATCATCATTTTGTTTTGCAGCAACATCTCTTCTCTGATGACATGTTTACCATCGCAAGGGCAGGACAACCTGTAACTCACATGAGAAAACAGCAAAATCAAACCACAACCAGTATTCCAAACAATTCCCCATGGACAAAATCAAGTTCCGCCCTACATTTTTTTTTCTTGTTCAAGGAGCTGTTTCACTTGAATATACATCAGGGAAGTAAAGACTATCGCAACTTCCATTTCATGCCAACTTTAGCATCGCAACACAACAACAATAATGGCAAAACGACAATAAATTTAAACCAAGAGTCAGCAAATAGAAAAACATTAATCTTGTAACAGTAACCACATCATTTATTCATGCTGCAATGCATGTTGCGGGATCTCACAAACCCTTAACATTTCAGCAATATATATTGTTCAAATTACAATTCTTCATTCAGACACATGTGTTTGACTATTAGGACAACAGGGGAAAATCACCCACTTTGCATACAACAGCAAATTGTATTTTGAGACCATGTTTAATATTTAATGTGTTTCCAGTAAAGTAGATCTGAAAATGCTGAATGGGACAGAGTTACCACATCACTTTCTCATGTACCATGTTAAATATCATCTGGTTTTCCAGTAAAAAAAGAAAAGAAAAGAAATAGTCTTAGAACACAATGAGAAGTAAATTTGTGTAAGATAACACAAGGACTTGTTTTCAAAGAACATATGTTTTCTCTGGGACAGTACTGGCAGTAAATGGGAAATTACTGGGATTCCCCAGATGTCAGACAGGCTATCACCTGTCTTTCTAGGACAATAAGCCAGTGGTGCATGGGATAGCCTGTACACTGCCTGAATAATGATGTGGTGGGATGGAAAAGAGAGTAGGGTTGAACTACTAAAGCTAAAAAAACAAGGGGTGAGGCCACAGAAAGTCCCCATGTCTGAATGAAATCATGGGGTACAGAAAATTAGGTAAAATCATTTGATATTTAGAATAGCGGGATGTGTTAGTGAGGATATGGATAATAAAGAGGAGGATGAAGGATATAAATGCATGTATCTTCATATTCTGCTTGTGTTTAGTCTACAACAAGATATTACTTAGATATTCTCACATGCACAGTCTCAGTCCTGTTTTACTCACCTAATAAAAGCTATTCATCTTCATTACAAACAACATACCTACAAACTAAACAAAATGTTTTATAATTGATATCTGCCGTCCTGAACATCAAACATGTCCAGAGTATACATGCACATTTGTGCAACCACATGAACACAAACACCACGGCAATCAAAAGAGTAACCATTACGCAACTAGAACATTGCTCTGTTTATGAAGGACCCATTAGTAGTCATGGTGGCAAACAAGCACACACATCTATCCATTATGCAAACACACATTATTTCCAGACAACATGGCTTATTATACTACCCTCAGGGAAACTGCTTTAGTTCCAGTATTTTTATATTCAGTTGACATGGAACTCAGCATTAGCATCTTAAACATTAAAGTTAAAGAGTAAATATTTTCTGAATGAATAAGCACTGAAAAAAATGACAAAGAAAGCCAAGAAGACAACAAATAACATTCATGATTATTTTTATTTATCCATCAAAACTGATATCTATTGAATACACTGAAAACAACAGCAAGTACTACAATAATATGACCAGAATGCAATGCAGTGTCTGTTTGTGCCAATACCAACAATTAATTATTGATTAAGTCACATTTATTTATATAGTGCTTTAAACAATACAGAATGTTTCAAAGCAGCTTCACAGTAATATACAGGAAAATAATGTTCAGTGATGCAAACTTCATTAAATATGAGACCAATTCAATTTCTGCTGTAAATCAGCTCTACAAAAAATGTCATTATTCAGCTCAAGTCAGTTCAATGTTGACCCAAGTCAGTTTAAAAACGGTATCGATATTGCAAAATGAGTTAATTATGCATCTAAGTTGACTGTAATTTAACGAGTTCGTTTACCTATATAATCTTTAGGGTATTAGGTTAGCTAATTCGGCTTGCTGTCCACTGAGGGGGGGTTCCACTCGATGAAGCATCTTCAACTCGTGCTCTGATACACCCCCCCCCAGTGAATAAATATAGGATATGAGTCAGAGGGCAAGGTACCTGAAATGAAGGTGGAGTTTGGGGACTGAAGAGAGGTAAGCAGCTGCTTACTGTATATACTCTGGCTGTTGATTGGAAGATTAGATGGGCTCGCTCCTCCCTAAATTACGTTTAGGAACTTTCAATAATTGTATTGGAGTTATACCTGTACATGGTTCACATTTATGATTACCTGTTGTACAGCCAGAGTATAAAATTTGAAACTGTAGTTGCTTGAAATTCCCTGGGACATTTCTCATGGCAGTTTTCTTTTAATAGTACATATGAATATATGCTTCAGTTGTGATGCTTTTACATGGTGCATTTATAGAGCCATTACAGCAGGGTAATTTTACAAGTCTTGACACTAACAGAACAGAGGTAATGGGTGAGAACAGATAATAGTGTTTGACAGCATGTTAATCTAATTGCTGGTAATACCCTGAGTTGTTCCAATGACTGCAGGACATTTAGAATTTTAAAATGCATTTGGATGGATCCACTTAATGGCTTCATCCAACACACATGCATTTCCCCTCTTTTCCTTGGGGACTCGTTGAGCAGCAGAAATATATGTGTTTTATTTGAGAATTTGGTTTATTTTATTATAAAATTACCAACAAAACCTGATTCAACATGAAAGGGGAGATGCTGGCATTATCAGTATAAAAAAAAACAAAAAATAACAACAACAACAACAACAACAACCTTGCACTCTGGGAGTCCCTTTGGACCGTCACATGCAACAGATCATGTAAACAAACTGCAGCGCACGTGCATGTCAGGAACCGCAGCTGATGGCGTGTAACCTGATCTTTCCTTTCCACTCCACTCCCTACTTCTATTCTCTATCTATCTAAACTATAAATTAACTTTATAACATTCCGTTGGAAGCAAGCAACATGTTTTAAGAAACCATGAATGGGCTTAGTGCTAATCGCACACGAGAACAGAACACAGACAGTGGCGAGTAATCGCGAGCTTGTAAACAAGTCCACGTGCTTGCTGCTGCTGCAGGGCTAGAGCCACGCCCCCTCTTCAAAGTCTGTTTGAAGCTTTCTGAAATCACTTGTATGGGCTAAATATATAAAACTCATTTGTTATTTATTTTTTTTTTCTGTGAATTAAAAAATATAGCGAAAGTAAAAGAGCATATTTGTTGCAGAATATGTAAAATATATCTGTAATAGAATGTTTTTTTTTTTTCAAATATAAAATTCTAATTCTTTTTACATTTATGATTTTTTACAATTTACCCAATTTTACCCTATACCAGAAATGTGAGAAATAAGTAACAATTTGTCTTTTAACAAAATGAAATATTAGAGATGTGAGGAAGTTGATGCACTTCTTACTCCAGTGAATATTTCTGTCATTTTTTGTAAAGGCACATATACTTTGACTATAGACTTGGCTATAAAAAAAAGCAATTTAACATTTCCATCCTCATTTAACACACCTTTAGTTTTTATGCCCAAAAGCTGGGCATGAATTTAAACCTTTTAAATTTGAATTAACTAAAAAAAAAAAACAACAACATTATGTTAAACTAAAAATATATGTTTAAAATGAAGGTAAATAAATGTTATATAACCACTTGACTTGAAAAATTGAGTACAATCAAAAAGCCATTTTTTTTTTACAGTGTGTATTACATAAAATAGAGGTAATTCTAATTCGATTTCTCTTTTGCCTCAAGCACAATGCTACTAAGCTGTGACCTATTTGTCTACGATGAGAACAAACTCTGTTAAGGAGGAGGAAAGATTTATCAGTTATTTTATTTATTTCTTCATAGTTCATTTTCCCTAATTGAAATAAAAGAGTTTTCTTCTGGGCAGACAGAAAAACAAACATATTTTGTCAATTATTATTTTGTTATAGAATATCTCAGAATGTAAAAGATTGAATTTACAATATATGGAGAATGTACAAGAATGTAAATATGCTTTCCACGTTATTTGACACTTTTTGGCCTAATTTTTGTTTCGAAGAACCTTGAAAGCATTACACCAAAATCTGGTTGTAAGTATTTGTTTTGCCTTATTTTAGGTCATTATTACATCCTTGTCACCTATTCTCTAAATCCTTAGTAAACAAGCTCTGATTCCTCTTAAGAATGAATTTAAATGACAGTTTAAATGGAAAGATCATGTGTGGCCTCTGGCAGGGAAAATCATTTGGTTGAAGTACATATGCTGTCAAGCCTGTAACGTCCACAGTGTAGGCATATTGCTTACTGTACAGTAGTGTACACCATTTTTAGTTTAACTCTTTTAATTGATGCTTTTCAAAGCTTTGCAAAGGTCAAAAGCAGAGGAAGGGTTACATATAGGGTTACTTAAAATATTATTTTTAAAGTACAAAAGGGAAAGGTTTCCAAATCATGTAAAATTGTTCTGTTTTGCCAAGCATTGTAAATGTAATTTGTATAAACTTATTTGAATAAACTGCAACAGGTCATGCATCCAATGAAAATAACTGGGTTTTCCAGTTCATTAGTAAGCCTTTTAGCAATTATTAAATAAAGAAAGAGCATTTGACTGTAATGATGATAAGGACACTTTTGCAGGATTAAGACAAAAATAGCACAACTAAGAACAAGGTTCAACACCTTGGGGGGGTTGACCCTTCCCCCTCGGAAGAAATCTGGTTCCTAATTCTGCTTTATCATAGACAGGGGTGAGAAATCTGGCAGTGCAGTAAATGAAAAAATAGTTTTGTAAATGTTGGAGACGACAACTTTAGAGACTTTTATTTCCAAAATTTGACCAATCTCTTGCTTAAGAGGTTCATGAGGAAAGTGAGAAAATCTGTTTCTTATGGATTCAGAGTCTGAAGATACTGAAATATTTCGGAAGATTACATTTTTCTGATAGATATAAAAAAGTTAGAGAAGTATTATCATGGAAAAGGTCATTAATATTTAAAATGCCCCTTCAAAACCATTAAGCGAAAGCTCCATCTGAAATGGAAGATTAAAAAGGATTTTTATATATAGGAGACAGACCCGACATTGCCTGAAAGCCAAAGCCAATTTTTAGGCTATGTAGTACTAAAGGGTTAGAAAAATAATGGAAAATTTTAATAAGTAACGAAGAACATAACAAAGCATGTAAAGAGACTCGGCTACAAGAATCACATTCCATTTTAAACCTTGGAATCCTTTGACAAAGATCACAGTGTGACCGACTCCAATATAAAATGTTATGAATGTTTGCCGCCCAGTAATAAAATAACAAATAAGGAGCGTATACAACATTTTAAAGGTTTTTAATGGACTGACACTTCTATAAACTATAAAAATACAGTCAGAAATGTCTCTGGTTACTCACGTAACCTTGATGAGGAATTGGACATTGCATCAGTAGCTGATATGAGGAACACCTTTCTCCAAAATTCAATAATGCTAGTGTAAAACACTGGTCAATGCACTCAGCCATAATTGATGGTGCGCTCTCTGTCCATATAATGTGGTGCTAAATGCCAATTCCTCAGAATCCTTTGACCAAAGACAAAGAGCATTAGTAATGTGGCCAGCTTACGCTACCTGTATGTCTTGTATTAAGGTAAGCTGGCCAGTATTAAGTGAAGACCATCCTGCCACCAGGTAAATGTCCAGGATGGACACATAATTTGCCCATGCCCAGGAGGAACCCATTCCTCTGGTAGATTGGGCTCCTATTCTAATAGAGTAGTTCAAGCTCTGAGAGACATAATCCATGAGAGCTTCAGTGTAAGTTCTACCAGGAAGACTCTAATGCCATGTCATTCATTCATACTAATAGGTCTGGCCAATTGCTGCTTTACACCTGGAGTACATAAGCACTGTTCATCCAGCGGGGTTAGGCGCTGTCCCTGCCTTCATCTTCAGGCAGGATCAGCCGAATCTGCATCCCCCAGGATTCGGACTAAGGATGGGGCCTACACCAAAGAACTTTTCTATACAACTTAACATGAATCATTGTAGCTCACTACCATCTGTTAATACTTTACAGAATAAATAGCATGTAAGCGTTCACCTGTCCTCTGAGTCTTTCTGCTTGAAATAAAATGACCAGTTTATAGCAGAAAGCTGTCACACAAAGTGAGAGCAAGTGTACAGGAAAAGGTGAACAGACCTTTTTTCAGTATTTTTTCAACTTTACTTAATGTGGTAATTTTTTTTGGACATATAACATGTCTTTCTTCTCTGTCCTGAACTGAAAAGGGGGTTTAAGGCAGATCAAGCGCTGAACCGGCATTTGTCAGAGCTAGCTCACAGAGAACGGTGGGCGACAGGCTTCCACTGGTGCATCATGTAAAAATCCAAGGGCACTCTCAGAGCAACATTTGAAGCAATGCGCCTTTGAGAGCAATTTGCTCAATTAAGATCCTTGCTGAAAAGTCTATCATTGCTTGTCACCAGTATAAGGTATGTTTTGCATGCTGGGACCAAATCATTCAAATATGCTGATTAAGATACCTTTTGATTCATAGCAGAAAAGTGTTGTGCTGCTCAATCAAGTGTAGAAGCGGCAACGTGTGATCTGCCGAAATGAGTCATCAGTATTTCCATTCTTACTTCCGTAACTTAATGTAAAAATTAGTATAATCCCCACCTATGGTCTTCGTTGGCTGCACGGGAACAACATCTACTTTGACTCTCCCTCAAACACTGTAGCTGTACGCAACACTGTTTGTGTTGTGTACATGTTCTCTGCAAAAGCAAATTCTCTTTGTAAACACTTCCAAAGAATGAGGATGTGAAGAGTCAGTGGTTAAAATGATCACAGCGATACAACAGCAGTATAACCTTTTGATGGTTGCTTCTCAAATCTCTGTGAGGTCTAAATATGATTTACAAAATACTTATTAAGATGGGACAGCTCCTCAGAATCACAACCTGTAAGTATGATTAATAACTGATGTATATGTAGTTTACATTGTGTAGGTCTTCGGCTAATCGGCTAACTCACATTATCTGTCTTACTGAAATAGTTCTGCTAATCAGCTGTGTATGGAGGACCAAACCTGCAGAAATTAAAAATGAATAAATGAAAATGAATGAATAAATAAATATATAGATGAATAAATAGATAAATAGGTAAATAAATGTGATAATAGGAAAATAAATTAATGAATAAATGACAAATAAATATAATTCATTTTTAATAAAATTCATTTTTTAAATTTAATTGATTGTTTTCTGCGTTTATACATACATTTTTAAAACTTTTTTTAATGTATTTTTATATTTATATATTATTTTTACATTTATTTGTAGATTTATTTATGTATGTATGCATTCATTTATTTTTAGATTTATTTATTTATTGATTCATTTATTTTTACTTTTCCGTGTGTAACATGGAAATGAGGAAGGCGGTCGTTCTGTAGCTTCAGTGCATCATTGGTTAAGAGCTCACGCACAGAATAGTCAGGCCAGCTAAACGATAGAGATCGGAGTTTGCAACGAAAATGGCGGCAGTCGTAGAGTTATAAGTTATTTTCACCTATTGTTATTCGCGTTATGCCGAAATATGTAAACTATTTTCCAGAAATAAAAACACAAAGCTGAAGCTACTTATGTGATCCCCCACAGCATCATCGTCATCGAGTCTGGAACCGTCGACGTCAGACGCTAGGTCGATGACGCCTAGAGTCAGACACTCAATGGACGATTGGTTAGATTATTAATAGCTATAACTTTAGCAAAATGACAAATAACGTTAATGCAGTAAATGTTTTAAATTGGGAGCACGGAGAAAACTTCATACGACGATCAGATGGTCTCATATCGACATTGTTAACGTGGGTAGACGATATGAAGAAGTGGCCAGAGGAAACCATGGGACTGTCAGGAGTTGATGGAGCAGCATGTAGAGGGTGTAGGTGAAGAATACTGTAATTATTTTAAATCAGCTTTGTAAAACACGAGATAACTTTGTGATTTGTTTTAGAAAATGTATAATTTAATACAAGTTGTATAAAATCAGTTGTAAGAGTGTTTGTTGTTATCAGGAAGCTAGAGAACTTTTACTGACCTTCATGTAATGTTTCACCATTTAATTTTCATATGCAATAAACCAAGATGGAATTTATTTGCAAACTTGACATGACTTACTCCATTTAAATCAGTAGACTTCATTCCTTCCAGTTTTAAGGGGAATCTACAGAGCTTACATTATATGGTTTTATAAGAAATTACTGACAGCTAACATCTGGCTACATTGTAAAGATTAAAACAAAACTTCACAAAAGATAACATTATCATATTGTAAAGGTTTATAGAAATAACTTTGCAGATAAGTAACATAGTAAAGGTTTATAAAATTAACTACATACACTATTTACACCGATTAATTAAATCAAAACAACAGCACAGACAGAAGTGGAACGCACCTACAAATCAACACTTATTCCTCCTCTACATCAGAAATCATGCCCACATGACCACTTGGCGATGGTGATTTCTTCAGAGAGTCTCTCTTGGTGAATGCTGGAATGACGAGTTTCACCTTCCTTTCATAGTGGAAATCAGTAATGGCGAAGCCTCTGTCTGCATTTACTTCAGTGCCTGGACAAAGGTATTCCAGGAATTCTGAATTTGCAGTTATGAATTTATCACAACACCAGGATTTGAAACACCAAACCTTTAAGCAAGATCACCCTGCAATAAATTAAGACACAGCTTCATCAGTAATCAGGAGCTGATCCAAAGTGTGTAGCTGGAAGCTGTTGGTGTATGTATTGGTAAGGTGCTCGGCGACTGAATGAAACGCATCCGATGTCAACCCTGTGTGCTGACAAAGAAGGTTGTTTCTCAGCAGAGTTGTGTACAATGGCGCTGGCTCAACGCATTGCATTCTCATATCAGACGTAGGTGGCTTCAGGTTGAGATGTGTTTTGATGTGTAGTTGTGGTCAGAGACAGATGGATCCTCCTGTTGTGTTTCTGCATCACAGTTCAGGGCATGTGGATGTGAGCATCTTCACGGTTGTCTACATCACTGATGCTCATCGATGCATCTGTGGAAATAGTATAACCAAACACATTTTTACATTAGTAATAATACATCATGAGAATGAATATACAATGCCACTCATACTTGAACAGAACAGTGTGAGAGAGAGATGCATTAAAAACGAGACAGTATATACACAACAACTCTAGTATTGATGCGTACATCAATATCAATATGAGAGATGTTGCTAGATTGCCTGCTATCATCTGCAATCTCTGTAATTTACAGGAATAATGTAAGCTACTGTAGCAAATTAGCTCAAAATAAATATGAATAATTAATCATAACTAGTTATAATTAATTATTAATATTTTAATCAGTCAATAAAATTAACTTAATGTAATAAAATTAATATTACAATCAATTAACCTGTTGTTCAATGAACACACAGTGTTAATTGTTTATTAACTAAGAAATGTTCATTTCCAGGTTATGGGAAATAACAATCTTATTCTACTAAAAGCCTGTAGTCAGGACCGACATGAATAGGGACTCCCGTACATGAGCGCAAAACACGGACAACCTTACGTGTGACATGAACAAGACTTTATTAACTAGACTAAACACTTAAACTACTCTAACATTCACACACATACATGCATACAGTTTACCAAGAGAGAGAGAGAAAGCAGAGTACAGGAAGCAAGAAGTTACAGCATTGTTGGACATTCAGCAGATCAACAGCCTTGAGCAAACCATCAGTTTAGTTTTAACAGGCCCTTCTTTAAAAGGGGTAAGGATACTCAATGTATCCGATAATGAGACTAAGTTTGATACTTGCATGTCTCTCCAAGTTGAATTAAAACTGTCCTGATGCAATTTGTGGAGGCTCCTGTTGAATCTTTGCTGATATTTTCTTGACGAAAGAGAACCGGCTGGATTCAGAGGATCTTTGGTGAATGGAAGGTCTAGGCCGAGGCCTGGCACAAGCTTGGGGTTCCTTAGAAGCTTCTAGCTTCTTAAAGCATCATCTTGACGTCAGCATTCATCAGTAAAAGAGAAGAAGAGGAGGAAGAGCAGGAAGAGAGGGGGTTCCTTGTGATCAGTGAATATAAGGGGTGAAGATGTCACACCCTCTTGAGGTGTCTGAGCCAATAAGGAGTTGCCCCCTCGGAGGGAAGTTTTACGAGTCTTTGTTCTGTAGCAAGATATTAGCATAAGACACTGGATTGGATGTTTGAGAGAAGAACCCTCTAGATTCTTATAATACTAATGTGTCACAGAGTTAGTAACATGTAACATAAATTACCAAATAGGAAATGAAAGTTGGAGTCCGTAGATACCAAGCATGCTGCCAATGTGATCTCAGTTAACTATACATTTGCAACTATGGAACATTAATACCAAAATAGTTCAAAAGAGAGAATTAATACATAGAATAAAGCCTATAAAAGGAAAGTCATGAGATGGGAAACTTGGATACATGTTTATACATTTCCCAAGTGGTTATATAGAGAATACGTAGGATTAAGAGAGTTTATTTGTCCTTCTCAGGAAGGATGAGTCACTAGTCTCTACAGCATTCTTATGGATCATAAAAGTACCATATAACTGTAACAGGACACCTAGTTGTGCCTGTGTGCTAGCTACACTTGGGATGTTGGTTGCAGTTTTAGGGGGATGAGTTCAGAGAACTTTGATAGTGAGAGTGAGTTTATGGGTAATTCATTGAATACCATGAATAATTGTGTGGCTGATTGGTCCAGACGCTACATCCCCCCCTTTCGATCGTTGTTGTTCTTTCTATGGACAACAGCGAACGACGTTGAAGGTGTAGAGAGATCAGACACACCACTGGCACACAAGGCTGGAAGGCTGTGATGGGCTCTGGTTGTATGTGTCTCTTGGAGTGGTGGTCGTTCCATTGCGGTTGATGTAGACAGTAGACAAGCTCAGGTCTCTGAGCTGGTGTTGTGTGAGTGGTCAGAAGCTTCTACTTCTGAGTACTCCTCAGGTAAGAACTGTTCAAGGAGCTATCTTACTAGCGTTAGAAGCTCCTGCAGGTCCGATGCAGGCGTGTCCAGTCGTCCTTGTGCTGCCTGCTGTTGGAGATCCCGCTGTGTCTGCAGGAAGAGGATGCTCCCATCCCTGGCTTCTCCCTGTGGTAGGTCTGGTACCTGGGTCTGTCTGAATTAATCCTTCTCCTTCTGCAGCTGCAGAGGATTTCAGGAAATTGGCTGATAAGGTGTCAAGCAGAAGGCTTTGGCTTCCCCCTCTGTACCTCTGTGCTTGGCTGGGGGAGGTTCTTCTGCTGACTCCATGCAGTGAAGTGAGATGTTTCTCCTGCAGTGGTTCTGTTTGCTGCAGGTAAGAGAGTCTCAGTTCTCTTTTTTTCTGTGTCTCTATTCTGTCAGGGTCCTTGTGTCTGTCCCGAGCCTCCATCTCTAGCTGGTCTATGTGGCTTTTAGCATGCATCAGCTCCTTGTGAGTCTCTGTGATCTGGAGTTTGAGGTAGTTCACCTCCTGTTTCAAAACAGCGAGGATGTGGGCCAAGAAGAAGTTGACTTCAGTCAGATCATTGTGATCACACCTCTGGTTTGAATCATCTGCCTTTACTTCTCTTCCATCTTTGTCCAGTTGCTTTTGGCTCTGGTGCCGTAATTGCTCAGCAGCACTGGTTAGGAGGGTGTTCCTCACGACACATAGCCAGTCCTTTTGGTCTGCCATCTGGGCAGTTAGGCTGAGCATCTGCAACATTTAGGCACGCTTGTGGTGAGAGTAAGGGCAAGAGACTACTGCAAGATCAAACAGAATTTAGGGCTAAAGGCACAGTGAGCAGCCAGGTGTATAAAATACAGCTAGCTTTAATAAATGACTTAAGATGGTTCTTGTGGTCAGATTATTTCTTAGTATTTCTTACTGATGGCTCACAACAGGCTTGACCTCCGAACAAATGGAAAAGAGAAAGAGAGAGGAAGAGGAGAGCTTTCCTATTAGATTGTGCTTATTAGTGGTGCTCAAAATTATGCCATAGCAATCATTCGGATTCCTTTGTAACTGGCTCATAAAATTGAAGCAACTGTTGTAAATAAACAAAATCAAGAAGGAGAGTATGTCTAGTTGCTTATGGTTATATTGGGAAATTAAACCACACAAGACTAAACAGGAAAATGTAAATAAATCACATAGATGAAAGAAATACTAGTAAAAACAAATAGCTGACTGCTATTATAATTAAAATCAATAAAATATTTAAAGAAGTGATTAAAACAGCAGAATGACCTGGTATTGGGAATAGTCAATAGCACTAGTGATTAACAATTAGATTAGCTTTGGAAATCACTGTATAGTTGGTCACAGCTGCAGCGTGTTCAGGACCACACCATGTGTGTGTCCCTCCCAGAAGTTTAGTCAACGTGCTATTGAAAAATCTCAATAAATCCTAGAATTCTTCTTTAGTTAAACAGTTTACATGTAATTAAATTTAGATTTAATTACCCTAGTAACTGCAGATTTAGCTGAACAGTGTTCAGAGAGAAATGCACCTAAGTGCAGGTGAAATTAGCTGAGAAGAATTAAAGGTAAAGAAAGAGAGAAATCAGAAAACCAGGAATATGGTTAAGGGAAATTGGTTTAGATCAGTTCACACTGCATACACACAAGCTATAGTTAAAGGCTTCACGTAAATGATGCTAACCACTAACTGTAGAAGCTATTAGTTAGCTTAGCCTGAGGTGCAGGGCTGCTAGGTGAGGTTAGCTTAGCCACCTAGCTTGGTTTGTTTACAATATGGCATCACAGGGTGATGAGTTAGCACTTCCTGTGACAAGTCGTTGTCATGGGAACCAATGCACATTTGGGCAATTCAAACAGTTTATTGAGACTGTCTGCTCATTTCAAACAAGTTATGTATAGAGTTAAAATGTGACGCTTATACTTTCAGATTTTCAAAAACTTGATATTACATTCAGTAAAATGCAAATATGTTTTGGCATTTGCAAATTTTACTCATGTAAACTCTTCTCTCTACTTTAAACAACGTCTTGTACTTGTTTAAAGGGTAATTACACAGTTTGCTGTAAGTCAAAGCTTGTTTAAGCATATATAGTTAAGTCCGTCTTGTGCATGAATACTGATATTCCTTTCAGCGAGTGAAACACAGTTTTGGTCAAAAGGTAGCTATGCTTGTAGGTGCAGGCAAAGTTTAGATGAATGACATCAATCTTAACTATAACAGGGGAGCATTACCCAAATCTACATTTATATAACACTGTACTGAGATTCATTCATCAGAAACAGGTTAAGCAATACTGCAATTGGTATTTCTCCAACCAAAGCAGAATAATCAATTCTGGTACAGTTTACATGCCGCTGAGCTGAGATTCCTTCGTCAACACAGGCTTACGCTCTAATACTGAGATTAGGATTTCTTCGCTAAAATCAGATTAACTTTACACTGATACCATTTGAACATATGCTAAAATGTGTCAAGAGTAGACTCTTTCAGTTACAGTAGAGATGTCAATTCAAGCCATCACTTTATCAGCATCTAACAAGCCAGCAATTAGTGACCAAAATGCGCATCGTCTGACATATTCTGACTGGAATTATCAAATGCACACTTTTAAATTGACAGTGGTTTAAGCTCATAACCTTTGTTTATTCATGCCCGCATTCTCCACCATTTGTAGCAAATTAGCTCAAAATAAATATGAATAATTAATCATAACTAGTTATAATTAATTATTAATATTTTAATCAGTCAATAAAATTAACTTAATGTAATAAAATTAATATTACAATCAATTAACCTGTTGTTCAATGAACACACAGTGTTAATTGTTTATTAACTAAGAAATGTTCATTTCCAGGTTATGGGAAATAACAATCTTATTCTACTAAAAGCCTGTAGTCAGGACCGACATGAATAGGGACTCCCGTACATGAGCGCAAAACACGGACAACCTTACGTGTGACATGAACAAGACTTTATTAACTAGACTAAACACTTAAACTACTCTAACATTCACACACATACATGCATACAGTTTACCAAGAGAGAGAGAGAAAGCAGAGTACAGGAAGCAAGAAGTTACAGCATTGTTGGACATTCAGCAGATCAACAGCCTTGAGCAAACCATCAGTTTAGTTTTAACAGGCCCTTCTTTAAAAGGGGTAAGGATACTCAATGTATCCGATAATGAGACTAAGTTTGATACTTGCATGTCTCTCCAAGTTGAATTAAAACTGTCCTGATGCAATTTGTGGAGGCTCCTGTTGAATCTTTGCTGATATTTTCTTGACGAAAGAGAACCGGCTGGATTCAGAGGATCTTTGGTGAATGGAAGGTCTAGGCCGAGGCCTGGCACAAGCTTGGGGTTCCTTAGAAGCTTCTAGCTTCTTAAAGCATCATCTTGACGTCAGCATTCATCAGTAAAAGAGAAGAAGAGGAGGAAGAGCAGGAAGAGAGGGGGTTCCTTGTGATCAGTGAATATAAGGGGTGAAGATGTCACACCCTCTTGAGGTGTCTGAGCCAATAAGGAGTTGCCCCCTCGGAGGGAAGTTTTACGAGTCTTTGTTCTGTAGCAAGATATTAGCATAAGACACTGGATTGGATGTTTGAGAGAAGAACCCTCTAGATTCTTATAATACTAATGTGTCACAGAGTTAGTAACATGTAACATAAATTACCAAATAGGAAATGAAAGTTGGAGTCCGTAGATACCAAGCATGCTGCCAATGTGATCTCAGTTAACTATACATTTGCAACTATGGAACATTAATACCAAAATAGTTCAAAAGAGAGAATTAATACATAGAATAAAGCCTATAAAAGGAAAGTCATGAGATGGGAAACTTGGATACATGTTTATACATTTCCCAAGTGGTTATATAGAGAATACGTAGGATTAAGAGAGTTTATTTGTCCTTCTCAGGAAGGATGAGTCACTAGTCTCTACAGCATTCTTATGGATCATAAAAGTACCATATAACTGTAACAGGACACCTAGTTGTGCCTGTGTGCTAGCTACACTTGGGATGTTGGTTGCAGTTTTAGGGGGATGAGTTCAGAGAACTTTGATAGTGAGAGTGAGTTTATGGGTAATTCATTGAATACCATGAATAATTGTGTGGCTGATTGGTCCAGACGCTACACTACTGTAAGACTACTGTACCATAGTACTACAGTAAATGTTCTATCGTAAATATGAAATATACAGGTGACAATGGTAATAGTGCAAGATTCATTGTGTTTTGTGAATATTACGGATCTCAAATTCATAGAACGGACTTCACAAATCTATCGTTAGGTTAACAAGCACATGGCTAGCTAAGTTAGCTTACCTGAATCTGACAACCTGTTCAGCATCTGGCGTGACTTCTTTACGGGAACATCGTAGCCGAGACATTTCTCGGGTAAGGGTGTTCGTCAGTTAGCTTCCCGTCCATGAAATGTGGGCACTTCAAGTTTAGCGCCTTCAGCCATTGCCTCAGGTGCTCCTCCTCGTCTTAAGGCGGTGGGTGTTGAATTGTAAAGTGCAGCGCAACACTCCGACCGCTTAATATAATCTACCGTTACAGTTATAGGATTACGGCTAGAGACTAGCATTAGGTCCCTCTCAACCAGAAGTAAGATAACTAAACGAACGCAATGGTGTCACCCTTGTTGTCGTGAAAATAACGCGCAATAAAAAAAAAATAAAGCTACAACCTGTCACTACACAGCCAGAGTAATCGAGCAAGCGCTTCAATCAATGATGAACCAATGGTAAGCAAGACCAACCCACCTAATTATCATACATGACAAAGAAATGTAAAAATAAATACGAAGATAAATTTAAAAAGTTGAAATAAATAAATGTTACAATAAATAAATCTGGAAATAAATACATATTGGAATAAATAAATATAAAAATAAATGAATGCATAAAATAAGTAAATATAAAATAAATGGAAAAAATAAATAAAATAATAAATAAATAAAATTAGAAATAATTAAAACATAAAAGCAGAAAATAATAAAGTAAGGGGGGAAAATGAATTTTATTAAAAATGAATAATATTTATTTTATCATGTTGTTTATTCACTAATTTATTTTCCTATTATCACATTATTTATATATTTATTAATTTATATATTCATTAATTTATTCATTTATTTATTCATTTATTCATTTTTAATTTCTGCAGGTTTGGTCCTACATACAGTCACGCTCGGACTGAAATGGTAAAATCGACTCCATCATTAGTGTGTACAATCGCGGAGCTTTAGGAAGCCTTCTGAGCTGAAGTTGAGTTATGGTAATGAACGTTTCGTTTCCGACACATGCTGTAAGCGGTCGACCAATCACAACAGTCAGGGTCATTTGGCCAATTGGAGCTGAGTAGGCTCTTGCAAAGGAGCGGTTTAGAGAGACTAAATCTTCGTATGAGTCGTTTGAGAATCTTTGAAAAATGCTGTGATGTCCAATGTATATTATGAAAAAATGAAAGTGTTTTTTGACATTTGATGCATGCAAACCTGTTGTAGGAGACCTCCAAAACAAAACTGAGAACCTTTAAAATAACATAATAGGGGCACTTAAATAACAGAGGTCAAGTGAGAACGACCAGGATAGTTAAGGCTTATCACCATGTAGAGTTCACTGGGTAAGTCGCTACTTTACTCAGAACAGTCTCAATTCTTTGTGGCATGGGTTTAACAAGGTGCTGGAAACATTCCAATATACAATGTGGCAGAAAAAGCTACTTATTTTAGTTGCTCAGACAGAGCTATGTTGGGTGAGTAACGTGGGCCTCTATAACCTTCAAAGTGTTCAATTGCTAAAGAGATGTCTATAGTTAACTTCCTGGGTTTTTGAGGATGGATGTTTTGATCACCAGGAACAGAAAAGTATTTGTGTTCCCATTGACCAGTTTGACAAACCAAGTACTATGCAGGCATGTTATACATTAGTATGTGGAATTAAAACCTGCATGTCAGTTGCTATAGTGGATTTGCAAAGAAGTTTATTGGCAATTTATTTTTAAAAATTAAATTTAGGCAATATCATTGTGACATATCTTAAAAGGTCCTCTTTTCATATTTTACATGTAATGATTTAAAAAATATCACTAAGGCTCTGGGCAGTTTTGTAGTTTGTAAGTAGCTGTACTTGTACTTTCTGTCGCAACCATGTTATGTAATCTCCACCACACAAATTGTATAGAAGTTGTTTAGGATTTGTAGATAATTTTTTCCTTTATTTTAATGTCAATAGCAACACTATAGGAAAAACCAAATGGCATGAGTGAAACGTTGTTATACCTCAAAAAGATTTCTGCGTTAGAGTTGATTGCAACAAAGATGAAAAAGATGAAAAAAAATCAGATCTAATTTCAGCAGTTGTGACTTTTATTAAACACAAACTCAAAACAAAATACTAGAAATATTAGTGACGAGAGCAGACAAATGAACTGAACAAAACACAAAACACATTGACATTAATGCAAATTGCTGTATAATAAAACAATACAAGAATCAATGTAAGATGCATCTGGAAAAAATGCACTACAACTGGACTTTTGTGGCTTTGTCTCACTTCAATAAATGTTCCTTATCTTATCTTATCTGACTGTCTGTGTGGTTAAATGTTTATAAATATTTGTATGTGTATGAATATGTGCTCTGATCATATATTGTGGAATTCAACACTTCTGTGCAAACTGTCTGAACTGATTGACCCATGGTATAAGTTTTCTTAATCAGATAGATAAGGTTTTATCATTTCTTGCTGTGAGGTCTGTATTTTGTTAGGGTTGTCTTAAGTAGTTTACTGGTAAAAAAAAAAAAAATAATCAGCAATGAGAATGTAAGGTCAGTGTTTACTGCAGTGTAATATATTTTTGCATTATCAATTCTGATTTGTGATAAAATTTACATATCTGAGTTTACATGAGTGGCATGGTGAAAAGTGATCTGCAAATAAAAATGACATCTTTATAGATATTTTGTCAAGGTTCAAGGTCAAATATTGAGTTTTTTTCTCAATATTTCCAAGAATTTTTTATTAAACTATATTTATGAAATAATAAATATTCTACTACTAAAAATCATATATGTGGGTTTTCATGAACTTAAATGCCTTAGATCCCATTAAAATACATTATCTAAAGCGTAAAGGGCAAAAATTACTCATCTGTATTGAGATAGAAGATTTACTGCTATTTTGTGATCTTTATCTCTTTCAAATAACTTTCAAAGCATAGAAAACACAAATTATCTCTTAATGCTTTTGCAACAAACACATCATGGGACATAGTGTTTAATTATCAGTGAAAGATATTTTGGTAATAGAATTGGCACACACTCTTTCTGCATGTCTCATGTGTGCTCTCAATGTCCCGTTACCATGTTTTTATGGACTTTGCTAGCACTGAAATTAGTAGATGAATGCTTACTGAAAATATAGCTCACAGAGTACTTGTGGCTGTCTTCTCAAAGAAAGCAGGGTAACACAAACAACTGTGAGATAATTTACATTGCCCTAGGGATGCATTATATAATTTACGACTGACATGTTCACTTGTACTCCAGATGGTTCTTGAAGTCAAGGGAAGTTGTGGGCCATTTCACCTTTAGCATTCGAGGTGTGTAAGAAGACTATCTCTGTCATCTGAAATTATACCAAGAGCTAATGTGACTAAAATGTGGAGTCAAATGAAATTACTGTATAAAACCTGTCTATTAAAGCTCACAAAAAGGATGACGGTCAAAGGTTCTCACAGCATGAGGTACTGATTTGCTCCAAATCCCAGTCCCAATCCCATGTATTTCATAATCCAATGTGAATTATGTCTGCATGTGAGATTTATATTTTGTAATCATTGTGGGGTTGTGTCTGAAGTGATTCAAGGTGGATTCAAGCATGGATTACTTGTTGTTTGCATTGCTATGGTTATAAAAAATAACTCTTTATAATTGATTGAAGTTGTTTAGACATGTTTCCGTAGCAAGCTAAATTTAAACTTTAATTTACACATTTGATGTGAAATTTTGGCAGTCCAAAACTGGTTACATCCATAGAATCACTGTTCATCTTTATTCATTATTGGCCGCACAGATTTGTTGTGCTGCTCACATACAGCGTTGACCAATACTGAGCCGGCGTTCTGACGTAGAACCCGGAAGCGCTGCACTGTGTTTAGTAAGTCAGCAGCATAGGAGACTGTCAGGGAATTGTTGAATAAAGTCATTATTTTTGTCTTGTTTTTGCACACAAAAAGTATTCTCGTCGCTTCATAACATTAAAGTTGAGCCTCTGAATATTTTAACAATGTCTTTACCTTTCTGGGCCTTGAAAGGTGCAATGATGTTGCTGCCTATGTATGGTTCAGAAACCTCTCGGATTTCACCAAAAATATTTTTTATAATTTGTGTTCTGAAGATAAATGAAGGTCTTAAAGGTTTGGAAGGACATGAGGGCACTTAATGACAGAAATTTCATTTTTGGGCGCTTTAAGTAAAATGGATGAAGAATTAATTAATGGTATGTGTTTTTCTGAATGTTAAAATAGAAAAAAACAAAGAAAAAAAAATCATTGATGGATGAGATGCCTTCTTGGGTCAACATATTTTGTTGATCCTGGAGCAACATTCCTGTCCAAGAATTTAGTCCTAACCATATCCATACCCCTAAACATAACCCTACCCATAAGTTATCCCTAAATCAGAAGGAAATGATTATTGAATAACCTTTAGAAGCACCTATTAAATCTGATTGGTTTATTGTAACGTTGTTCCAGAATAATCCAAGATGTTAATCTTTTTTGTGTGTGTGTTGTATGAGAAAAACTGTGGTATCCAAGCCATGCATTCAATCTTCCACAAACCTACAGAGAGATGGAAAGAGTGAGAAAAAGATGGCACAAAAACAAGAGGATATGTTACATAGATCTGCTTGAGAGAGAGAGTTAGTGTGTCCCTTGCTTTGGCTTGCTAAGCAGGGAACAGTACAACAAGTAATGAGGCTGAGACATAATGAAGAGCCTAACAGCACACAAACCTAAATCAACACAAGTGTTCTGCTCTCTGGTTGTTTATATCAGTTTTTATCATCTTATTTTTTCCCTATACATTAGTTTTCACCACAAGGAAAAATAGCTGAAAACATTTAATCTCATTTAGAATATGGAAGGATTCCCCCAAAAGACTGGAATCAAAAGGATTTCACATAATGCCAGCTTTCCCCTGCTCACTGTGCTGAAAGTCTTGGAAATTCATTTAGGAAATTAGAAAGATTCCATACAACAGACAGACTGACATCAAACAGAAGGGGTTTTCCAGACACGTGTTAATGTGGATTGCTGGTCTCTTGGCACAGTAATCCACCAAACTTGTTTATTACAGCTGAAGTGACACTGCAAATTTTAGTGACCTTTTTCTTTCACAAAACAACCAAAAACACATTATCATCATCTTTGTGGGTTTTGTGTGTATATGATGAGAGCAGATCTAAGCCAACACATTGTTACAGAGGTCAGGAAATGGTGGACTTTCTCCTGAGAGATATAAGAGATTCTCACTGCTGTTCTGCTGTGAGCTGAACCCTGTCATCCATAATTTACACTCTTCTCTCCCCCTCACCTCTCTCCCCTTCCCCTCTTGCCCTCCCCTCCTGTCTATCTGTCTATTCTGAGCCTGGAGAAAACCGGAACAAGACAGGGGAACACAGTGTACTGTGCAAGCACAACGCGCACGCACACTTGTTTTTTCTATGATGATGGGTACTTTCCATTGACTTCTATTGTTTTTATAATGAGCTAAAGGTACTTTTTATCTCATACATTTAAACCTAACCTTCACAAAAAGAATTTTTACAATTACAAAGTATTTTTACTTATTATGTTTAGTAAACCACGCTACTATCCTAAATGTCCACCTAACGTAGATAAAATATTATCCACTCACACACACCACTTTTATTCATCCATGTATCTTCTCTCTCTCCTTCTTATTGATATATTGATGTTGTTTGGCAACAGATCTAAACAAATCATAATAATACTGTGAGGTAATGTGAATTTATGAAGACAATGACAGTATTAAGACCTTTGCCACAAAGATTTAAAGGTAGTCATAAGAAAAAGATCACATCAATGAAGGTGCTCTACTCTAAGGACTGGTGTTTTTCACAATGCTCCACCCGCGCCTCCCTGGTGCAAGCCCAGGCACAGGAGGCTTGAGAACATGTTTACCACCAGCATTAATAAAACACAGAAATAAGGACTGCCTGTAATAAACTCTAACTGAAACTGATTTGGTGGTTTATTACCTTATTGATGTGCCTATGAACTATCTGTACCTGTTACGGTACATAGCGCATCATTGACTGGCTCTCTTACTGGTTGTCAGTGTGAGCATGAGTCCGTCTTATAAAGTTTCTAGTGCCACGATCCTCTGTAATCAAATATTAATCTGAGTGAAGTGTAATGGAAATTATAGCTCATCTGGGTTGTTTACAGAACACAAACTTCAATGAGATTTTTGCTCACGCATGTGAGCAAGATACATTTTAAAAGCTTAGCAGATGTTGTTACTGAGATCAAATCCTGGTATGATTTGTTTCAGTTTAGATTTAGATTTAGACTTGTTCAGAAATCTTCATTTTGGAACTGATGGTGCATGTGGGTTGTTGAGTTGAGCTTCCTGACCGCATATTCATGATACAGATTACCTACGGAACTTGAGTTCATGTATTGCAAAGGCTGGCCCACACTAAAATATTTAATTAATAATAAAGTCTTATCAGATTTTCAAAATGTGAGAGACCACAAACATGATGATAAAAAAAATAATAGATTAAACAGTTTTGTTCCTATAGTGTACAGTGCCACAATGTGACCGAGACAGCACACCACACACTAACAGATTCCATTCACAAACAATCAGAGTCCTGACTGTGTACACAGGAAATCTCACAAAATCTCTTGTGGTCAAATGTGACTTTAGAGCAAACAAACTTGACGGACAATTGACAAGAAGAAATGCCGATAATAGTGTTTCGACTGCTTTTTTTGCAGAAAATTTGTGTCAGCTTGCTTTCTGAATTGGCATCTTTTTCAATTTGAATTGGTCAATCTACAGAGTGCATGCGTGTTTGTCGTCAGGGTTCCCCTCACACGACAGGATTTCTGATCATAAATATTCAACATGTTGGATATTTTTACGATTTGACATTGGTGCGGCCCCAATGTTCTTCCGAGCAAATCACTCTTAACACAATTGGGCCCAAAATAAGCCTAGTTATCTTGTAGTGTGTGGGTGCCTTAAGGAAACAATATTTATCAGTACATTTTTCCATGTCAAAGCAACACACACTAGTTGTGTTTATAAATGAAGGTGTAGTCAATTTCTGAAAAATGTTGTAATTTTCTGTCCGTTGTCAGTAGTGAACTAATGTACAAACCACTGCTCACACAAAGTCCACATTTTATTTTATCAATATGGCAAAGGTCACAAACTTGAACCCAATGTGAAATCCACCTGGGGATATTCTTTGCCATGGGAAAGCCATTACCATACCCGTGTGTGTTACAGGTTACAGGTTGAAACATCAGCCACACAGAGGTTGCTACCAAACTAAGCAGCTTTGTATTTGTCAATGCTGTGAATTTGCATGTCAAAGTTCAATGACAAAATTCATGTCAAAATTTCTGATTGCATGGATTCCTGTTAAGATGACTGCATTTTGCCTATGGAATTTTACTGGATGAATGTAAATATGATTTTCAACAGATCATTTGAGTAAATGATTCAATGACTTTATCATAAGGTAGGACACACCAAACCATCAGTGCAAAAAAGTTGTGCTTTAACACACCACACAGATTGCAGCCGATGGCCAACTAGCAAGTACATTCAGCTAAAGACCTAAAGGCCTGATAAAGTATTTGTTATTAAAGCATCAACATTCACAAACAGTTAGTTTTAGCCGAAAAGCAAGGTGCTGCATGCATGGTTTGGTATGGCAGAATGCACGCAAAGAGTGCTCCCATTATAATGACTAAAAAGCTGACATCTCAGTTCATTGCGATCTCACAAAGCTCTGTTGTAAGTACATAATGAATATATGAACAATGAATCTTTCATCATGTCTACACTTTGTGTCTTATAATAATAGGATTCGTGAGCGCACAAATTTCAGCACTGCATAAAAACTGTTTTCAGCGGTGAGAGGATTCTAAAATAAACACCTCTGATTGCGTTGCGTCTCAGAAATCAACAGATATGTCTATGATTGGCTACATTGCTCAACATTGCAAACACGTGTTATAAATAGAATCTCCCATATGCTTGCGATTTTAAATCTTTTTATTTTATATTATTTGTTCTTGTTGCTTTTGTGCAATATTTGAATAACAATTTATTCGTTTTCAGATATTTTATGTTTTGATATTTCTATTTTGCGCGGGTCCCGTGAATCATTTTATTCTTCCACAACCTGCACACATGAACGTCTTGCGGCCACACGCGCCCATCATATCTTGTCTTGCACCACACTCTGTTGCATTGGGTCTCGCGGGAGTCCCGCGAGAGTGCAGGTCTCTACATTCATCTCCTGTGTGAGAGAACATAACTCTGTCATACCAGTAGGTGGAAGTAGTCTGTTTTTGTCATTCAAATAGGGAAACTGGAAGAACTAGAACTGTGGATTGTTAAGAAAAATCATCCTCCTGCCCCCCACCTGAAACTATAATTTTCTCTGACCATGTGCGTTTGCCTGGGTTGTGCCCACACAGAAGCCACCATTGAAGAGCCTTAACTGACCTCACTGTGACTCCTTGAGTTTTAGGACTCTTTGTAGAAGGATAGCCCTCTTGCTCAATGCTGGTCAGCTGCACTTCTCCCCCTCCACTCAGGCAGTGCCATGGAACAAGAAGCAGCAGCCTTTCGTTCTGGACACTGGCAATGGCAAATTCAGTGCATGCGTTCCTCCCGCTACCCGGACCAACCCTCCCCAGTGGCATTTGCTGAGTCTGGTTTCTGACCTCTGTCACGGGCTTGTGACCTTGTCTCTTTTAGCGTGCCCAGGGAGGAACGTGACGATGCCATGTCTCCGGCAGCGTCTGAAGACTGGAAGGCTAGCCACATGGAGGATTTTGATTCACACCGCAGTGACACTGGTAAGCCCTCCGGACACACAGATTATACTGTGGGTGGCTAGTAGTCATGCTAGACAGGCACCTGTGGTTAACCTTGACAGATAAGAAGGATGCAGAGATGGCCGTCCTCCTGAATGCCCCAGTGAGCCCCTCTGGGCTGTTTGTCCACTTAGTTGAATCCCTCATGGAGTGATTAACTGAAACATAGAAGCAGTCAAGGGCCATAAAACATTTTATGCTGAAGCGTGCCGGAGAGCCTACTGCTTCACGCTCGCTCTTATCGTCCACTCAGTGCTCCTCCTTTAGACTGCAGGCGACGTCCACTCCAAAACCTTTCTCTCATCCAGAGTCTTTTGTGTGGCCCAAGGACTCTTGGCCTGACTTCCTTGAACATCACGAGCAAGTTCATGATAGTCTGCGAGTGCTCCGGTTGGCTAGCATAGCAATAGAGTTCAGACTCATGCCCAGAAATGGCATACTTTGCATTTCTGCAGGTTGATTGTATGCCTCAAATACAAATGTGGTTGATAAGCTGATCTTTGTGGTTGCACAGTTCTTCGCTAAAGGAGCCTTAAGCAGCCAATCTTCCAAATAATTCACAACACGTACTCCACTCAGATGAAGAGTTCATACACTAGGTGAATGTGCGCAAAGCTAAAGACAGACCGAATGGGAGGACTGGTAAACTGGTAGGGCACGCCTTCAAAGGAAAATCTCAGAAAGCAGCTGTGTTGAGGGGATATCTGGATATGGAAATAGGCATCTTTTAGATCCATAGACATTGCGCAGTAGCTTCGGAGATTCATGCTACGTTGGCTGAATCGTGCCCTAGCAAAGCATTTGTTCAAAATGGTCAAAATGAAATGGATCCTCTCGCAGTGCGAGTACAGTGCGCAGAATCAGATTACTACAATTTACTTTTTTTTACTTACTTTTTTTTTTTTAATTATCACAACTTCTCTATCAATGTTTTTTTTTTTTTTATATATAAGATTTTTTCAATGTGTGGCGTTTGTTGAAAGACAGTATTAAATATTTATTTACAGAAATATTGTGGTTTGCACTGTCCCTTCAAACAAGCTTAAAGATCTCTTTGAGGAACTGTAACACAGAACAACATGTTGAAGGTTTCATTCAAGTTCAAGTTGAGGTCAGAAAGTCAAAACAGCTTTCAGTCATATGACACATAGATTAAAGGAAATGAAAGTCAAATCCCTCAAAATGAGCATCATCTCTTTTATTTCCCGTCAGCTTAGAGCCTGAACCAGAGAGGCTAAAAGGTAAAAGTCAAATGTATTTGTATAGCGCTTTAAAGTCAAAGATTTAAAGTCATTCTGTCATGTCTATGATGCCTTAATGCCACTTGGCACAGGCTGTGAATTGTAGTTGTTGGGCATCAACACAGAATGGTAGGAATAGAACATCCTTCTAGGTCAAAGTTGAATCTAGAAGGCCCTGGTTCGGTACCTTTGGGATATAATGCCATGGTTGAAAAGAAAGGGAAAAGCAATGACATTACTGCAAATGCCATTCACCTAATATGTAAAGTGTTTTCAGTTCAGCTAGACCTGACTAATGCAGCATGACTATGAATTGAAGAATAAAAAGTGTATGCTAGGCTAAAAAGAGGAGTCTTTAGCCTTTACTAACACTGAAAGTGTGTGTCTGAGTCCTAGGAAGACTATTCCAAAGTTTAGGAGACATGCAGGAAAAGCATCTGCCTCCTTTTGTGGATTTTGAAATTTTGGGTACCATCAACAGGCCAGAATTTTTTGAGTGTAATGACTTTGATGTATTATAGCAAGATAAAAAAATTACATAAATACTATGGAGCTAGATCATTCAAGGCTTTGTAAGTAATTAGCAGAATTTTAAAATTCAAAAGAACATTTAGAGATGATAAAATTTGAAGTATCAAGTATCAGAAACATACAGTATGTGGTGCAGTTTAGCAATGTTTTTAAGGTGTAGTAAGGCTATCCTACAAATATTATCAATGTCACTATAAAAGGATGGTCACCGTGATTTTGCCAAGTAAAAACATGTTCCTGGATCAACATCTTTGTTGATCCTGGAACAACATTCCAATCAACCAATCAGATTTGAGGGACAAGTTTACCGCTTATGTCAAGTTTAGGCTTGCAACCAGGGTTAGGTGCTTCTACATCAATGTTATTCACCTATCTTTCCCCTCAGATTTTAGGGATAAGTTATGGGTAGGAATAGGGTTAAGACTAAATTTTCAGAAATATGTTGATCCAGGAACATGTCTTACTTGGCAAAATCACAGTGACCATCAAGGGATAGATTGCTATCAAACATAGTACCCAGTTTTGTAAGGTGACAATGTAACTGTACAACCATCAAGTGGCTGATTATATTATAGCATCTTTTTTTTTTTGCTTAGAGGTGTTTATTTCAATAAAGAGGAAGATCCATTTTGATATTTTGTTTGTTCTGAAAAACATTGTACTCTGTATTTCTTATGCATTGTGATCTGTAAAGCTCCTGCCATGAGTTATTTCCGAGATGTAGTGGGTGAACACCACATATTTGACATACTAAAGATATCCCTAAAGGCATGGAGATACTGAAGACAGTATGGAGCAATAATTTTAAAAGAAAAACACTACCATAAGCTACTGGTTTCTATGACCAAATACCAACCCTGCACTGTAATTTGCCTGTCTTTAAGATCATAAATAAAAAAACATTTATATGGAAGACTGAACCCTGTCTTAAATGCATCCATAAAGGTTCCTTACCTCCTGTGTTTACTCTAAAGACAGAAAATAGACATTTTGCTGATGTAACATTTGATTTTTTTGAGTTTGGGTTTTTGTTTGAGTTGAGTTTTCAGTTCAGTTCCTTGCATTAGTTCATGTTTCCTTTGTCCCTGTTCATTAGTTGCCATGGTTGTTCGATTTGTTACACTTATTAATGATCTTGTTTAATCCCCAGTGTTTCACGGTGTATATATAAGCCTTTATTAGGGCCCAAGCACCAATGGTGTGAGGACCCTATTGGAATTGCTCAGCCAATTATTCTTCTTCTCCAAAATGAATCGCATTTTTGATGGCCTAAACCAGGGGTCGGCAACCCAAAATGTTCAAAGAGCCATATTGGACCAAAAAAACAAAAAACAAATCTGTCTGGAGCCGCAAAAAATTAAAAGCCTTATATAAGCCTTATATGAAGGAAACACAGGCTGTAAGTGTATATTAGCTATATTAGACTACTATCAAAATGACTCAGTAGGCTACAAATACATAGTGAGGTATTCCCGAGGTAAGTTATACATTTAAAATCTGCTGAAAGCTACAGAAAAAAAGAAGCAAATGGATCGGTGCAATTCACAGAAACAGCTGGACTCCAGCAGAGAAACGTGGATTTGCAGTTATCATTTTGTGTCAAATTGTTGGATTTTGAGGTAAAATGATTCCATTTGTATTGTATTGTTATATATTATGTTGACAAATCAGCTATTAAATATTTCCCATCTTATATTTTGCATATTTAGGGCCCGAGCACCGATGGTGTGAGGACCCTATTGGAATTGCTCAGCCAATTCTTCTTCTTCTCCAAAATGAATCGCATTTTTGAGGGCCTAAACGTTCTCAAAAACTCATGAAACTTTGCACACACGTCAGAAGTGGTGAAAATTTACGTCTGATATGGGTTTCAGAATTAGGTGTGGCAAAATGGCTCGATAGCGCCACCTACAAAATTTCAATTAAGCGCCCTTCGTGCTACATTTCACGTACAGTTATGAAATTCGGTAGACAGATGTAACAGCCCAATACCTACAAAAAAGCCCCTGGGTGAAAAGTTTGTAAACCCAACAGGAAGTGAGATATTTTTAATTTTCTCTACAAAATTTTGGCAGTTTTTGCCATTTCCACATGCTTTACTTTAATGAACTCCTCCTAGAGCTTTAATCAGATCAACATCATATTTGGTCAGTCTAATCTAAAGGCCTTTGACACGTTAAATTGCGAAGATCTAGAGTTTTCGCTGAAGGTCTTGTTCGTGGCGGCCTGGCAAAGTTCAATGTTTCGCCATGAAACAGGAAGTTGTTGTAACTGGGGCATACAATGTCTGATCTGCCCAAAAACTTCACATGTTTTATTAGAGTCCTGACCTGATGAAATCTATATGACAATATTCAGTTACAGTCATAGCGCCACCTGGGGGCAACAGGAAATGACATGTTTTACACTGTGATTAACTCCTCATAGAGATTAAACCAGATTAACATCATATATGGCCAGTCTAATCTAAAGGCCTTTGTGATGTTAAATTGCGAAGATCTAGAGTTTTCACTGAAGGGCGTGTCCGTGGCGGCCTGACAAAGTTTGATGTTTTCGCCATGAAAAAGGAAGTTGTTGTAACTCAGACAAACAATGTCCGATCTGCTCCAAACTTCACATGTTTTATTAGAGTCCTAACCTGAGGACATCTTCATAACAATATTCAGTTACAATCATAGCACCACCTGCAGTCAACAGGAAATTACATGTTTTACTCTGTGATTAACTCCTCATAGAGATTTAA
This sequence comes from Chanodichthys erythropterus, assembly GCF_024489055.1. NCBI lineage: Eukaryota > Metazoa > Chordata > Actinopteri > Cypriniformes > Xenocyprididae > Chanodichthys > Chanodichthys erythropterus. The sequence continues at coordinate 25,704,082 of NC_090232.1, forward strand.
CCAGATACACATCAAATGTTATCAGTCTAATCTTAAGACCTTAGCAATGATAAATTTCAAAGATCTTGAGTTTTCGCTGAAGGGCGTGTCCGTGGCAGCATGACAAATTCATGACTTTTGCCATGAACGATGAAGCCGTTGTAACTCTGACATACTATGTCTGATCTGCTCCAAACTTCACATGTGTGATAAGAGTCCTGGCCTAAAGACATCTATATGAAAATATTCAGTTAGCCATAGCGCCACCTCCTGGCAACAGGAAATGGCATGCTTTACACTGTAATTCACTACTAGATTCACATTTCATTATGCCACGAAGTACCAAACATGCTAGAAACACGTTAAATCATGCAACACTTAGCTAAGTGCTAATTTATGCGATTAACGCCACTAAAGAAACAGGAAGTTGTTGTAACTCAGGCATACAATGTCCAATCTGCTCCAAACTTCACATGTTCGATAAAAGTCCTGGCCTGAAGACATTAACATAGCAATATATCCAGTTACGGTCAAAGCGCCATCTGTTGACAGCAGGAAGTGTGGCATTTCGAAAATGACTTTGGCATAATTCTCCTGTATTCACTCGCTTACATGCATGATGCCCACTGTTCACTGTTTTCCTAAGGCCAACGGGTGGCGGTGAGAGGGCCCTTTCATCGCTGCTTGCAGCTTTAATTTCAGTTGTTCTTGCTCTGTTATTTTCTATGTTCGCTGGTTGTTCTGTTTGTGTTATGAGAAGTTCTGAGCATTTTGATTTTAAAGACTGCTGCGCATAGAACCTGCTTTTTTTTATTATTGTTTCCTTCAATCACACCCTCACAGCTAAGTTATAGTAGTTCATCAGACTGGACATAGAACGTCAGATGAAGTAAACCATTGCCCTTTAAGTATCAGGAGGTTGTCAAATGTAACAGTCATTAATAATTGCCATATTGGTCTCTGTTACTCTGAAAACGTTTGTATTGACCTGACACCAGCCTGGATGTGTTCAATATGTAACTGATCACAGTAAGTACATGAAAAAATAGACACTTATAAATCATTGGGTTAAAAATTGTTATTGTGGTTTCTAAATAACAATTGTTTGGTTCATTAAAAAAACAAAATACACTTAATATTTAATTAAATTTGTGTAAAAAATGCACAAATTCATGTTTTGATTATTTGTGAGGGTTTTAAGTACTGTCCTGTTTTATCTTAACATGTTAGATAAAGTGGACGTGGAACTGGAACATGCTGGTTATTTATGGTCATTATATATATTTTCATTAAAATACGGTGTTCATAATTACCACAAAGAAATGGTTAAATATTGTTTTAGTATATATTTACATTTTATTAGTATTTATTTACATATATTTACATTTAGGAGGGTTGTGAGACAACCCCCCCCCCCCCCCAGTGTTTCATCTACCAAATCTTCCATACCTAATAATACCTAAGTACCTAATAGCATACCTAATTTTGCATACAGTAGTTCACCCTTGTGGAATCCTACTTTACACTTTTTTTAATAACACTCCATTTCAATTTCATTCCATAAATGCACACATTGTCAATCTGAGATGATATATGTGTTATTTGTTAAATTAACAGTAAATTTAAATTAATAATTTAAAACCAATCTTCTTATTTAGCAGCCTATGAGGTCAACCATTAGAGTCCCCACTGACCACCTGCAGCTCACTCTCTGCATCTCCTATCTGTAAACAAGCCTGCCTTGTTTTCTTGACCGCTCACAAATCACTGTTTGCACATTTTATCCTGCAATTACTATGTTACCTCAGTTCAACCCGACTGCATGTTGATATTCAGCTGTTTTTTGCTGCATGTTTTCACTGTTAAAAGCCTCTTAGTGTGAATTGGCCCAATTGAGAAGGAAAGCAGGACAATGTGTTATAAAAGCGTAACCATAAGCTGTTTCAGTCAGTTGCTGTGGCTGAGCCAACAAAGGCTATTTTCAGTTTGAAAATGATCTGTACCACCACACACACACTTAACTCTGAAAACTAATAAATATTGAAGACATATTGATCACTTTGCACTTTCAATATCAAGAATACAGACATTTTGAAAAGCAAGGATGCAATATGAACATACTGTATACTTTGACTTCACAGACAACCAAATCAATGATATATATTGTCAATATGTGGATATAAATAAACCTTAAATAAATACTTATGGACTTACAAAAGCTGCAAATGATAACTTCACGATCATTTGAAAGTGACCTATAACATCCTATGAAATGAAATTAATCTAAATTTAAATTATCTCATGGATGTGGCTGTTGTGGCTCATGGTCATACCAGCTGGCTACAGTAAATGTGGCATATTCAAATGATTTTGACGAAGTTGTTTTTTTACATTTACACACTTAAAAATGTACATTGCCTGCTATGCACAATTGTTCTAAAGCCACCGGGGTGGCAGTGAAGCCGCGGCTTGTGCCCGTCATCGCTGCTTGCAGCTATATTTGATCATTATTTTCCTGTTTATCACTATAAAGCTGCTTTGAAACAATCTGTATTATAAAAGTGCTCTATAAAAGGTGACTTCACTTGACTTGACACACATTTACACGCGCACATACACACAGATATATTGCAATTTTTTAAGGTTGCATACTTTTCCACATGTATGAAGTCATTTATTACTGTAGTGTTGTTATTTATTGTGTTGTTGTGCTTATTAATATGGCTATTACACATCTTCCAGACGTGATATTTTAAAGGCACATGGGTGGGGGACCCAAAAGAAGGATTCTGCTAATCTCTGTTTCTGAGAAGCCAATATGCAAGCTAATAAGCAAAAGTGAGAATTGTTCCCCATACTAAAGTTTTACTGAGGTTTCTACTAAAACATACAAAGCAGACTGCTATAGACCTTATTCAGAGCAGTGTCATGACAGGTATGAAAGTGAGGCTGTGAGGGATAGACGTTCCTTGTTTTCAATGGCATCTGCTGCAAAGCTCATGTTGTCTGAGGTTTTTTTGTCAGCAGAACAATCCAAAAACACATTAAATAACAGTACAACCCACTAAAGAGATGTATGTTTATCCCTCATAGTCTTGCTTTCATTCCCGTTAAAAATCAAAGATGGTGCTGCTGTGAAGAAGGTCTATTGTTTATAAGCCTTACTCAGCTCTGAATTACCTTGTAGCAGATTAGCTTTCTATGTTTATTGCAATGTTATGTAATAGATTGCTTTCTATCTACTGCTCTGTATCTCTGAGGAACATGTGAGCATAGATGCGGAAATTATAGCCACTACTGTGACCTCCGCTGCAGCCTGGAACTTCAGAGGTTTGTGCAAAAGCATTTGTTCAAATCTGTGCACCGACCTGATTTCAGTTATAGACTGAGGGGTGGAGGAGATACTTAGACTCTCTCAGATGCAATGTGATTTATCTCCTAGTCACTGTATAGTGCTATTTTATCCTTTCTCCCACTTATGTGCACACCTGACATATATAAGCAATGATCCTGGAAATATATGATCAGCATTCCAAAAATTAACATGACTGAGTATGTTTCCACTGGGACATCCATCCTTTTCTGCATTTCACACATCTGCCATCGTCAGAAGTAAACATTTATCAATCAAAATTAAAAAATCTATAGCCTGCAGTTGAGATAAGAAAGACAAATTTGTGTTAAGAAATCTCAAAATATTGCCTGTAATTGAGGCAGTTAAAAATGTGGTTACTTTCTTGAGATTGGTTAGGTACAATACAGTGCCTTCCACTAATATTGGCACCCTTGGCAAAGGCGGCTGTGAAAATTAATCTGCATTGTTTATCCTTTTGATCTTTCATTAAAAAAATTCACAAAATTCTAACCTTTCATATAAGTAAAACAATTGAAAATGAGGGAAAAATCTCATTATCAAATAATTTTTTTTCTCTAGTTTACGTTGGCCACAATTATTGGCACCCAATTATTGCAACATCCTTTTCTAAGGTAGATGAGTTTGGAGAATGCCTGACAAGAGATCAGAGACCATTCCTTCAAGCAGAATCTCTCCAGATCCTTCAGATTCCCAGCTCCATGTTGGTGCTTCTTCTCTTCAGCTCACTCCACTCATTTTCTTTAGTTTGAGTCTAAAACTGCAAAAATATCAAAATCAAAAATCTGAACTAGTTGAGTTTGAGTTTGATCTCAAAAAATGAGCTAAGAGTTTGTTTGGGCGCAGTACCAGGCTTTTTCACTAGATGACATCCATTCCAGACTCCATTGATGACCATATAAGGACTTTCCATATATGGCTTGAGTTATCTGAACTGTACATTTCCATAATTAGCATACAATATATGAAGTAGACATCCTATTCAGAAGTAGTATGGGCAGTTTGGTAGTATTTGATTTGAATTTGACCCCTAATAAACATAAAAGATGTGGAAAGAACACAGGTGTGTGTTGTAGCACTCCACCACATCACAAATGGAGGATCTAGTGGTTTTTCTTTATATTTATTAAATTTTCAGACCTTTTTTTCACAAAAGAGAATGGATGTTATATTTTGAACTCTTGAAAAGGTTACGAGAGAGGGGAACTGTGTCATCATAGAAACGCTATAGGAATGAAATACACACTACACCAGTGTTTCCCGACCCTGCTCCTGGTGGTACACTGACAGTGCACATTTTCTCCCTTATCTGACCCATATATTTCTGGTTTTGGAGTCTCTACTAATGGGCTGATGAGTTGATTCAGGTGTGTTTGATTAGGAAGAGATAGAAAATGTGTAGTGTTGGTGTGCCTCCAGGAATAGGGTTGGAAAACACTGCACTACACTATACTAAGATGAGAGCATGTGGGACTCTGGAGTAGAGCTGAAGTCTAGGTCTTAAAACCTCACAAATGTGTGAGGCAAGGACCAGCCTGCCACATCACACACATCTTGAAGAGACACCCCTGACAATAAAGTACTTACAACCATACTCCTAGTAGAATGAGCTCTGACAGGCATAGGTGAAGGCTGACAAAAGGCCTCGTATGAGGTCTCATACGAGACCAGAGGTCTCAACTACCCACTTATTCATCCTCTGCTTCGATGCTGGGGAACCACAGGTGACCCAAAGCACAGAAACAACTGGTCAGTTTTACACCACAGGGCAGCTCTGTGGACATAATCATCTAACGCTGTGACTGGACGTAGCAGATTCAATCTTCCCTGGTCCGATATCCAAAAAGGGGGACGATTGAAAGCCTGCAACACTATAGATTGTGCCACATGAGTGGGGACCTTAGGACTATACCCTGGTCTAGGGTAAAAGAAAGCCTTCACCATGCCTGGTGCAAACTTTAAACACAAAGGGGCAACTGACAGGGCCTGAAGACCTCCAAATATCTTAAGAGTTGTTAAAACCAGAAGAAACATCAACCTGGTCTCATAGGAGAGACGTACCCATGGGCACGTTTTGGCGAGACACAAAATTACGTACCGACGAGTACGTCTCGCTGCAGTTTCCGACAGAAACGAATGCTAGAGGCCGGTAAAACGTCGATCGTTTTCACACGCGGTTTTGATGACAGCCGGGGTCAGATTATCGATTCGTAAAGACTCGTTTTGGCGTCTCCTCGTGACCAGAGTGCCCGATTTGTAAACGAACGTACTTTGGACTTTCCGGCTCAATGCGTTTCGCTTTTTTTGGCTGTAACCAAGCTATAGTGTCGGTGGGAAGTTATTTTAAAACGCAACGGAGCGCAAATGTCAAATCGAGAACCGTGGCAATTCGTCTAAAAAGCAACATCATAAAAACGTACCTATTATCTGCTCCGGCAAAAAAAAAAAAAAAAAAAAAGAACACGCTTTTAGCGCCGCTCAGTGGACATTTCAGAGCGAAACTGCAGCGATATGTACTCATTGGTACGTATTTTGCGACTCGTGAAAACATACCCACAGATATGTTTTCGTCATAAGACCAGGTTGCGAAACATAGTTATCAATGTGAGAAACTTTTGTGGAATTCAATAGGTTCGAAGGGGGCCACAGCAAAGATTTCTAGGACAATGGCCAAATCCCAGGCCAGTACCCTGTGTGTTGCAGGCCTCAGCCTCGAGGTACCATGGAGGAAACAATATACACAAACGGGTTTCTCTCCAATGACTCACCACCCAAAGGTGCGTGGTTATCAGCTATGGCCGCCACATACACCTTTAAAGTGAGGGTGATAACCCTGCAGAGAACCAATCTTGCAGGAATCCACAAGTCTGGCTGGGGATGATGGATCTTGCCCCCTGCCTGAGATAGCAGAAGGTCCCTCCTGACCAGAATCTCCCAAGGAGAAAAGTCGAGGAGGGACACAAGGCTCAAGAACCATACTTGAGATGGTCAGGATGGGGGCCTTGTCCCAGTGAACTCTCTCCAGAACTCCCGAGAGCCTCAGCCATGTCTGTACCCGAGTGGGGCTGGATGACTGAGGGAAAACCATAGTGGACAGTGTAGCGTATCTTGAGATGCAAATAGATCCACTTCCGCCTGGCCACACTGCCTCCATATGAGCTCCACCACCTTGGGGTGAAGTTTCCATTACCTGTGCCTCAGCCCCTACCTCAACACATTAGTCTGCTCCCTGAGTTTGATGCCCAGGGATATAAGCTGCTCTCAGGCAGTTTTCCCTGAGCCCAAAGGAGGATCTGGTGTGCCAGCTTGTAGAGTGGGCGCAACCACAGACCCCCCAATGATTTATAAAGGTGACCACCGATGTCTTGTCAGACTGGATAAGAACATGGTAACCCCTGAGGTCTGGGAGAAAATGCTTCAGTGCTAGAAGGATACACATCATCTCCAAGCAGTTTATGTGACAAGAGAGATGATGAACTCTCCACAGGGGAAAACCCCTTGGTCTTGAGCCACTACTGCAAAGGTTTCATGTTCAGCAGGCCAAAAGGTATCACGTTGGATGCAGCTACCATCAGACCTAACAGTCTCTGAAACTGTTTTACTGTGAGTGACTGGTCTAGCTTTATTATGTCCGTGGCTGCGAGGATCGAATCAATACGAGCAGGTGACAGACGTGTCTGAATCGTCATTGAATCCCACACCACACCCAGAACCTGAGGAACTTCCTGTATTGTGGAAGATCTATCATGACAAACCAGTCCTCGGATCTGATTTGTGACACGATTTGTTTTAACATCAGCATTTTGAACTTGAACGTCTTTACAGAATGATTTCGATGGCGCAGATCTAAAATCTGACACAAGCCCCCATTCTTTTTTTTGAACTATTAAATACTGGCTGTAAAACCCCCTCAGGTTTTCCACTCCTTATCGGGTGGAAGGACAAGTTGTATGCCCTCCTTCCCCAACAGAGCTTTTACCTACAGTTCCTTAGCCAGAGCCTGCTCTGGGCCTACCACTGTGGGCAGGACCCCATTGAAACAATAGTCTGCATGACCAACACTATCTCACGACCAATTTGTACGTATTTTACGAGGTGTCTTAACCCCAGTGACGGGTAGGTTCAGGGGTGGGGTTTGGTGTAGGGCACTCGAATGAATTCTTACAAATTTGTCAACTTGTAAAATATGTATTATTTAGCAAAAAACGTATGAATTTGTACAAATTAGCCACCTCATAAAATACGTACGAATTGCCGTGAGATCGGGTTGGCATGACCCATTGTAAGACATCTGGCAGAAGTTCCCACACTGCCAAAAAATCTACTAATGGATTATGAGTCTGGAAATATTCTTGTTGCAAATGATTAAATTACTTCCCCTCTGTAATTTGTATTAAAAATCAGTCACCAAATATGAAAACTAGAGTTTATAAGATTTCAAATGATATATAATTTTTCAATATAACTTTATTGAAAATACTAAGTTTATACTAAGATATTATTGTTGTTTAAAATATTTAATGTCACTGGTGGGACAGTGACAGTTAAGGGGATAAAAGACTATACAAAATGTTACAGTAAAAACTTGTTGGTTAAAGGTATAAAAAAATACTATAAAAAAACCTATAACAATAAAATAACAGGACATTTCATGTAATTGTACCATAAAATATTGTTAACTGTACAGTTTTTGAGAATACAGGTCCTTATCTTAAAATCTTATAATTCATATTGAAAAAACATATTGACATGTCTATAATTCTCTGTGTGACACTTCACATTTGATTGTACTTCATTTAAATAGCATTTCTTATTAACACTAAAGACAGTTAAAAGCATTTCTTATCAGTTATGCACAGTAGGGTTTTACAGTGTGTGTTACCATGGTGGTGTTTGTATAACACTGTGCACCTTCTATATTTTACTTTTTAACTCAGCTTGTGGAACAACTACTTGTGTCGAACTTTGATTCCTCATGCGGCTTTATCTTTTACCACCTGTGTTATTATAGTAGTTGTTAGTATATGTTAAAGGTACTAGGTTTTAGTACCAGCATGGTCACACCACTCTAATTCAATGGAAAAAAGCTTTTTTATTATTTAATTAGTAGTTTAAACTAACATTACTAAAATGTACAGGTTATTCTGTAAAGTTATTTACATTTTTTGCAGTATTTTTACAGAATTATTCTGGCATGAGGGGTAAAAAATATAAACTTATATATTGGAACTAGCCAAAGCGCTCTTAAGAGCAGGTGAGGGTCATTCTAAATTTGGGAAAGAAGGTCAAACAACTTAGCAGATGTTGGAATAAGACTAACACATAGAGATGTGTGTGCATGTATCATGCATAAACCCTCGGGCTGTGCAATGATACTCTGTTTACATGGAAGACATTTCAGTCTCAGTTTAGAGGAAAGAGGTCACTGCATAAATCGCTGTGAAACAGGTACAGCAATGCCCAGCCTTTAAAGGTATACATCTTCCCTGGAACACAGAGTTTGTTTTGAAGAATGTTTCAACAGCTATTGTATATACAATGAAAGCCAGTGACTTTCACTGTATGGACAAAATGAGACATTTTTCAAAATATATTACTTTGTGTTCAACAAGAAGAAACAAATGCATACAGATTTAAGACAACATGATGACTGAATTGTAATTTTTGAGCAACCTACACCATTATATAAAGGATACCTCACGCACAAATAGAAGAGAATTCCACAACAGCATCATTGTGGGATTAGTGGTAGGGAAGGAGACACGGAGGAAGACAAATATAAAGAAAATAACTTAAAATGAGTATGTCAAGTAAACTTTGCTCCCTTATTGCAGGTTGGAGACTTCAGAATAGCAATTTCTAAATAGCCTCTTACTTGCCACCCCCTGGCCTCTAACAACTGACTGTAACTTCTGTAAAGTGTTGTCGGCTGTGGTTCAGTACTGCTGAAGTCATTTGATGTGCAGTGCATTGAGTAATCCTATGAAGATTAAAACAGCAATAGCCTCACAGACAACAGCTGGGAATATGTGTATGCGTGTGTGTAAAAGCGAGAGAGAGAGAGAGAGAGAGAGAGAGAGAGGGACATGGTGATTTTGTCACATCAGCTGACCTGAAGTATCCCTGACAACAGAGCATTGTCAATGCGCTAAACCACTTCTTAACCCCCCCCCCACAGGTTTGTTTTGCTATCAAACATTCTATCCTCCTACACTACCCCTACTCCTAAACCTACCATCACAGAAAACATTCTGCAATTTGTAAAATTTTTAATAAAACATTGTTTAGTATGTTTTGAAAGCTATTTTAAATGTAAGAACTCATGAAATGTCCTCATATTTCATGTTTACATTGTAATATCAGTGTAATAACCATGTCATTATAAAAATTAGTGTCCTCATAAATCACACACACACACACACATTGTTCAGTTCCACTTGAAAATGGACTCACCACAAATGCTGACATCACTTGTTTACCATTTTGCAGCTCAGCACACTATCTCTAGCTCAGTTACCTCCAGCACACACATGTACATATCTGCACAATCACACGTGTGGAGTTTTATGTAATGAACTGTTTTTTACTGAGTGATATGCCTCATTGTCATGCATGTAATTGTGTTTGATGTGATCTGAAGTGTCTAGCCAGTGGTAGCACTGATGTTGTCATTCTGAGGGATGGAATAAATGAGATTGGTAGATCAGGAGGGTTGGCGGGGGAGGCACTGTCCCTTCAATGGATTTTCTACTGCTGCAGGACTGATGTAAACAAGCCGGGGTGGCCATGACACAGTTCCAGCAGTGCAGTTTCATCTCTGTGTTTATTAGGGAAAGTGCTCCCCTCTAGTGGTCAATATATAAAATACAAATGTAAAATTCCACACTGCTGGTCTGTTGACATATTTGCATTCTGCCTACCTCAGCCCCTCTATTCCAGTGTCTGAGGTCATGGGTTCATGTTTGCACATGCCATTATGCTTGGATTATTTTAAGGCACATGATTTTTTGTTTTTCTCTTAAAAGTTATTCCCTGAGCTAAAAAGGATTCCTAAAAATACTGAGTGCATAAAGAAAAAAAAATATCTTTTTGAATTTTAGGTAACACTTTACAATAACGTTTGTTAACATTAATTAATACATTAACTAACATGAACTAAAAGTGAGCAATGTATTACTTACAGCATTCATTAATCTTTGTTAATGTTAATAATAATAGAGCTCATTTTTTGTACATGTTAGTTCACAGTACATTAACTGTTAACAAATAAAACTTGATTTTAAAAATGTATTAATAAATGTTGAAATGATCATAATCTAAGATTAATACATGCTGTAGAAGTATTGTGATTGTTAATTCATGTTAACTAATATAGTTACTCTTAATTAAGTTTTTAATGGAGCACAACTCTGGTACTTAATTCAGGAGTAAATGCTGTAATGTTTTAAATGCTGTAAATGCTCTGTAAACATATTGATCAACAAAATCTTTTGCAAAAAAAGTATTTATGGTTCAACAAATAATAGAGCAAACACTGTTTGAATAAACGTGTGAGACTTGATGCACGTTCCACACACCAATTGAATCCAGATGATATAGCAGTTTAGGTACACTTTGGGTCTGGCTTCTATATAGATATAAATAGATGTAAATATGGTCCTCTTCTTTTTCTAATGTAAATTAAATTAAATTTACAATGGCCTTCTTAACTATTTTATAATTTATGGTTATCAAAAGAAATTTTCAATGAAGTAACCAAAAATCATTTTCTATATATACAGTATATTACTACAGCTCTGTTGTGTCGCTTAGGGTCCCCTCGGTAGAAATCATGGGGGTCAGTAGCTCTGAGCCCCCTGTTCCCAGTCTCACTTCCAACTCCCAACCCCACTAGCAATAGCCCTGTTTTTTGTTATATGTAAGGATTGGAACTAAACCCCGTAGAAAAGCGGCCCTTCAGGAGCAAGACTGGACACCCCTGTTTTATAATCAGGAATGTGTACACACTCTAAACTCCCCAAATCCTATAAGATACCATCTCAAAACAGAATTTAGAGTAGAGGAAAGAAACCCAAAATTTCTGAGTTATCTTGAAAAAAGAAAAAAAAAAAAACCTTAGCAGACCGTATGCTTACAATAGGTGTGTTTTGGGTGAAGAATAGTTGCCATCTCCTACTGTCACAGTATTTGTCATGGCTTAGTAATTCCATAATATTTACATTCCTACAGACTAATGTCCAGATTACTAGAACATTCCAACCTTATTTAGTATATTTGTCTGTTTAGAAAACTATTGATAGACATGTACTTGGGCTTGAGGTTCTGAAGCCACTGCTGGCAAAGCAGTACACGGCATGCAAAGAACAACAAGAGTAACCTGTTTTGGATTCCTGTATTTTTAGCAAGAAGTGATACAGTTATACAGTTACTCTCACTCTTTCGGGCGGTTTCACGGACAAGGCTTAAAATGTGTGTTTGAGCTGTTATATGAAATCAGCTTGCACTGACATATTTCATTGTTTTGTCTCAAGATGCACACCAATAATATTGTTTTTCCTTAAGGCACACTTATAAAAGCTGCTTAAATGTCCTAGGTCTAATCCTGGCTTAATCTAAGTCTTCTTTGTGAAACCTGGCTTTAGTGTTTTAGATACAAAGTTTAGCTCTCTAGTTTTATGAAAACAAAAGCATCAGATCACGAAAAAGATGTGGGTACAGTAGCTTTGCTCCATTTGAAAAACACCAATAAAACTGTCATTGTTTGATAGTGTGCATGTGTGAGAGGGCTTTGATATGGAATGTGGGATTAAGGAGGCATCCCACTAGGCGACTCATACAGCTTGATTGTGCTCAGGGGTATCTCACCTCTCTCTGATTCCTATCATGAGAAGCTTGTCGAAAAAACATCAAGATCGTTGTGCAAGCATAAACTATTGTAATGGACTGGATTATGATGCAATTCAATAAAGGCATGCATAATTGGTTTAGGTCATTAGTTAAAATAGACCTTCCTTCCAGGCATGTACATCTTGCCACAGTAAGTCAGTTAATAGCCCAGATATTCTATCATACCACTACACCAGGGGTGGTGAACTCCAGACCTGGGGAGCCACAGTCCTGCAGAGCTGAGCTCAAACCAACTCGCCTGCCTGTAGCTTAGTAAGCCTTCAGACCTTGATTAGCTTGTTCAGCTGTGTTTGATTGGGGTTGAAGCAAAACTCTGCAGGACTGTGGCTCTCCAGGACCGATGTTTGCCACCATTGCACTACACTAAAAAATAGTTTGTTCAATGAACTTAATTAAATTAAGTAATACTTTTAAGAAATACTTTGTTACACAATTAGTTTAAGTTGGCACACTATGGAAAAACAAGTTCCCTTTTAATACTACACTTGTACTGTGTTCTATGCCGTTAGGCTAGACGCATACAGGGAAAACTCCTTTTCTAAGCCCTGCCATACGACTTCAGCTCTTGCTGGTTGCGCTTACACTTCGGCAGGACAGATGGCATCTGCCCTACACTCTATGGATGTACTCCAGGTGTACCAGGCGAAACTCTTATGCACCATGGATGACGGTGGTCACAACCTGGCCCTGCGTGCCACCAAGACAATGGCCCAGGCTATCAGTTGTTCGATGGCCAGTTTAGTGGTACTGAAGTGTCACTTGTGGCTCAACTTGACGGAAATCAAGGACACGGACAAGACCGTCTTCCTTGTTTCTCCGGTCTCCCCCCACTGGCCTCTTTGGCCCTGCCATGATGGGTTCACCGAGTGCTTCACTGCCGCGCAAAAGTCATCCCAGGCAATGCGACACTTTTGCCAAAGCATTCCAGCTCCTCTGCTTCGAGTCGCCCCAAACCTGTGCCGACTCAGCAGCCTTCCAAAACCACGCCTTCTGCTGCTCAGCCCATTCCATGGCCTGAGCCCCGGCATCGCTCGCACTCTGCTAAGCACTACCCCCTTCCGAAGCGCCAAGGACCCAGGCCCAAGATTGTGCTGGACCCTGTGCCTCAGAAGTCGTCCTGATGTTGCAGACAGGAAGAGGAGGGGGCTAAGTCTCACTGTGGCCGGACCACCCCCAAACTGCCTCATCTATGTTTTGCGTCACCCCGTTCAGTTCCGTGTGCTGGAAAAAAGTTGTTGCATGCACAGGGCCTGTTCAAGCGCCCTTACAACCTACCACTGTGATAGTGGACACAATAAAAAACATACTCAAAAAGAGAGCAAATTTCCTCTTCTGTTCCTCACGAGCACTGTAGTTCCTTACAGCAACCAGTTGCTCGAGCCAATTCAACCCCTTGGGGTTGCAGGCCATCCCCGGAGTGTCAAAATGGGTGTTGAATATAATAAAACAAGTTTATTTACTCCAGTTCGCTCAGAGGGCCCCGTTATTCAATGCCGTGGTCCCCATCTCTGTGTCGAGTGAGGATGCCCACGTCCTTCGCTCAGATGTAAACACGATGCTGGCAAAAGGAGCCATAGTAGTGGTTCCCCCAGCTTAGAGTGAATCTGACTTCTACAGCAGTTATTTTCTCGTCCCCAAGAAGGACGGTGGTCTCAGACCCATCCTCGACCTCAGACATTTGAACCGGGCCCTGATGAAGCGCTTGTTCAGAATGATCACTTTGAAATTCTCTCTCAGATATGCCCAGGGGACTGGTTATTTTTTCTGGATCTGAACGATGCTTATTTTCACATCCAGATAGCCCTCCATCACAGGCGCTTCTTGAGATTTGCCTTTGAAGGGGTGGCATATCAATATACGGTCCTTCCGTTCGGGCTGTCCCTGGCTCCCCGCACTTTCATGAAGTGTAAAGATGGGGCTCTTTCCCCTCTAAGACAGATGGGAATCTGCATACTGAATTACCTGGCTCATTCTAGCCCATTTAGAAGCCGAGCTAGTGTTACAAAGGTCCCTCCTCCTCAACCATCTAGAGTAGAGGTCCCCAAACTACAGCCAACCCCCACATTTGGACCGGCCCTCTGAACAATGCCAGAGACATATTTTGAAAATTTAATTTTAAAATTTTAATCATATCTGTATTTGATTATAAAGGTTGGCTTTCAAACTAAAATTTCCCTCAGTTATTATTAACATAGCATAGCCTAATTATTTGTTAGATTCACCCACCAATAGAATCGCACATTCAACAAACGTTTCATTGAGATTGAGCAGGTGCGCGCGAGCCAGCAGGAAAATTCAAAGAGACAACAAAATGGCCAAAAGGTTGGGAAAGAGAAAAGTTGATTCAGAATGCATGCAGGGTATTTGACCAAAAATGGACAAGAGATTATTTTTTGTTCAATGCAAAGAAACGGCTGTTTGTCTCATCTGTCAAGAAACTCTGTCTGTGTTCAAAGAATACAGTCTGCGCTGACACTATGAAACCTGCCACAGAGACAAGTATGCAAGCTTGCAAGGCCAAATGAGAGCTGACAAAGTGTCGAAGCTAAAAAGTGGACTATCAGCTCAGCAGAATACATTTGTACGCTAAACCCAGTGAAACCAGTCATCCGTTCAATTTAGCTTTCAGCTAAACTGATTGCAATTAGCGGTAGGCCATTCAGTGATGGTGAGTTCATCAAGAAATGTATAAATGCTGTTGCGGAGGAGGTGTGCCCTGATAAAACATACATCTTAAATGCGGTGAGTCTGTCCACAAGTACAATCATCAGACGAATTGATTAAGTATATGCCCAACTTAAAGGAACACTCCACTTTTTTTGAAAATAGGCTCATTTTCCAACTCCCCTAGAGTTAAACAGTTGAGTTTTCGAATCCATTCAGCCGATCTCCGGTTCTGGCGGTACCACTTTTAGCATAGCTTAGCATAGTTCATTGAATCTGATTAGACCGTTAGCATCGCGCTTAAAAGTGACCAAAGAGTTTTGATATTTTTCCTATTTAAAACTTGACTCTTCTGTAGTTAAATCGTGTACTAAGACCGACAGAAAATGAAAAGTTGCGATTTTCTAGGCTGATATGGCTAGGAACTATACTCTCATTCCGGCGTAATAATCAAGGAACTTTGCTGCCGTATCATGGCTGCAGCAGGCGCAATGATATTACGCAGCATCTCTCACATACGTCTCCATGGTTGCAAGGCACGTTCCCTGTGCAAGCAGGGGCTCACGGGCGCTACGTAATATCATTGCACTGCTGCAGCCATGGAACGGCAGCAAAGTTCCTTGATTATTACGCCTGAATGAGAGTATAGTTCCTAGCCATATCAGCCTAGAAAATCGCAACTTTTTATTTTCCGTCGGTCTTAGTACACGATGTAACTACAGAAGAGTCAAGTTTTAAATAGGAAAAATATCAAAACTCTTTGGTCATTTTTAAGCGCGATGCTAACGGTCTAATCAGATTCAATGAACTATGCTAAGCTATGCTAAAAGTGGTACCGCCAGAACCGGAGATCGGCTGAATGGATTCGAAAACGGTAAAACTCAACTGTTTAACTCTAGGGGAGCTGAAAAATGAGCCTATTTTCAAAAAAGTGGAGTGTTCCTTTAAGGAAGAATTTGATTTTTTTGCATTAGCACTGGATGAGAGCAATAACAGATTCACAGATGCATCCAAAATGGGCTGGGGGCACATCAACTGCCAAGAAATTATGGTGGTCTGTCGAGCTCTTCAAGCTTTCCTGGGCAGAGGTCGACCTCTTCACCTCCGAAGGCAATTATCACTGCGTGCATAAACAAAAAACACCCACGACTGGCCCAGTCTCCTCCTTTATGTTTTTCCCCCGATCACTCTGATCCCCCAGGTCATCAAGCGAATCAGGGAGGGCAAACACAGGGTCCTCTTAGTGGCCCCAATTTGGAGAAATCAGCACTGGTTCTCAGAGCTGTCCCAACTCCTCTCAACACCACCATGGCCAATAGAGTGCCCCAGGGATGACGCGTTTTTGTAGGCAAAACCCGGAAGCGAGGTAGCATTTTAGGACTTCCGGTTCCAACGCCGTAAAGTCTATGGGTTTTTTGAATGGGTTTTTGCTAAATCGCCTGAAATAAGGTCTGTTTGTAACAATGCCTCTAAATACTTTCACGTTTTGATCTATGACATAAAACACACCAGTTATAACCCGCTTGTGATTTTTTAAAACTTTTACTGTGTCTTAAAATCGGCGGTTGCTAACAAATTGCTAAAAGGGACTTCTTCCTTTGGCGGGGACTTTAGACAGGACATTTGGACAGCATTTCTCATGAAAAAGTGGATAAGTATTAATAACAGCGCAGATCATAATCAGCGAGCTTGTTTTTAAATAACGTTGTTTTCTAAATAAAGTTTGAGGAAGCTTGTTGGTGTGACGTTGATCCGCGACCATGGTGTGCTGTAGTCCCTTTATAGCCTACTGTTTATAGCCTTTTATATCTGACGACTTTATTTAGGCTTCAAAATCTATACATGTTGTGTTAACTTGTAAAGATTATCTTGATAGACAAAACGTGTACGTGTCATTACCCTTTGTTAAACACAGAGCTCCATCTACAAGGCACCTCTACACTCTTAAATGGTCTGTCTTCGCTGCTCGGTGTACAGCCCGTGGTAAAGATCCATTTACATGTGACATTTCTTTGATATTTTCCTTTCTTCGAGAGTTATTAGATAAGGGTCACACACCCTCCGCTCTTAAGGCCGCAGCCATAGCAGCTTCTCATGCTTCTATAGCTGGGCAGTTGTGGGCAAGAACAAACTCATTGTTCGTTTTTTGAAGAGGTCTAGGAGACTGAACCCTCCTTGCCCCTCCTGTCCCTACGTGGGACCTGTCCACGGTTCTAAGGGGCCTTAAAGGGCCTCAGTTCAAACCACTACAGTCTGCTGACTTGCTTCCCTTGTCACTCAAGGCCACCTTGCTACTAGCTTTGGCATCGATCAATTGAGTGGGAGAATTACAGGCACTCTCTGTGAGCCCCTCAAGTCTTGAATTCGGGCCTAATGAGTCCAAAATCGTCCTGAAACCAAGACATGGTTATGTTCCTAAGGTTCTCTCCACTGCATTCAGAGCTCAGGTGGTCATTCTCTCCGCACTTCTTCCTTCTCAGGATGATCAAGAGTTGAACTTGCGCTGCCCAGTTTGGGCTCTAAGAACCCACATTGACCATTCCACCTCATTTAGACAGTCAGAACAACTCTTTGTATGCTTTGGTGGCCACACCAAAGGTCTTCCCGTCACGAAGCCAAGGCTATCCCGATGGATAGTTGATGCGATAGTGTTCGCTTATACCTCCTTAGGCCTCCAATGTCCTATCAGGGTTAGAGCACACTCCAAAAGAGGAATGGCCTCTTCTTGGGCCTGGTCCAGTGGTGTATCCATTGCAGAGATTTGTGCGGCGGCTGGCTGGGCCTCGCCGTCCACTTTTATAACCTAGACGTTCCTGCATTACAGACGCAGATACTTTCTGCATGATCTACCACCTCGAAGCTACACAGGGGACCTCTTCTATGACCCGACTATGACTGGGCCATTGATTTAAGCTTCATTCTTCCTCTACATGACCTCAGCCCTCCTTGAGCACAGAGGCTGTATGAATTTCATGGAATGACTTTTATAACACTTTTTTGACCCCGAACTGAGTCTGGGTCACTAGCATAGTTTTCTGTGTATTTGGTTCTAAGCCCTGTTAGTGCTTATAGCACGGCGTGATTGTATTGTTCCCATATCCGTCTAGCCTAACGACATACGATGCAGTACAGGTGTAGTATGGAAAGGGAACGTACTCAGTTACTAAAGTAACCTTGGTTCACTTAGATACGGAATGAGTACTGCGTACTTTGCCGTGCTATTTGCAGCACAACTCATGTCGTCGCTTCAGTCAAATTAAATCAGTCTGCCTAGGTGAGATGCCCGCTTATATAGCTAGATGCCCCACTCCTTATGGCGGGCTCTGGCGCACTTGCTCACCATAGGCTCACTCTGCCATGCCGTCATTGGTTCGTTTCAATACAACTATACGAACCAATGGCCATGCAGTTTCACTGCGTGATTGAAAAAGGCTTCAGAAATCAGCTTCAGAAGGAGTTTTCCCAGTATGCATCTAGCCTAGCGCCATACGACGCAGTACTCATTCCATATCTAAGGGAACCGAGGTTGCATTAGTAACTGAGTACATTTAAACAAATACGTTTTTTGTTGAGCCAGCTTAATAGTTTTAAGTTCCTATGTCATATTAATTAGACATGTCTTTAGCATATTAACATGCGCTGTTGCTGGTTATTATGACACAGGAGCTTAAGCCCTGAACCGCATGGTGGGGAAAAAAAAAGAGAAAACTTGTCTGATTACTTCAACATAAGTCATTATTTCGAGATATTAAGTTGTTATTTCGAGATATTAAAGGGTCATGAAACCCCAAAACACTTTTTTTGAGATGTAAACAGATATGTATAGGCTGCACATCATTGAAAACACTAAAGGTACTCATTAATGTTATTCATAAGTGACAAATAGTTATTTTTGCATTTTTCAGAGCGATTTCTGTCTTGAAAAGCTGAGTTGGAGCAACATCACAAAATCTGACGTCATCGTGTACTTTCGAACATGCTGACGTAGATTCTCGACATATATATTCATGATATAAAGCTCATTCAATCCAATCACTGCGCTGTAGTATGCATAAGATTATAATTGCGGTATTATGCATGAAGAAGTGTCACTTCTCGCACCTCGGTCTCTTGTCATTCAGAGACATATCGTTGGTGTTCGTTTCCTCAGTGCTTCAACACAATGTGTTTTCCTGAGACACGACCAGAGCAGAGGTTTGTGTGCATGTGGATTGTTTTGCTGTAATCTACCAGCACAAATGGAAAATATGTTCGCGTGAGATCGCATTACAGTGGAGAATTCAAATGTCACAAAAGTGCTGTTCATTCACTTCTGCCTGCTCTAGCTGCGTTCAAATACGCAAGCCGTAGGCTGTTTACCTCAGCACATGAACACATGAAAATACGATTGTTTTTGATATACAGGCGGAGCGCGCATATGATCGGTTTCAGTGTGGAGCTCCGCGATGAGTTTAATAACACTAGCCACGTAGCACACAACTCATACAGAATAAAGTATCTGTGTTTAAAGTTTTTATTTCACACATTCTCCTGCACCAAACATTAACCAGCACGGTGTAGTTATGCACACATATTTCGTCTTCTTCAAATGAATTATATGTGCAAACTGGACACTGATACAGTGGTGTAGCCTATGTGAACGCGATGACACAATTATTCTAAAAGACTTATTTTGAGACTGCAGTGCTCGTAAATGTAATCAAAGTAGTTGTTATTATAGCCCTATTAAATATTCTTTCGCATTTCTCCCTTGTGCTTGGGAGTTTGTTATCATTCTCCCCGTGATCATATATTAATATTCATTACTCTGTATAATGAGTGTGTTGTCTGTGCTTCATTGGTTGTTCTCTCCCCTCTTCCCCCCCTCTAGACTCCCACTTTTCCAGAGCTTTACACGCCCATTTTCACAGACTTTTTGAAACTCAGAGATGTGAACGACCAGGGTAAAACAGGGGGGTTTCATGACCATTTAATAAAAGATGCACACATTTCAGCATTTGCACTGGCGCAACAGTAGCGTGTTGGCTCGCATTCCCACCTTTTACTGCAATCGCTGCGGTTTTGAATCCGCCTTTTGACTCTTCTCTATTTCCCATCATATATCACATCAGAAAGGCATTTATTTTAAATAAAAATTTAAATAATGTTCTAAAAGTGGAAATAACCTGCCTAACGATTCTCCCAATAAGGCAGCATCCATTTAATAATTTTATATAATCATTTGCACTCAATGATATTATTGCATCCTTAATGTACAAAAATACAGAGGTGCAAATAGTATCTGCCAATGCAATGTACAGCAAATTCCCATGATAAACCTCTGGGATTTTGGAGCACCAACCTGTAACAGTAGGTCAACATAACTACAACGCGTTCTTTAATTGATTCCCTGACTTATTTTGCCCTCTAGTGGCCAATATCGAAAGAGAAAATGCTGCTATCTTCACTTGGTGTACTGTAAATAGAATGTATCACTATTTTCACTTCGTGTAAATAACATCTACATCTATTTGCACTGTAAATGATTATATTTATTAAAATTATTAAATGGATGCTGCCTTATTGGGAGAATAAAAACCCACCCAACACTTTCCCCTAACCCTATCCAATAAATACTTTTAATATTATTAAACACTCGTTAGGCAGGTTATTTCCACTTTTTTTTTAATTTTTATTGAAAATAAATGCCTTTCTGCCTTTCTCAATACAGATGTTGAACCATGCACATCGTTTATTAAACTTGATATACAATAATGAGTTATTATGTTGAAATAACAAGATATTATGCTGAAATAACGAGATATTATGTCAAAATAACAACTATATTTAATATCTCGAAATATCTCGAAATAATGACTTATGTTGTAATAACGACTTATTATGTTAAAATAATGACTTAACATCTTGAAATAACGAGATTTATGTTGAAACAACGACTTAATATCTCAAAATAATGACTTAATATCTCGAAATAACGACTTTTGTCATAATAACAACTTAATATCTTGAAATAACGTACTCGGTTACTAACGTAACCTCGGTTCCCTGAGATACGGAACGAGTACTGCGTATGGGGAAAGGTCTCCCTTTTTCCCCGCTGCTGAAGCCTTTTTCAATAACGCAGTGTAACTGCATCGTCATTGGTTCACTCATAGACAAGTTGTTGAACCAATGACGACGTGGCATAGCTGCGCGGCCTATGGCGACAAAACGCGTGCGAATATTCCCGCCAAAATGGGCGGGGTTACGGGCTATATAAGCAGGCGTTTCGCCATAGGATTTCAGTGTAATCGACTGAAGCGACTGGGGTTGTGTGAGGCGGAACTCACTAGAGGCCGCTAAATCACACTGAAAGAACCCGAGCTTGCAAGGTAGGGACATCGAGATGATAGAATCTGACAAAAGTGGACGGCGAAGACCAGCCGGCCGCCTCACAGATGTCTTGAATGGAAACTCCGTTGGACCAAGCCCACGAGGAAGACATTCCTCTAGTGGAGTGGGCCCTGACTCCTATGGGGCAGTCTGCACCCAGAGAGGAGTAGCACAGGTTAATAGCGTCCACTATCCAACGGGAGAGGCGCTGTTTTGAGACCGGAGACCCCTTGGTGCGGCCACCAAAACAGACAAAGAGCTGATCCGACTACCTGAAAGGCTGCGATCGCTGCACATAGGTCCTCGATGCCCTAACTGGGCAGAGTAGCTCCAGCTCTCGTTCGTCCGCTGAGGGAGGAAGAGCAGAAAGCGAGATGACCTGAGCTCTAAACAGGGTTGAGAGCACCTTAGGAACGTAGCCATGCCTAGGTTTGAGAACAACCTTCGAGTCTCCTGGCCCAAATTCAAGGCATGCAGGGCTCACAGAGAGGGCCTGCAAATCGCCAACGCGCTTAACCGATGCTAGTGCTAACAGCAGAGCAGTCTTCAGCGTTAAGGGTCTGAGATCGGCTGAACCCATTGGCTCTGAGGACCAGAGAGAGGTCCCAAGTGGGAACGGTGAGGGGGCGAGGAGGATTCAATCGCCTAGCGCCCCTCAGGAAACAGATCACAAGGCCGTTACGTCCCACTGATTGGCCAGCAATGGGAGCATGGAAAGCTGCAATAGCTGCTACGTAAACCTTAAGAGTAGAAGGGGTGCGGCCCATTGCTAAGCGTTCTTGGAGGAAAGACAGTATGGAGGATACGTCACTCTCCACAGGGTCTATGTTGCGTGAAGAACACCAATCAACAAAGACCGCCCATTTCTGGTCGTAGAGGCGTCTCGTGGACGGAGCTCTAGCCTGAGAAATGGTATTTAGAACATCCCCGGGGAGGCTGGACGGCTCCCATCGAGGGACCAGAGGTGCAGAGCCCAAAGCTCCGGCTGTGGGTGCCAGATTGTTCTGTTTGCCTGAGAGAGGAGGTCCCGTCTCAGGGGAATAGGCCACGGGGCTCTCAGGGAGAGCTTGAACAGCTCTGAGGACCAAACCTGGTTCCTCCAGAGCGGGGCTACCAGAAGGACTCTGTGTTGGTCTTCTCTGATGCGCCTGATAACCTGAGGGATCAGTGCGATCGGAGGAAAGGAGCGTGCTGGGCCATGTATGGGCCAGAGCATCGACTTCCTTCGAGAAGAATGTTGGGCAATGAGAGTTGTCTTCTGAGGCGTAGAGGTCTATCTCTGCCTTCCCGAAGAACTCCCAAATCTTGAGGACTACTTGGGGGTGGAGCATCCACTCGTCAGAGGGGACGTTGCTCCGTGACAACATGTCTGCGCCCAGATTGTTCCTGCCAGGAACATGAGTCGCTCTGAGCGACTGAAGCCTCGGAAGAGCCCATTCCAGGAGACGTTTCGCCAGAGCGCATAAGCGGCTGGACGAGAGACCGCCCTGGTGGTTTAAGTATGACACCACCGTCATACTGTCCGACCGGACTAGAACATGACGTCCTGTCAAGTGAGTCTGAAAAGACTGAAGGGCCTTCATCACTGCTAGCATCTCTAGGCAGTTGATGTGAAGATGGCTTTCCTCGTGACTCCACGAGCCGAAGGCCAGTCTGCCCTCGCACACAGCGCCCCAACCCGAGTTGGAAGCATCCGTTGAGAGCACCGTCCTTCGTGAGACCGCCTGTAAGGGCACTCCGCGCTTGAACCACATGGGGTCCATCCAAGGTTTCAGGGCTAGAAGACAGGCCTGATTGACCATGAGACATAAGCGGCCGTGCCGCCAGGCGCTGGGAGGAACCCGGAACTTCAACCAGTACTGAAGAGGCCGCATCCGAAGAAGGCCGAGCTGCAGCACTGGGGAGGCGGAAGCCATCAGCCCTAGTAGCCTCTGGAAAAACTTCAGAGGAAGACAGGCTTTGTTTTTGATTGAGGTCGCGAGCTGCTGAATCGCTAGAGCACGCTCCAGCGAGACTACTGCCGACATACGGACTGAGTCGAAAACTGCCCCCAGAAACGAAATTCGCTGGGTAGGGCACAACGAGCTCTTGGCTAGGTTGACCCTGAGACCCAGACATTGTAAATGGCTGAGGAGCACGGATCTGTGGTGTTCCAGCTCGACTCGCGAACGGGCAAGGATGAGCCAGTCGTCGAGATAATTCAGGACCCGGATACCCATCTGCCTCAGAGGGGAAAGTGCCGCGTCCATGCACTTGGTGAAAGTGCGAGGAGCCAGAGACAGCCTGAAGGGCAGGACCGTATATTGGTACGCCACCCCCTCGTATGCGAATCTCAAGAATCGTCTGTGACGGGGGGCTATCTGGATGTGAAAGTATGCATACTTCAGGTCCAGAGAGCAGAACCACTCCTCGGGGCAAATGTGCGCGAGGATCTGATTCAGCGTCAGCATTTTGAACTTCCGTCTCATGAGGGAGTGATTCAAAAGTCTGAGATCTAGAATGGGTCTGAGACCACCATCCTTCTTGGGGACCAGAAAATAGCGGCTGTAAAAGCCTGACTCGCTCTCTGTCGGGGAAACTATTATCACAGCTCCCTTCTTAAGCAAAGTCATAACTTCGGCCCGGAGGACATGTGCTTCGTCTGGATTGACCAAGGTTTGAAGCACCCCGCCGAAGCGAGGGGGCCGTCTTGCAAACTGGAGCGAGTAGCCCTGGGTTACGATCCCCATAACCCAATCCGACACATCGGGGATGGCCCTCCAGGCCTCGGCCCGAGTGGCGAGGGGTTGAATGATATCGGATGATGGACCGCCGTTGAGGGGGTCGTACACCGAGAGGGGTGGAAGAGGAAATTTGCTCTTTTTGAGATGAGGTAAAATATTGTTCGCCGTGAAAACGTCGTTTGGGGTGGGCGCAACAGGAGTGGGCCCATCTATCACTTGGAGCATGTTTCCCACGCCCGGAATTAAATGAGGCGGAGGGGAAATTACTCGTGGGAGTTTTTGGGGCTGTCCGGTCGCAACGGGACGATCCCCCATCCTCTTCCTTCCTGACGAATCAGGATGACTTCGGAGGCACCGGATCCAGCACAATCTTGGGCCGGGGTCCCTGGCGTCTCGGGAAGGGAGGGCGCTTCGCAGGGCGTGAGCGCTGACGATGCTCCTGGGGCGGCGCCGCCTGTGTTACGGGTGGGGCTGGCTTGTTCTGCTGAGCCGGCACAGTCTTGGGGCGGCTGGACGCGGAAGCAGAGCTGGAGCGCTTCGGCAAGAAAGGTCGGTGGCGCTGCAAAGATCTTTGAAAGCCGGCGCGTCGATCCCAGACTCGTCCAGGGAGCAGAGGAGTTTGGCCTGGAAGACCTGAAATATGGCCATAGTATGAAGCGCGGAGGCAGCCTGGCCCGCCGAGGTGTAAGCCCGTCCAGCCAAAGTACAAGTGGTCCGACAGGGCTTGGAAGGAAGGGCCCTCTTAGTCTTCCATCCCACAGCCGCCGGAGGGCAGAGGTGAGCAGCCACCGCTTCGTCTAGGGGTGGCAGGTGCTCGTAACCCTTTTCTTCAGCGCCGTCGACGGTGGTGAGGGCGGAGCGGTGCGTCGTGTGAAGGCGGGCGGAATACGGAGCGCGCCACGACTTCGTGAGCTCCTCGTGGACCTCGGGAAAGAAGGGCGCTGAGCGCTGGCGAGGTGCTTGGCGGCGGCCTGGCAGGAACCATTCGTCCAGGCGGCTGCGAGACGGCTCCTCTGGAGGGGCCCATTCGAGGTCCAGCTCTTCCACGGCTCTGGACAGGACACGGAAAAGCTCGGCATCCATGCCCTGGCCGTGCTCAACGGGTTCCAAGGGAGGCGGAGCAGTGTCTTCCGGCTCGCCAGCCCATGCTTCTACTTCGGAAGCCGCAAGTGACATGGAGTCATCCTGCTTGTCGTCTGTTCCTCCAAATGAGACGAGGTCACTTGCTTCGGCAGAGGGACGCTGCTCAGGGCGGGAGAACAGGACGGGAGATGGTTCCCTCGGAGGAGAAAGCGAGGCACGCGGGGGCTGGGCCGGCGTGAGCTCGTCTGACTCCGGGCGCTGAGTCGCTCTACCCCGCTGTCTCTTCCTGGCTGGTTCGCGGGAGGAAGAAGACGGGAGGGCGCAAGCGGCGAGATCGCCTTCCGTGAAGAAGGCGACCCGCGAGCGCAGGGAACTGAGTCCCCAGCAAGCGCGCCGTCCGCATGGGGCTTGCCCAGGCAGGCGACGCACTCGGCGTGACCGTCGCTATCGTGCAGGGGGGCCCTGCACGTAGCACATGAGTGACGGGGCATCGTGAGACGCCGGTGCCGTGAAAACGGCAGTTGGGTGGCTCTTTTAGAGCGGCGAGGACCGCGGAAGCTCTTTTAGGAGCGGTGAAAACCGCTAAAATCGCTCTTTTAGAGCGGCGTTAAGCCGCGGGTGAAGTGGGGACACACAGGCAGGGGACACACAGGAAGCGGCCGGGAGCGGGAAGCGGTGGCTCAACGACGGCGCTGAGGCTGCAGTCAGTGAGGGCGCCGGCGCTGTCCTCAACCGGCGAGTCCAGGCGAGTCCGCTGCGGGAGCCTCTTCAGACGGCAGCGAGAGCTGTCAGGAAAGCGGCGAGCTTCTTCGGCTTCAGGCGGAGATCAGCGAAGAGATGTAGAGGTCGTCGCTGAAGGAGAAAACACTGAAATCCTATGGTGAAACGCCTGCTTATATAGCCCGTAACCCCGCCCATTTCGGCGGGAATATTCGCGCGCTTTGTCGCCATAGGCCACGCAGCTATGCCGCGTCGTCATTGGTTCAACAACTTGTCTATGAGTGAACCAATGACGATGCAGTTACACTGCGTTATTGAAAAAGGCTTCAGCAGCGGGGAAAAAGGGAGACCTTTCCCCATACGCAGTACGAGTGAAGTATCGAAAGGGAACGACTGTTTATAAGAGAGATACGTTTTTTTTTTTTTTTTTTTTCTCCCCACCATAACTTTTCTTTTCCACCCCCCACCATGCAGGTCAGGGCTTTATCATTGAATAAACTTTTTTTGAGTGTAGTTTCAGTCTTTATTATAGACAATGAGCGAAAAAGACAACACTGGTCTCAAAACTGCCATAAGTTTAGTCATTACTGAGAGAAGTACAACAACCCTAACCCACTCTTCAGCACTATGGCAACCACAAAATTCAAAAACAAATAAAGTCTTCTAAATGCTCAACACATTAAACACAAAAATCTCCTTTCCTTTATTGAAAAACACATTAAATAACATTTAATATCTAAACTTACTTTCCTAATGCAGACCCCCGCAAAGCATGCTGGGAACTACAGATACACTGTCTAACTAACCCTCTACAGGCAACGGAAAGTTTTCTTAAGCCCTATGTTTAGTAAATTTTTCTTTAAATGATTACAACCAGTTACAAAGCTCAAGAAAGTACCAAATAACAGTCCAGTAAGGTGTTGGAGTCAAGCTCCATTAAGAGGTGGGACGTCCTGTTCTGACACATGGTCACAGGAGCACATGGTGTGAGAAGAAGGCAATATTATTTGCTTTAGTAATCTTATTTAAAACGACACAAACTGTACATAAAAATATGTGTGTGCGATGAAGGTGTAGAGAAGCCTTTTGTCAGGTTTTATGATTTTTTTTTTTATTTTGCATGTTCAGAAATTCAGTTTTTCTTTTCGTTGCCTCAGGGCAACGTTGTGCGATAAGGGGTACTTTTTGAGGAGGTTTTAGACCTCTCATTGGCTACAATGTATTATAAGAAGGGAAGATGCAAGGTTCCTGGGTATGCAGGAACACCCAAAGTGATGTGTAAAAATTGTAACATACACCACTATGTCACAGCAGAGAAGAAGTGGTTTTTGAAGTTTCGTACAGAGTGAAATCTTATCACACAAAGTACATTATATGGCATAACACACTACATGATACAGACCTATGCATGTATCAAATTCAATATATCAATGTCTTTCAAGTGTTTTTCCCTTTTTACTTAATGATTTCTTGAATTATTATTTTTTTTTTAAGTTTGATTTTGATGATAATTTTCTCTATGGCTCTGTACCATTGTCGCACAACGTTGCCCTGAGGCAACGAAAAAATATTTTGGGGTGGGGGAAATTTTTTTTTTTTTAACGATAAAATGTTCTGAAATGAACCAAAAAATTATGTGGAATATTTTTTTTTCATGTGCCATCAACATGTGTGCAGTAGAGGGCTAATTATCAAAATCAAATTTATATGATGCGTTGTGACGGAGCTAGAAGGGAGCAGATGAAGATGATGGCAACATGCATTTCATAAGGCTCTTTGGAGCAGCCACAGTACATATTCCTTGGCTATAGATCTACATTTTGGAGGCTTGTATTATGCTCATGGTTGTTTGACATCTGCTTTTGTGTTGGCATATTATGTTTGTATATTGGTTTAACCACAGCATCATCATGTCTTATCAAGTCTCCATATTTGCTCTGCAACATCAGCAACATCCCAAACTGCAGGTGAAAATACATCAGTCATGTAAAAAGATAAGTGCCCCTCCACCCATGGAATTGGCCAAGCAAACCATGGGAGCAAAATGTACATTGTGAGTGCCATGGTTTATAGTTGACACACATTCATACCCAGAGGTGCAGTTAATGATATCAACAACATGTGAAACACATTGGCTCAGCTCCACATCACCCAGCAACCAATAGGCAGGCTGAAAGGTTTGTTCAGACATTGAAACAAACACTGAATACCTCCAGGGGTTCATTTACTCTTCAGAGACAGCTTGAAACATCATTGCTGACATTTTGCAACACACCACACCCAACAACAAAGGACTCCCCCTTCCCTCTTGGTTTTGAGGCACAGCTGTGCACGTCTATGCCTTTAAACCCAGTGTGACAGCTGCTGTGCGACTCACATAAAACTACCAGTTTCTCCACTGAGCTGGTCGTTTAAAGCCTAGACAGTTTCTTGTCAGTGTCACTGTGCTTGGGCAAGAGAGCGATAGCCATCAGGCAAAGTGACTGCTTAAGGTAATCCAGTATCGCACACTCTGGGTGTTGAAGCTTCTCAGGAATGGAGATGCCATGCCAACCAACTATAATCCATTCTGAATCAAACAACTGAAACTCAGGTGACACAACCATCTTATACTGTCATTGTGCCAACTGCTGTACAGACTTCTTAATAATCTGTAATATTATTGACTTGAATGCACTGACACTATGGATGAGAACTGAATTAAGCTGGATGATGACATCACTGTTTTCTCCAGAGCTGCTTTCTAGATTAATTGAACTCATTCCATAATTAATGAACTGAATCAACACTGAACTGATTTCAACTGAATAATGACTATTGTCTTTTTTGAGCTGTTTAACAGCAGAATTGAATTCTGTTTGCCTCACTGAATCGTTATTTCCCTGTTGATCACTGTAAAGCTGCTATATAAACAAAGGTGACTTGACTTGACTTCTGTGAGTGTCACTTCTACCACACCATCACAAAAAGAGCAACATGTTCATATAGTGACTAACAAGTAGAGTCTCAAACAGGGAAGTGAAATTAACTATTGGATTCAGATGTGCCTTCTGAGAATGCATCCTCAGAAGGCAGCATTTTTAAGCTTTCGGACGCAGCCACAATGCACCTGACATTCTACCAGAGTAGGACAGACGAAATCTGGCCAGAGTAATCAAACATCGGGACTGTCTGACATTATAGGATTATTCTGTGATCAGGAAACCTGATTGACTGACTGAACTGTAAATAGTTATGTTAGTGAGCCTATTTTGATATGGGGCAGCAAACTAGGTCAAGGCAAATGGCAACCTTCTACCTCTAGAGTAGTTAAAAAAAATAACATCTTTATTGCTGAGAATGCATTGTGTTATTGCTTCTTGATTATGAGAAGAGGAAATGTTATCCACTCTCCAAACTTTTTTTCTTCATTTAGCTGCACTTCTGCTTGTCTGTCTTAAAATTATGTTTCATCATAATGTTAAAACATCTGTATCAGACCCGATCCAGGGTCAGGGTGCAAAATAAATTAGGAGGTTTGAAACAAGACAAGACATACACACAAATATATATTTTTAGGAAAGAAAAAAACACCATTGTCACCAAAAAGGAAACAAACTGGCTTCAGGGTTGGATCCAAAATAACTAACCAAATGAAAACTAACTTTGCCCAAATCATTAACTTACCTAGCAACGAAAATGTAAAAAAGGACAAAGTTTAACTTATAAAAAAAGAGAACAAAGTATAGGCTAGTGAATGTCACCACCAAGATAGTAACACCAGTAATTTATTATTATTATCCTTGTAGAGACATTATTTTGGGTCTCCATGAGGAAAAAAAACTTTCATACTAAATTATGTTTTTTGAAAGGTAAATGCAGAAAGTTTTCTATGAGGGTGGTGTTCAAGGTTAGGTGATAGAATATAGTTTGTAGGCTACAATATTAAAATAAATGTTTATGGACAGTCTTCATAAAATATGGAAATCCAATAATTTCAAGACCCTCAAGGCAGCAAGCCTATGTAAGGCGTAGCTTAATTATACTGTGTAAAAAAATCGTGATGTTAAGACTACATTTTGTTTGTAATCATGACAATGTCAAACTCTATACATACTAGCTATGTTTTTTAAAACACTGGATCTCAAGATCCTAGTTTTATGCCTCGCTTGTTCAGGTTATATAATGTACAATAGGTGGCGGTAAAGTCCTAAAGGAGTGAGTGTACATTAAACCAGGAGAAGAAGCAACTTCCTTGAGTTACATCAAATAACTTCCTGATAGTCGCTGTAGTTGGAATTTATAAGATTCGCTGAATGCGTAATGTAACATTGCATGAACGATAAGCTAATTAAATTGAAGATGACTTGAACTGAATCTCGTTCCAGAAGTAACTTACAAGTCTTCGTTTAACGTTACAGGTTAACAACATTTTATTTATTTATTTATTTATTTTTGTATATTATAATGTCTGCTATGTAAATATTGTGTTTATTTGCAAAAACAATGCGTTTCGCAAACTATAGCAGAACTCATTTAATAATCTAACATTTTAACGTTCTGATATTCTACCATTCACGCAAAGTATAACATATCTTAAACAACCACTGCAACATCGAAAATAAAGTATTGCAACGCAACACATAATAGATATTTTAATAAATAATTAAAAGAAATTATATCAGTAAAAGTGGTATGTGTATCTAACTGTACAATAGGCTGCTATGTCTAGCTCTAGGCAAACGGTCACATTTTGAGATTCTGTATAAATTAATTTGATTTATGTTCAGTTGTATAATGTTCTGTTCATGATCTTAGGTTAGAAGGTTACATTATTGCTCCTCAAGGTAAATTTATATACGTTTATAGGCTCTTCACATGCTTCAAATATTTTTACTAGCTGTAGCAAAAACCACATGAATCAAAACCCCCTTAGATAATCTCTGCTATTGCTTTTTTTCTCAAAGGTATCTTCTGCAATGATGGAAGGAGCCTCAAAAAGTGATACCACACCACAAGCCTCTGTTGCTGCACAAGTTCCGTTCATCCACCTCTGCACAGTTCTGGAGAAGATTCAAAAGACTAAACTACGACCAGACAAAGGCAAAATCCTAAAGGAGTTTATAGATTCATGGAGGAATTTTCACACAGCACTTCACAAGGACAATTCCAACACCACAGATTCATTTTACGCAGCAATGCGTCTCATTGTGCCTCCATTTGAGCGAGAGAGAATGGCTTACGGTATAAAAGAGAACATGCTTGCCAAACTGTATATTGAGGTTTTAGGCTTACCTAAAAATGGACCTGAGGCAAACAAACTTCTAAATTACAGAGCTCCAACCACATCTCAAGGAGAAGCAGGTGACTTTGCCCTTACAGCCTACTTTGTCCTGAAAAAAAGGTGCACAAGTCAGGGGAATTTAAGCATTAAGGAAGTCAATGACTTCTTGGATTCTGTAGCTATCAACAATGCCAGCAAACAGAAGGATCAAGTGAAGAAAAGCCTTTTGCATCTAATAACTCAGAGCTCAGCTTTGGAACAGAAGTGGCTCATTCGAATGATCCTCAAGGATATGAAACTTGGCATTAGCAAGGAGACAATTCTTCAGGTTTTCCATCCAGATGCAACAGAACTCTACAATGTCACCACAGATCTGAATAAAGTGTGCCTACAACTTCATGATCCATCTGTGTCCCTCAGTGAGGTCTCCATTGATCTGTTTTCTGCATTTAAACCAATGCTGGCTGCTGTTGCCAACATCAGACAGATAGAGAAGCAAATGGGCAACCGGCCATTCTATATTGAGACAAAGCTCGATGGTGAACGCATTCAGCTGCACAAAGCTGGAGATGTTTACAAATATTATACAAGGAACTCTTATGAGTACACGCAGCAGTTTGGAGCTTCTCCACTAGAGGGCTCCCTCACGCCATACATTCACAATGTCTTCAAACCTCATGTGGTGAACTGCATACTGGATGGAGAGATGATGGCTTATAACCCTAAAACTGAGACCTTCATGCAGAAGGGCAGTAAGTTTGATATTAAAAAGCTGATGGATGACTCTGAGTTGCAAACCTGTTTTTGTGTATTTGATGTCTTGTTAGTGAACAATCAGAAGTTTGGAAATGAACCTCTCAAGAAGCGCTACGAAACTCTTGAGACTGTCTTCACCCCCATCAAAGGCCGTATACAGCAGGTCACCAAATCTGAAGGCAAAACCATGCAAGAAGTAGTGAATTTCCTCAATGAAGCCATTGACAATCTGGAAGAGGGGATTATGATTAAGGATCCCATGTCCATCTACAAACCGGATAAACGTGGTGAAGGATGGCTGAAAATTAAGCCTGAATATGTGGACGGTCTGATGGATGAACTCGATCTGCTGATAGTGGGAGGCTACTGGGGTAAAGGCAGGAGAAGCGGGATGCTCTCTCATTTTCTCTGTGCGGTAGCAGAGGTGCCAAGTCCTGGGGAGAAGCCTACAGTATTCCACACCCTCTGCCGCATTGGATCAGGCTACACTATGAAAGAACTGTACGATCTTGGTCTGAAGTTAGCCAAACATTGGAAAGTTTACAACAAAAATAATCCTCCAGCAGCCATTTTGTGTGGAACAGAAAAACCAGAGGTTTACATAGAACCACGCAACTCAGTCATCATACAGGTCAAAGCGGCAGAGATCGTTTCTAGTGATATGTATAAAACCAACTGCACATTGCGTTTCCCCAGAATAGAAAGAATCAGAGAAGACAAAGAGTGGCATCAGTGCATGACCTTGACCGACCTGAGTCAGTTCCGCTCCAGGGCTTCTGGTAAGCTGGCATCCAGACATCTGCACATCCAAGAGGACCAACCTGAAAAAAAGAAGCGCAAATTTGTAGCCAAGCCCAAGAAGACCATCGGAGTCATTAGCCACTTTAAATCTCAGGATTTATCAGCAGTCGCCAAAGAGACGGATATGTTTGAAGATGTTGAGTTTTGCGTGATAAATGGCGATGACGAATATTCCAAGGCAGATCTTGAGAAAGGTGTGGCCCGTTGTGGAGGCATTGTTGTGCAAAACCCTGGAAAAGACACGTATTGTGTGATTGCAGCTGTGCAGAACATGAGAGTCAAGAACCTCATTTCTTCAGACCAGCATGATGTGGTGTGGGCTGCTTGGCTTGTGGAGTGTCTGGAAAATAAGCAGGTTATACCATGGCAACCACGTCACATGATCCATATGTCACCCTCCACAAGGGACCACTTCGCTAAAGAGTATGATCAGTATGGGGACAGTTATTATGTTGACACAGATGAACAGCAGCTGTTGGAAGTCTTTGAAAGGATTGGCCCCACACAAGCTAAATGTCCGTCTGTGGCTCGGATAGAAGCAGAGAATTCCTGGGATGACTTGCCCACTAGCATTTTTAGGCCTTACAGTGCATACTTTGACCGGTGTGCTGACTTAGGAGATCCGAAATCCATTATCCGGGGTACATGTTTGGACACACGTGCCTTAGAATTCCGATTTCATGGTGGTACAGTTGTGGAAAAACTGAAGGAAGGAATCTCACATGTCATAGCAGAAGGTGAGAGAAGGGCTTTGGACTTAAAGACACTGAGACGACTTTATACTAAGAAGTTTAAAATTGTTCGGGAATCTTGGGTGACCGATTCCATCAAAGCAGGCCACGTAGAAGATGAGATCGACTACCTTATATAATGATGACAGCTACTACACAAAATGTTAAAACACTGAAAGCTTACAGCATTTTAATAGGTATCATAACCATTACTGTTGCATTAAAGGAAACTATTATAAAAATAAACTAATGATGGGACTGGAAGCATCACAGTTTGAATTATGAGAAGTTTGGTATCTGCAAGAGTGTCATTTTGCTGCTGAAAAATGTGTATATCGGTGCCTTTTAAAGTTTGTTAAATGGATCTGATTTAAAGCAATATGTAACACTGAGAAAAAGCACTGAGAAAAAGTTTACAGATGAAAACAAGAATAAACTTTTTTGGAGATAAATTATTATGTGTTTTATTCTAAATAAAAATGAAGTATGACATCATAGAATGTACTGTATTAAATGGGGTGGTGATAACCTAATGCTTAGGAATCTTGACCTTTAAATTACATTGATGTTACTGTTGCTTCAGATGGAAATTATAAGCAAAATAACGTGTAATTAAATTTCATTCTTAAAGAAGCATTCAGATTTTTAATTGAACCTGTCAAAAGTGTTTTTCTTGTACATTAACTTGACTTGTTACAGTCAGACAAATTGAGCTTCTGTCAAGCTTGAAGTTCCATTTGAACAGCTTGTCAAGCACACTGAATTTATTGTGCGAGACCTGTAGCTTTCTAATTGTTTGGAATGTGAGTTACTGTAATGCTTCCAGAGATCTAATTTCCAGAGTGCAGGCTTCACACACAAACACAATCAACTTCATGTTTAGGTATTGTAAAGATAGATTTGCATTTGTGTAATATGGATATTACATTAGGTAATTGGTGTGAGTTTGTGAAGAAGTGTGAGTGACAAAGCTATAGGGTGAGTTATAAGTTGTGAAAACCACATTTAGTACAGGAAGGTACTTTGCTGTGGAAATTTATGTTGCAGAGCCATTCTAATGACAAAAAATAGTTCAAAGACAATATTGTGTTTTAGGAAGGGAAATTGTTTACTGTTCAACAGATGTGTAAAATTTTTGTAACATTGTGGTATATGTATAATCTTAAGGCCCATTCACAAGCACGATAACAATAAAAATCTTTCTAAATATAAAGGAATAACAGAGTCCATACCACAACTTTAATGGCACAAGAGAAACATTGTTGGAATCACTTTTTTTTTTTTTTTTATACAGCTGATGAACAACATGAACAATAAAAACAATGACAGCCAATCAGAATTCATCCTGCTTTAAAGAGCTCAGGCATTTAAAGCAGCAAACTGCATAACTGCAGGGTGCATTTAGAATAAACAGTACAATAAAGTCTGTTGGTGTGGATGCTAATGTAGTTACATTTACAGTTATTCTTGTTGTGAACCGGCTTTTGCTGTCTCTGTTATTGATGCTCTTTGACTTATAATTTAGACAAGAATCACTTGTCATATTGGGCTGATATTTCTAATTTAGCATTATCTTTAATATTAATCTAAACAAACAGACAAAATGTACACATACAGAAGTCATAACACACCTGTATGTTTATAAATAAACAAACAACAATATAAAGTTTTCAAAGTACTTTGTACCCCTAGTTGGGAATTCCTGGTTTATGTTAGCCATAAACATTAACAAATATTAAAAGCATTGGTTCACTCAAAAAACTACATTACTGGTGTGCATCTTGAGACAAAACAATGACATTGACGTGTTAAGATTTGTCAGTGCAAGTTTCTTTCAGTTAAAACAACTCAAACATGCATTTTAGTGTAGGACTTGGCTTAAAGGATTACTTCACTTCAGAATTAAAATGTCCTGATAATTTACTCTACCCCATGTTATCCAAGATGTTTGTCTTTCTTTCTTCAGTTGAAAAGAAATTAAGGTTTTTGAGGAAAACATTCCAGAATTTTTCTCCATACACTGGACTTCAACAGTTACCAACAGGATGAAGGTCCAAATTGCAGTTTCAGTGCAGCTTCAAAGGGCTCTATGCGATCCTAACCAAGGAATAAGGGTCTTATCTAGCAAAACGATCTGCCATTTTCTAAAAAAAAAAACAAAACAAAAAAAAAAACATACATTTTAACCACAAATGCTCATCTTGCACTAGCCCTGCGATGCGCCACGCATTGCGTAATCACATTGGAAAGCTCACACGTGACATAGGTGGAAGTACCGAGCAAGTGTTTACAAAGCAAACATACAAAAAAGTCAAAACAGCCTTTACAAAAAAAGGGTTAAAACAATGATGTTGGCCGATTTTGTTGAAAGAGAAAATGAGATGGAGTTTTTCGCCCTACCGCGGTACTTCCGCCTACGTCATGCGTGACCTTTCCAACATGATTACGTAATGCGTGTCGCATCGCAGAGCTAGTGGAAGACGAGCATTTGTGGTTTAAAAGTATATCATTGTTATTATTATTTTTTTTTTAATGACCAATCATTTTGCTATAGACAACACCCTTATTCCTCAGATGGGATCGTGTAGAGCGCTTTGAAGCTGCATTGACATTGAAATTTGGACCTTCAACCTGTTGGTAACTGTTGAAGTCCACTATATGGCGGAAAATCCTGGAATGTTTTCCTCAAAAACCTTAATTCCAATTCAGTCAGTCACGTTCGACGTCTCGCTTGGGAGCCCAATCACCTCCAAGGATACAAAACAAGCCAATGGGAATTGGCCTGTGAGATTTACATGCCGGGCCCCTCCCCCGGCATCCGGGTATAAATAGGGCTGGCATACTCACCTTCATTCATACTTTTGCTTTGGAGCCGATCAGATTGGATCTTCCATTCACCTCTTCAAGAGTGAATTTCTTCAAAAAAGAGCAAACAGCAATTATAATTGCTACAGGACAGTTCCTGAAAAACAGCAATTTTAATTGCTATCAACTGTTTGTTCCGGTGGCTGCTCGTGTATCTCCAGCTGGTGGGAAGGCATGCTCAGCGGTGGGTGTGACGGCGCGCTGTGCACAGGACGGTGCTGCACTCATACCTGGGTGCTTCGGCTGGTGAGGTATACTGAAAGAGCAAGCACGGGCGATCAGCGTCTTTTTCAAAATGTCTTTTCGTACGTGTGTTTCTGGATGTGGTCGTTTCCTGACCTCCTCTGACGGCCACGACCACTGTCTCACGTGTCTGGGTAGACCGCACGCTGAGTCAGTCGTGGATGGTACGAGGGCATGTCCATGTTGGTGTTGAGATCGCGTCTCTCCTTCTTTAACACGGAAGTGAGAGGCCCCTCTGTCACTACCCCAGCGCCGGCGGCTGTAGCGGCCGCCGGTCCGGTTAGTGCTCTGGGAGATCTGAGGATCACAGTGGGAGCCACTTCGTCGGGTCCGTCCCCACGAACCTCCCACTCCTCCACAACACCATGTGCCGTCGAGCTGCCGCCTGCTGTCGCGGGGCCCTCTTCGGGGGTGCCCCACGTCACGTTCGGCGCTCCGGAGGAGGATCGGATGTCGATCGCTGCATTGGGGAGTGGGCTGAACGGTTCAGAGACCGACGATGACTCCGAGCTTCCGCCCTCTGGGATGGTTGCTCAGTCGGAGGCGGACTCTGAGCTAACAGCCATGCTTGCCAGGGCCGCCGCGGGCATCGGCCTCGAGTGGAACCCTCCACCATGTCCCGAGCGCTCGTGGTTGGATGACTGGTTTCTGGGGTCGGGGCGCAGCACTCAGCCACTTCCTGCCCCAGTGCCGTTCTTCCCGGAGGTGCATGAGGAGCTCCAGAAGACCTGGTTGGCACCTAACACTGCCAGACTACGGTCCTCTGCCTCCTCCACTCTCATTACACTCGATGGTGGAGCCGCCAAGGGGTACGTGGACATCCCGCAGGTGGAACGTGCGAAAGCGGGTAAGACCACGGGCGCTCTCGCTGCCAAGGCTTACTCCGCTGCTGGACAGGCGGCTTCTGCCCTGCACGCCATGGCCATCTTGCAGGTCCATCAGGCGAAAGCTCTGAAAGCTCGGACTGCTTCATATGAGACTGCTTCAGCACTGGCTTCACGACCGAGTCCCGAGGTGGGCATGGCACCGTGGCTCACTCCGTGTGGTTATCACACCGAGTTGTCGCTGCACATTCATCCCGTGGTCGGACCTTGCTTTTCTACGGGCCGGTGTGCCCCTAGTAAAAGTGTCCAGGCATGTTGTTTTCACAACAGATGTCTCCACCACTGGCTGGGGTGCCATATGCAGTGGCCAGTCGGCGTCGGGCTCCTGGAGAGGACCCCATCGCCATTGGCATATCAACTGCCTCGAGTTGCTGGCAGTACTCCTTGCGCTGTGCCGGTTTCGACCGTTGCTGCAGGTCAAGCATGTACTGGTCCGGACGGACAACACATCGACGGTAGCGTACATCAACCACCAGGGTGGTCTACGCTCCCGCCGCATGTCGCAACTCGCCCGCCATCTCCTCCTGTGGAGTCAGCGCCGACTCAGGTCGCTGCGCGCCTCCTACATCCCGGGCGAGCTCAATCGTGCGGCCGACGCGCTCTCACGACAGCTCACGCTCCCGGGGGGAATGGAGACTCCACCCCCAGGCGGTCCAGCTGATATGGAGCCGGTTCGGGGAAGCCCAGGTGGACCTGTTCGCTTCTCTGGAATCCGCCCATTGCCAGTTATTTTATTCGCTGACCGAGGGGACCCTCGGCACGGATGCACTGGCACACAGCTGGCCCCGGGGCCTACGCAAATATGCGTTTCCCCCAGTGAGCCTCTTTGACACTGTGCAAGGTCAGGGAGGACGAGGAGCAGGTCTTGCTAGACCTGGTTCCTGGAACTCATGCTCCTCGCGACAGCCCATCCCTGGCGCATCCCCCTGAGGAAGGACCTCCTTTTGGTTGGTGTTGTGCTTTCCTTCCTTCAAGAGGGTTTGGAACGGAGGCTGTCCCCTTCCACCCTGAAGGTCTATGTGGCCGCCATCGCAGCGCATCACGATGTACTTGATGGCAAGTCACTAGGAAAGCACGACCTGATCATCAGGTTCCTCAGAGGCGCCAGGAGGTTAAATCCTCCTAGGCCTCGCCTCATTCCTTCCTGGGACCTCTTTGTTGCCCTCTCGGGCCTCCGGAGAGCACCCTCCGAGCCCACTCCCTTCAGGGACCAGGTGGTGAACCTGCAAGCACTGCCCCCGGAGGAGGCAGACCCAGCCCTGGCGTTGCTGTGTCCCGTTCGTGCTCTGCGCGTTTACGTGGACCGCACGCAGAGCTTCAGAAGCTCTGAGCAGCTCTTTGTCTGTTTTGGAGGTCAGCAGAAGGGAAAGGCTGTCTCCAAACAGAGGTTGGCCCACTGGATAGTGGATGCCATCGCCTTGGCGTACCAGTCCCAAGGCGAGCCGTGCCCCCTCGGGTTGCGAGCTCACTCCACTCGGGGTGTTGCTTCTTCCTGGGCGTTGGCGCATGGCGCCTCTGTTGCAGACATTTGCAGAGCTGCAGGCTGGGCGACACTGAACACATTCGCGAGGTATTATAACCTCAGAGTGGAACTGGTGTCCACCCGTGTGCTTTCTACTCGTAGATAGCCATGGGTGTTCGCTTGCTGTGCCATTTCCTTCGGGAGAGGGAATGCGAGCACTTTTTCCGCTCCTCAGTTCAGTTCCCCGTAACGGCGAACCCTGTGGAGTTCCTCCTGCATCCTGCGGCGGCCAGACGTGGCGGAGGCGTCCGGCGCTAGGTCCAGTACTCGTGTGTATGCCCGGTTGGTCTGCCCTTGTACTGGGCTAGATGCCCATATGCTGTGATTCCCCTCGGGTAATCCCATATGTGTTTGTCCACGGTAAGGTTTCCCTGACGGTAAACCTGTGTCTTTCCCTGGGCGGCTTCGCTTTGCCCCGTCTCTGATTGCTAGTCATTCCTCCCGAAAGGTAGAACCTACATCAGAGATCTTCCATATGCGTTACTGTTCTCAGACCAGTCCATATGTGTCTTCCACACATTACCTCCCTTCGGGCAGGGTGTGGTCTCCGTAGCTTTCCCCTCCTTGGGGAACGCTTTCCTGGCGTTTTTCACATTGCTGGAAAACGGCACTCTTCCCCGTGGGTAAGGAACAGCATCTTCGACCTCGCCACAGTAATGTCCCGTCTTCTCCATCCCACTGGTATGGAAGAAATTCCTGGGCTTACTCTGGGCGCTGGAGGGTTGCGAGTATGGGCCGCACTTGCATTGGCACGCTACAGCCTGCCAGCATCTGCCTCCGTAACACTCGTAACGTGGTTCAGTTGCTATGGCGCTTTCCACGGGACCCCATTACGTCAGTATCGACGTAACGTCGAACGTGACTGACTGAATGGGAACGTCTAGGTTACTACTGTAACCCCCGTTCCCAGCAGAAGGGAACGGAGACGTTACGTTCCCCTGCCATAGCTTTGAATCACCGCTGAGCAGCCAGATACCTATCTCGGCTCCTCAGCAAAAATATGAATGAAGGTGAGTATGCCAGCCCTATTTATACCCGGATGCCGGGGGAGGGGCCCGGCATGTAAATCTCACAGGCCAATTCCCATTGGCTTGTTTTGTATCCTTGGAGGTGATTGGGCTCCCTAGCGAGACCCCATTACGTCAAAATCGACGTAATGTCTCCGTTCCCTCCTTCTGGGAACGGGGGTTACAGTAACCTAGACGTTTCTTTTTGACTGAAAAAAGAAAGACATAAACATCTTGGGTGACATGGGGGTGAGTAAATTATCAGGAAACTTTAATTCAGAAGTGAACTAATCCTCTAAGCCTGTGAAACTGGGCAGCAGTGTTTTAATGGCAGTGGGCTGGATTTCCCGAAACTTTCTTAACACTATGTCATTCTTAAATTATACCTTAAGCTATACCTTAATGTTAATTCATGTTTCCCGAAACATTCTTATTAAGGTATACCTTTAGAGTCTTTGTAGCGCGTAGAGACAACGTTATCGGGAAATTCAGCCATGGTCATCATTTAAATTGAGGGATGTTACCTCATTAATTAAAAAGGTACAGAATGGTATAGAGATAAACCAATAGTAAACAAACCATACCCTGGCAAAGTGTTTGATTTCAAATAAAGACAAACTCTTATAAGAAAGTACTGAGAAAAAGATATTTTTGTGGTTGTCAAAGTTAAAATTAATTTCTCTTTTTGTGTGTGTATATTTTGTTTTTCACACACACATATCCTGAGCTTTGATTGTGAAATCACCCTGCTGTGCTGATGTTGGGAGAGTGATGCACACTACCCCAAGAAAATCTTCTTGTTACAGGGTTTGGGCAAGAAAAACAAGGACATTGGAAGACAATATGAATCTGACCGAAGATGTGTCCCAGAGTGCCTGCTAGGTGGGGTGCCCACTGTTGAAAGCTTCCTGTATGGAAAAGGTCAGGGAATTATCATGGGTTTATATCATTCTGCAGTTGCTTTGACTGCAATTATAGAAGTTGGTCACTGATATTGTTTATGGATACAGGCTTCGCAATATAACTATTTAAATTAGCGTTTTGGTAAGATTAATTGACCTTTGATTTGTGTTTTTGTTATTTATGATGTCCATATTCTGTTCTTCAAGAGGACAGCAGCTCAAGTTTTCTTACTGATGGCTATTCTCTCTTTGAGCAGTGAAGTCTTAGTCAGTTAGCAGCAGTAATTGGATGTTTATACTTGGTAGAAAAGAGAGGATTCATTATCCTGGGGCTTGCTGGAAATAAAGTGGTGGGAAATGGCAGCATGCATTTGACAGAAATGCACCCACCCCCACCCCCCCACCCCCGCTGAGAGCCAGAAGACTTTACTCAAAAATGGTAGATTTGCTTTGCAAATGAGTGTGCCTTCCCTCTGGTGGAATGTTAGAGCCACTGGTCCAGGATCCACTTGAAAATTCTGCATGTCCAATGCTTCAAAATCTTTTTACAGTACAAAGAAAGAAGGCCTGAAAGTCTGCAGAGACTTTTTTTTTTTTTTTTTAATCGGAATGGGATTTTAATCACTGATTGTTAGTGTTTTCATGGAAGATACTAAAAAGATGTCAAAAGCAATTAGTTTTTAATTGAACTGAGTATTGGACTGTTGCTTTATCATATATGGAGTGACAAAACATATTTTTTTAGCCAACCCTCATTACCCTCCATTCTAATTTCTCCTGAATTAATTGGTGTGCTTGGACACTGCATGCCATGTGTATATCCAACTGGCTTAATGCACCTCTGAGTCCTGCCAGTTTTTTTTTTTTTTTTTTTTTTTTTTTTTTTTATAAATATAATTTTATCCTTTTGTCTGGAGCCATTGGCCTTTTTCAGAGAAAACAGTAATGATTGGTTGATATTGAGATGAAAATAGTTATTATTTGACAAAAAATAAAATAAAATAATGATGATGATGACAAATTATTGTTGTTGGTATAATAATGATCACTTCATAATGAAGATGAAATAGAATAGGAAACAAATAACATAGTGAGAAAGTACTGGTGGAAATTCAGCCATCATGACATTACATTCTTACACATGAGTCATACTGTATAATTTGAGAGCCTGGTGAATTATAGCCTTGCTTAGTGTGTTTGCTTAGCTTGAATACTATTGTTGTTTTAATGCCATGATCTCAGCACCCATATGCACACCCGCTGTGGAAGTGACTTTTTCTAATGTATGAATGGATTTTGCAGGTCTCCGATTCCCAGCCTAACATCCTCTCAATGATGTGTGCTCATATTCAGGTAAGGCATTCAGTTAGAGTATTTTTCTCTTGTCTGTTTCCTGTCTTGGGAAAAGGTAGGATAAATCCACATACTGAGGGATTATATGTTGTCTTTGACCTGCTTCTGAATCTTCGCTTTGAAGTGATGAGACATTTCGAAAAAGCTTGTGGAGAAAAGAGAGGATTTACCTTGCACCTCTGTAAGGGCATGTTATGATCTAAATGACTTTGTATGAAATTCTTGTTCAGAATGATCTGCATTGATTAAAGGTACAGTGATGTCCTTTCCCTCTCTTTATCCTAATGGCATATTTTGTGTACAGGCAAGATGTATGTACATATGTAAAAAAGTATATAAAAAATAGATACCAGACTAAAAGATTCTTTTGAAGAGACATTTCTTCAATCGCTCATTTCTGGTTTAATGTATC
Source organism: Chanodichthys erythropterus (assembly GCF_024489055.1). Lineage (NCBI taxonomy): Eukaryota > Metazoa > Chordata > Actinopteri > Cypriniformes > Xenocyprididae > Chanodichthys > Chanodichthys erythropterus. The sequence goes on from NC_090232.1 coordinate 25,746,642, forward strand.
TGATTACAGTTTAATTACAGTAAATAAAGCCTCAGAGTACTGTACATCATGCTGTTTTTCTTTTTTTCTCACAATCCTATTGATTTTGCTCATATTGAATAAGCTCTAAGGTGTTTCCAGAAATGATGTCTGATCAAATGTAATGATAACTGTGAATATAGAATGGGGATGCATCCCCTAAAGTTGTTTTTCCTCAAGTCAGTTAGTTTGGTTTCTGTAACACAGGAAACCTAGTAATTATAAGAGTTTCAGTTTGAATCTGTGGTTTCCTGCAGCTGATGTAGACAAAACACCTCTGACCTTGTCTATGGATATTGTGCCCTTCAGATTCCATCCTCAGAGGTTTGCTGAAAGATGGCACCTCCACTCTCAACACTCCTAACCTCTTCACTGTAGCCTAACACCAATTGTGTATGAATTTATCAAAAACAGTACAAAACATGTTGCAGTAAATCGATTTAATTGCAATATACAGACTTTCAGAATCATTTGTAATTGGAAACTGTTGTGATATTACTCATTGTCATATAATAAAACCACTGCAACCGATGGCATAAATAGGGCAAAACCTGATGCATGGCAAAGTATGTTGAAAGCAGTTGTTTGTGTGTGGCCGTATGTCCTGTAACTGACAAATACTGCTGGATTGAGGAAGAGGAAAATGCCTGTAATTGTTACTTTAAAGTGAAATCCAGGTCCTAATTGTAGCTTGACTAATAATAGTTAATGACCAGAAATAACAAATAATAGTGGAGTCAAACAAGAAGCATTGTGTTCACAAGAAGCATTTTGAGAAGGCAGAGTGTTTTCGCTGTGCATCCTGTTTTCTTCCCTACTTCCTTCCTTTTATAGATCCTTTTCTGTTTTTTGAGACTGAATACAGACATAGACTGGTATATGTTACTGAATTATTGAATTCTTAACATCTGGAAAGCATTCAAACCATGCATTAACGCACAGAGATACCTGTTCATTTTTATTGCATATTATTTTAATAATTTGTGTCAGGTCAATACACATTAGACACACACATACAATATATATATATATATATATATATATATATATATATATATATATATATATATATATATATATATATATATATATATATATATATATATATATATATATAATATATTGTATGTGTGTGTCTAATGTGTATTGACCTGACACAAATTATTAAAATAATATATATATATATATATATATATATATATATATAATATATTGTATGTGTGTGTCTAATGTGTATTGACCTGACACAAATTATTAAAATATATATATATATATATATATATATATATATATTATTGCTGTAACGGAGGGGACTCACAGGCAGGGATCCAAATGCAGCGTTTATTAGAAGTAAGAGTGGTCGTACAGGCAGGGTCAAAACAGGAACAAACAGGAGCAGTGAGGAACAGGCAGAGTCGTAGTCAAGGGACAGGCAAAGATCAGGACAGGCAGCAACGAGTCAAAAACAAGAAACAGGCAGGAACGATAACAAGCAGGCAGACAGGATAGAAACGCTCAGAAATGATACAATGGTAATCAAGACCTCGCGGTGAGGTGGTGTGAGTGAAAGTCCTTTATAGTCCTGTTAATGTACTGCAGCTGGGTGTGGTGATTAGTGATAGTGATTGGTGGAGAGGATTATGGGTAATGTAGTCCGGGAACTGACAGGAACAGACGTGATCATAACATAACGCCCCCCTCCCGGAAGGCGCGTCCTCGCGGCGTAAAAGGAACAGCTAGGGAGGGGGGGTGGGTGCATTGGGGACCTGCATGCAGAAAGGAACAGGGTCCCCAATGCAGGTCCAGGAACTCGGGCAGCCACGGAGGGTCAGGTGCCACGGGCAGCCACGGAGGGTCAGGAGCCACGGGCAGCCACGGAGGGTCAGGAGCCACGGGCAGCCACGGAGGGTCAGGAGCCACGGGCAGCCACGGAGGGTCAGGTGGCTTGAGCAGCCACGGCAGGTCAGGTGCCACGGGAGGCCACGGCAGGTCAGGTGGCTCGGGCGGCCACGGCGGGTCAGGTGCCACAGGAAGCCACGGCAGGTCAAATGGCTTGGGTAGCCACGGCAGGTCAGGAGCCACAGGCAGCCCTAGCAGTTCAGAGGCCGCTGATGACCGCGGCCGTGCAGGGTCCCCACCCACAAGCTCCCCACCCTTAGGTATACTGCCCCCCCCAAAAAAGTTCTTGGGGATTTCAACGGGGACCGTGGCGGGTCTGTGGGCAAGGAGATCGGGCGGCGCCGGCAGGGCAAGGCGTTTGGGCGGCGCCAGCAAGGCAAGAAGCACAGGTGGCGCCGGCAGGGCAAGGAGCACAGGTGGCGCAGGCAGGGCAAGGAGCACAGGTGGCGCCGGCAGGGCAAGGAGCACAGGTGGCGCCGGCAGAGCGAGGAGCTTGGGTGTAAGAAGGGGAAGAATAGAAGGAGCCTTCCTCTTCCTCCTCCTCCTCCTCTTCCGAGGATGAGGCGATGGTTCACCGGTTGGAGCGTGTTCAGGAGCAGACTCACTGGCTGAAGCGGGTTCTGGAGCGGACTCAATGGCTGGAACGCCCCCCACATCCTTGAGCACTGCAGGGGCGGCCATCTTGCCCGTGGGCACTGGCAAAGCAGCCATCTTGTCCAGCGCGTCCAGGGCGCTTGAGAGCGTTGCAACCGGCGAACTTGAGAGCGTTGCAACCGGCGAACTTGAGAGCGTTGCAACCGGCGAACTTGAGAGCGTTGCAACCGGCGAACTTGAGAGCGTTGCAACCGGCGAACTTGAGAGCGTTGCAACCGGCGAACTTGAGAGCGTTGCAACCGGCGAACTTGAGAGCGTTGCAACCGGCGAACTTGAGAGCGTTGCAACCGGCGAACTTGAGAGCGTTGCAACCGGCGAACTTGAGAGCGTTGCAACCGGCGAACTTGAGAGCGTTGCAACCGGCGAACTTGAGAGCGTTGCAACCGGCGAACTTGAGAGCGTTGCAACCGGCGAACTTGAGAGCGTTGCAACCGGCGAACTTGAGAGCGTTGCAACCGGCGAACTTGAGAGCGTTGCAACCGGCGAACTTGAGAGCGTTGCAACCGGCGAACTTGAGAGCGTTGCAACCGGCGAACTTGAGAGCGAAGCGGCCGCCGGGCTTGAGTGCGAAGCGGCCGCCGGGCTTGAGTGCGAAGCGGCCGCCGGGCTTGAGAGCGAAGCGGTCGCCGGGCTTGAGTGCGAAGCGGCCAGTTGATGCCTTGGAATGCCAGCCACTCGCGCTGAAATCAGCGGTGGATCGGTTACACTGGAAAGCAACCCTCTCCGCTCCCGGACTGATCTAGAGACCTGACGTGACTCTGGGCGATCAGCGGCGACGTGACTTTGCTCTGGGCGATCAGCGAAGGCGTGACGTTGCTCTGGGCGATCAGCGAAGGCGTGACGTTGCTCTGGGCGATCAGCGAAGGCGTGACGTTGCTCTGGGCGATCAGCGAAGGCGTGACGTTGCTCTGGGCGATCAGCGAAGGCGTGACGTTGCTCTGGGCGATCAGCGAAGGCGTGACGTTGCTCTGGGCGATCAGCGAAGGCGTGACGTTGCTCTGGGCGATCAGCGAAGGCGTGACGTTGCTCTGGGCGATCAGCGAAGACTTGACTTGATGTTGTTGTGGTAGTAACCGCCATTTTGTGAGTGTCTATAGGCACGGCGGCCATTACATGACACAGCGAGGTGTCGAAATCCTCAGCAACACCCACAGTAAAGGGAGACCCAACAGTCAACAATGCATAGTCCATAAAGCTGCTAAGTGATGAACGCGGTCCCTCTCGACTTAATTTATTCTGGAGAGGTTGGTTGACGCCATCACAAAAAAAGTCAATCAGTGCACAGTCCGGAAGATCAGAGAGGTAAGCAATGTTTAGATACTCCTGCACATATTCCTCCAACGATCGTGTGCCTTGCGAACTCCACAATAGCAATAGATTAATGTCCATACCGTAATGAGATCCTCTGGGAAAGCTGCTGGATCTTGGTGGCGGCGAAGTCTTCTGTAACGGAGGGGACTCACAGGCAGGGATCCAAATGCAGCGTTTATTAGAAGTAAGAGTGGTCGTACAGGCAGGGTCAAAACAGGAACAAACAGGAGCAGTGAGGAACAGGCAGAGTCGTAGTCAAGGGACAGGCAAAGATCAGGACAGGCAGCAACGGGTCAAAAACAAGAAACAGGCAGGAACGATAACAAGCAGGCAGACAGGATAGAAACGCTCAGAAATGATACAATGGTAATCAAGACCTCGCGGTGAGGTGGTGTGAGTGAAAGTCCTTTATAGTCCTGTTAATGTACTGCAGCTGGGTGTGGTGATTAGTGATAGTGATTGGTGGAGAGGATTATGGGTAATGTAGTCCGGGAACTGACAGGAACAGACGGTGATCATAACAATTGCCTTTAGCATTCCACTTGGCCCACTTGAGTGGTGCCTGAACTGGCAAGAGCTGGTATGAAAGGCAAGCATGCTAACAAGAAAGCTAAAGAACTGTGTAAAAACGTACAGTATTTGTAAATGCCACTGGGTAATATATATTATATTTGTTTAATTGCTGTATTTAAAGTAAAAAAAACAAATGCAACTGCATCCTGTTTGCACCTATTGTATGCATGTATAATCATTCACAGTATTCTGATTTATTTATACTATGCATTTCATGTCTTTGATCCATTTCATGGACATAAGGGTAAATTACAGAACTTTCATTTTTGGGTGAACTATCCCTTTTATTTATCTATATAAATGTTTCATTCACAGTAACTGCCATTCATAATGCTATTACTATTAAACTTTTGATTTGCATCTCTTTTTGTTCAGTTTAATACATTTGTCTATTATTTAATCCAACTGGACTTAATGATTAATCAATGGATCATTTGGTACATCTATAGATTTCTATAGATACAGATTCCATAGGCATAGTTTCTAGATGATGACCACAATTTTCAAAGTGTGTCTGGTCCTGGTAAACACTGCATTGTGAACCAAATGTCCCAACAAGGATGGTAATTTTAGACCTTGTTTGGACATTTTTTTGGTCCTCATGAGGAAAACAGCTTATAAATCATACAGAATGGTCTTTTTTGAAAATCTAAAACAACCAGTGTGTGCGTGTATGTGTGCGTGTATGTGTGTGTGTGTCTGTGTGTGTGTGTGTGAGAAAGAGATACAGATACAAACTTAGAGGGATTTTAAATTTGTGAACACAGCAGGACAGAGAAGGGAAAAGAAACTATAATACTCTGTATCTGTTTTATGAGGACTTTCCTAAGACATAATGATTTTTATACTGTATAAATGGTATATTCTATCCCCTACCCTTAAACCTACTCATCACAGAAAACTTTCTGCATTTTTACATTTTATAAAAATACAATTTTGTATGATTTATATGTTGTTTTCCTCATGGGGACCAAAAAAAAAAAAAAAAAGAAACACTTATTTGTGTTGTGAAAAAGGATACTTTGTGATTTTGTGTATCTTACTAACATAATTGAAAATATGCTGAAATGTTATTGAGAAAAGGTGCACTTTTTTTTGATCTGTTGTGATATTAGTACTAAGAGTTTTGAAATGTACCAGTTGCTTGTGAAAATTGCACCAAAGCAATTAAAAAAACAACAACTGTAAACCATGAGTAGGCTTAATTCAACTAGGACATGTAAAGGGATAGTTCCCCCAAAAATGAAAATTCTGTCATTACATAATTACTCACCCGCATGTCGTTCCAAACCCATAAGACTTGTTCATCTTCAAAGCACAAATGAAAATCTTTGATGAAATCTGAGCTTTCTGTTCCCCCATGGACAGCTACGCAACTGACACTTCGACACTTAAAAAAGTTCATAAAGAGATCAGAAAACTAATCCATATGAATTGTTTAGTCCAAATTTTCTGAAGAGACACAACAAATATTCAAGCAAGTTCGGATGAGCTGTTTATGTTCGCTGATCGATGTTTATATGTGAACAAAAGTCTAAATTAAATCTGTTCATCATAAAGTGATTGAGTCTCCTCAGAAAATTTGGACTAAACCACTAAATTCATATTCCGATCTCTTTATGAACTTTTTGAAGTGTCAAAGTGTCAAACCGTTGCGTAGTTGTCTATGGAGGGACAGAAAGCTCTCAGATTTCATCAAAAAGATCTTCATTTGCGCTTTGAAGATGAACAAGTCTTACGGGTTTGGAACAACATGAGGGTGAGTAATTAATGACAGAATTTTCATTTTTGGGTGACCTATCCCTTTAAGTAGCTTTTATTAAAAAAAATACTGCTGTGCATCTTGAGACAAAACAATGGCACTGACATATTTTAAGGTATGTCAGTGCAAGTTGCTTTCAGTTAGCTCAAACATACATTTTAGTCTAGGACTAGGTTTAAGCCTTTATATTCATTTTGTTGTTATGCATTACAAAAGTGGTCTACCTTTTTTGTAAACAATTGATCACATTGTGTTTTGTCATACCTGAGAATGTGCTTCATGTGGTAACATTTGGTTTTACAGTGTAAAATGTGCAGCTGTTCAACCTGTTGATGTAAACGTATTATACAGTAGATTCTAACATGATGATTACGATCTTGTACATCAACCATGCTATCTCTTGCAATGATTTATCAGTTCAGCCTCTATGAACAGTTTGCAAATTGGCCGGGTCGCTATGATGATGGATCAATCACATTACATGAGCTGACGCAAATGACCCTGCTCTCTTTCAAGAACTCTTTCAAAACGAACATGGCGGCAACTTAACATTTGGCCAAAATGACTGTGGATCATTTCGCGAGAAAAGATCCCACCTTGTCGGACCGAAGAGGCAAAATTCGGCGTGTTAAATCGAGGAGTCCTTGCGCTTTTCACCAGAAAGCCCGGAATCAGAGCGAGCGGCCAGACAGTGGCTTTTCCGTGTTGTAGCGACTCTGCGCAAAAGGGGAGAGCGGAACCCATGACAGACGAGCAGGGAGAGACATGTTGCTACAGATAGCTGGGTTTTTCTCCGGTGAAGCACGGGGAGAGGGGATTCGACAATGAAAGCAGTAATCCCCCTTAACACAGCAACTGATCGGGAATTGCAGTTAATCGCGGAGGTGAGCCATGACCGCTCGTTAGTCATCGTTTAGTGGTCAAAACTCAAGACAGACCTCCCGTCAATGACTATTGTGGCAGAAAAGCCCCCACGGTGGAGTCAGCCAGCGCTGCGCTTTCCCAAAATATGACCAGCGGTGCTCGGAAGTGGCGGCAGCGAGATGACGGCTTAAAAATTTGGTGTGCTCCCCGCGAGAACGAGAAGCCATTCACCGACTCCGAGAGGGCCCAGCGATGGCGATTGTCCTTAGCGTCCCTCTTATTTCTAACCGTTCTGCTTTCTGATCATCTGTGGTTCTGCGCCGAGGCCAAACTGACAAGGACCCGAGACAAGTTAGCATCAATGGACATGAGCGCAAACCACAGACCCGACCTCCCTTCAACACACAGCAGCCTCAGAAGAAACGAAGATGCTATTTTTGTAGTCAATTCTACCAAACCTTTGTGGCAACTAGAAACTTGCCACCCGGATAGTTTGTCTGAAAACTGCTTCACTTTTGTCGACGCTGACCACTTGTGCAGGGGCCTTTCGGAAACGGAGGGGACTCGGTGGAAGAACATAAGCGATTTGTACCTTTCCTTTTGTAATTCTTACTCTCTTATGGATTTGCTTTACGGATCATTAAGTCCGGACAATTTGAACTGCAGCCTTGACGTGATCATTGACGGCGACCAAAACAGATGCAGTCTCTGCGTTCAGGCATACCAGCGTTATGACCTGCACGCGCAGGAGAAATATGAGGAATTTGAGATGATGGCAGATAAATACGAGACGGATGTGTACTCAGTAAGGACGTGCATGGAAGAATGCAAGGTAGGGTTTTATTATCTGGATTCCTCGCTTTTCATTCAGTAGAATTGGGTCTTCGCTCTCAGTCGTCATGGTAACTGGTGACAGTAACATGGTGATGTTTTACTGGGGGAAAAGTGCATTTCATATTGTACTCTATTTTTTCCGCATTTCGCATCAGTTGGTGATGCCAACTTTGCATTTCGAGCGGGGTGGCAATCAGACAGGCTTTTAAACTTTTCCCTTCCTCGTGCCTCCATTTATCCCTTGCTGTGCAGTGTGATTAACGCAAAACCCATTGTTCTGGTCTAATCTAACGGAGGAAATTAAATGTTGCTGCTGATCCAAGGTTACTGTGTCAATGCACAAACGCTGCAAAGCCAATCTTTCAACGTGTGTGCGTCATTCTATAGCGCGCAGGTGCGTCTCTCTGAACTGAATATATAGAGCTGCTCCGCCAGGTGTTCATTCATGTCCACCACACTGAGTACATTTCAATAACGTTAATAGGGCACCGGTGCTTTCTCAGATAATCTATCACAAGTGTCTTTTCCCTCTCTCATTGGTCTTGTTTGCACAGCATTCTGCGCGCGCTGCAACAGGGTGCCCTCTTAACCGCCATAAACTTGACATTAAGGTTAATTTTCGAGCTCCCGCTGTCATCTTAAATGGATTACTCCAAGGCGACGAAAAAAATGGCACACTGTAATATAGCTCCTGTTGCTGATACGGAAGCGATCTTGCCGTAGGCCTATTCTTTACGTTTGTGTTGCTGGGTGTAATTAATGGTCAAACATTTACCGAGAGCTTGTAAGTTGTAGTTTAAACGAAGGAGTCACCGATAAGCTGGTGAATAAGTGGGTGGCGTGATTTGCTTATTCACTGGTTCATTTGGCAAAGGGTTCGACTCTTGAAGTCTGTGCTGCTGTGATGCTTGCTGTCCGCTGTCCGTGGTGCTGAAACACGCTTAGTCGTGTTACTGACCGACTACAGTATAACGAAGGTCACAGGCCTTTTGATGCAGGGGGCATATTTAATTATTACACAAGCATTTTGAATTTTTCTATATCATTATGTCAATGACGTTTGCATCTGTGACAGCTGCTGCACTCCAAAAGTCATTCACTTCTGTATTTCTAAAGTTGCTCATGTAATTATGATAAAGAATGTGTGGGCTGTTTTAAACTATTAGACCATAATAATAATAATGTAGACAGTATCAACACATTTTGATAAAGGCTATACTGTAAACCCTAACGTTCAAATGATTAATTGGTTTGAGTAGGACAAACTCAAATTAAATGTTCAATCAAATGAGCTTTTATGAGTATATAGAACTTTCTTTTTCTTTTGAGTTCACGAAACTGACACATTTTAAGTAATCTGAATTGTTTCATTGTTTTGAGATTTATGAACTTGTTTCTTTTAATTTAGACAAACTTAAATTTACATGTAACTAGGCTGGGATTTCTATTTCATAAATGTTCAATATTGCCATACTCTTTCAGCAATTGCTATGCTATGTTAATGTTATCAAAGCATTGTGTTACCATTTGCATTTGCTGAATTAGCTAGTTATAGCTAGCTAAATTTCCACAAATAAAAATTTAATTGTAGATTTATATAGAATACATCTAAAATTATGTATGGCGACAAATAGCACCAATGCACTTTGGGCGACCCGAGTTTGAGTCCCGGCTCGCGGACCTTTCTCAACCCCCCTCCCACTTTGCTTCCTGTCTGGTTATTTAAAATATAAGTTAAGATTACATAATCATTTTAAGTTTAATGTATGAATTAACTTACTCTTTTTACTCTTTTTTAAATTAAGTTAAGAGCAATTAAAATGTACAAGTACAAAACTGAAATCTGCCAGTTCTGCTTGCTTAAACTTTGAATTTCTTAACTTAAAAAAATTTGATGTGATTACCTCAATTGTTTTGAGTTTTGTCAACTTATTCAGGTTTACAGTGTAACAGAGAGGCTGTGTGCTTATTTCAACCTGTTGACAAGTAACATTTGAACATTGGACAACTTATACTGCCACCTGTGTGTGCTGTTTTTTTTTTGTTTTTGTTTTACCTTCTCCATGTCTCACCAAAGTGACAGCCACAGAATTACTATTCAAAAACCTCCCATATGATTAATCTCTCTGCAACAGCCTCTATACTGAACAATTATTTCTATTAAATGCTTGCAAAGTATTGTTTGAGGATACAAGTTCTGGCCAGTAACCACAAATTAGTCTTTTGTTTTGGCATTGTTTTTCTTCTGTGCACATTCTGGCTTGGCTGAAGATATTGAGCCATTATAGTGCATTTATGTTGAATGCATTTTAAACAAATCAATGGCTTTTGAAATGGAAATGTGGTAGAATGTTTTGACTGTTCTGTTTGTCACACTTAAACAACAGACGTTTTTAAGCGTTAACATAACTGTCGAACCACGTTACCGTTGCCTGATAAACTACTAGCGAGTGTGAATGAGGGCCGTAATGCAGAGGGAGGTGGCAGGAGTCAGTCAGAGCCTCTGGCAAGCAGCTGCAAGGGATAGCCAGTCCCAGCTGTGATTAAGCAGCGAGCGATAGAGACAGAAAGAAAGACAGAGCGAGACTGAGAGGATGGGTAATCACTGTGACACGGCGTCTCTGACAGCCGGATCAGCCTTCAGGTTGATTTAATTCGGCATCTTCCTTGCACTTCATCGGAGTGTGGAAGACACTGTGTGTGTGTTTGTATTGTGTGTAAATGTGCTAAAGTTTCAGTACAATTGCTATGTATATAATAGGCATTATAAATAGGTAACAAACGGATGAACAGAGGGAGGGGGTAGTGATTAGAGAAATAAACTAAGAAGGTTTTACTCAATAGTGTGCTATTCCTAGCTTCTGTATTGAGCTCTGCACAGTTGCACTGGTGTTACAGCTAGGCTATTCTGTGACAAAGCAATCACTGATAACATGGACCACATTTAGTGTCCCGATGAACAAAAGTGGACAGTACTTTCTTCAAAGGTCAAATGCATTTACTGTTAGCACATATTCTTTTTTTTCACTACAGTGTGTTCACTTAGGTGAAGTAATCAATTAAACATTAAATATGTTAAGTACGAATTAGTACAAGAAGTTTGTTTTATTACTTGCCTTTTCCACGCACTGTGAAATAATTAGATACTAGGAGTAAACATCTACTGTTTCTTGCCATAGCAAATTAAAAATGTGCTGGCCTCATTACATTTCAACTGGAAATGTGGATGAAAACCTCCTAATATAGGATGTGAATGTTTGATGTAGATCTTTGCTTTTGTCTGACTGGATCTTATGGGCAATGGAAGGGCTTGTGGTATGGAATAGCTATTTGGATGAAACCCTATTTACTGAGAATAGATAAGACAAGTCTTGCATTCCTCTAAGAGTATAGATAATGTTGGTACATTTGGCAGGGCTTGATCCCGCAAGGGTTTAGCACAGTTACTTGTTTATCTCTTCTAAAGTTATCTCAGTTTTGGGTCATGTCTTTATCACCCTTCTGTCTCGCACACTTTTCTTTTCTCTCTACATTGCAATTCAATATGACCTGTCATTAATATATTGGTCTCTCCTCACATAGATTTTCACATTTCACATTGTTTATATCCTCCATCCAGTATTGATGAATTAAAGAAATAGTTCACCCTTTTATTCACCCTCATGTTGTTACATGAAGAATATTTTGATGAATGTTGACAAAATCAAATGCAGATTTTTAGGGTGGACTATTCCTTTATCAGAGTGCTTTGCTATAACTCATTTGTCTCAACCAACTGTAACTGGATTCGGGATTTGCTTGTCACCGAGGAGTGGGATCAGAGAATCTAAAATGCAAATGATACAAAACAGAAGCCTTTATGTTGTTATCATGTTTATGAAGGGATGTTTTTCCTCCCTGCTTTCCTTGTCTTTTTATTTTTAGAAAAAGCGGACAGTGTCTCATTAATGCTATCACTGCTCACTGTGTATGGAAGAGCCACTGCACTCCTGTTATTTAAACAGCGCTTTTATTAGTGTTGGCCAACAGAAGATGACTATCAGAAGGCTGTTTCTGGGAGTGGTTTTCTTTAGCCAAATCCTGGCATGAAACACCAAAACTGATATAAAACCAGAGTTACAGAAGACAGGATGATCAAATTTACCCATGTGTGAAAAATGTAAGATATAATCTTTTTGTCATATGCCACTTATAGGATATTTATTTGTGCCCAATTATCTGTACGTGAAATGTTGAGGATGGCATTCCCTCCTTGAAAAATAAATAGCAATTGTGTAGTTTCACAGATAATTAAGACAACTTTATGTCCGAACATGGTGTTGTTTTCAATGCTAGGTTCTGGTAAACTGAACTCTTAAGAAAGTTAGACGCTACTTACAACTTTCTGATCACGTAACCTAATAATCAGATGTTTTAAATAGCAGTATTTTAAATAATAAAACAATTGATGCTAAAGAGAGGCACATAATTTATTAGTTATTATAATACACATTCTTAATACCTAAAAGCTTAATAAAGAGACAAAGGCCTTTTAGTCTTTACATTTGATCTTTTGCAGTCAGGTCATTTTAAAATCTTTTAATATTAAAATAACCAGGATGTTTTGTTCTATCCCTCATTCCCACATGAATACATTTGTACATTCTGAAAAAAAAAACAAAAACAAAAAAACAAACAAACAAACAAAAAAAATGGTTTGGTGTTTAAAACTTGTAGAACTTGTGCTTTTTTTTGGCATAAATGTTTCTTGTCTTTAGGTCCAGAGTTGGTGAATAAGAATATGGACAGAAGCTTCTGAGAGCAGAAATGAGATGTTTTTGAAAATAGATATTTTTGTACATACAATAAAGAAAGAAAGGGAGAAAGAGAGATTGTGATTGTGTGTTTTGCAGTCTTTAAGGTAATTGCAAATTGCCAGACACACAGGATTCAGCAACTTCCCATTCATTTCAAGCTTTGCATAATCGGGCTCTTTTTTTAATCATCCTAATGGGTGGCATCCAGCTTATCAGGCTGAATAGTTATCACCCATTCTAAAGATACACCTCACCATGGTGTTTGCAACCTTTTGCTCGTGGTCAAGTATAGTGTAGTATAATTAATTTAATAGTATGATTTATATTTACCCCATCAATTTTTATTTATTTATTTATTTTTTAATAACAGTAACCAGGACTATTGTTTTGGCAGTAGTCACACACAGTATTTGAGCTCTTTACATGTAATAGCTAGTGTACTGCATTAATAGATATGCCATTTAGATGAACTCTTAGGCTGGAGATCAGACCTCCTGCCACTCCTATTCATTAAAATAAAGCAGCGGTTTGGATGGGATTAGAGTGATGGGTGGAGCCAAGAGGTTGAAGCTGTGGCTGGGGTCAGGTCTCCATGGTAGCATTAGAATGCTGAGCATGTTTGCTTATTCATAAAAGCCTGCCGTGGGTTGCTGCTGCTGCTGCGGCCTTCTAGTGAGGGACACAACCGCAGCCAAGGTCAGTGTCCCAGAGCTCCATTACTTCACTGCCACTGCAAAGGGGTCTGTAATAATGTGCTAGACCAACATGCACATGCTTACACCAATAGAGACACACACGTATATATGAAGAGTTTCGTTGCAAAACGAGATAAATCCGTTTTTAACATTTTTGTCAAAACATGTTTATTATTATGTTATCATGTTATTATTTTGTTTTATGGTGCTACTTAGCTGTATTTTTTAAGTTATGAAGGTTTAAATCAAAACAAACCAACTGCAGTTGAATTGATATTAATTGGAATACACAACCAAAAAACAAGATTTTTGAAAAATTAAAAAAATGGATTTATCTCGTTTTGCAACGAAACTCTTCATATATACACACACACATTTTTGATAGACTTAGAAATAGATATTTACTCTAGTAATCCATGTTCTGTTGATAAAATTATGTCTTCAAATAAATGCATCTTGGGTCTAGTGATGAAGGTCAGAACACCTCTGTATGGGTCATCATTGCCTTTGAGGATAGGTTGCCAAGGAGACTGTACAGCGGCTTAATGAGTGTCAACGTGAGTTTGACGTCATTCAACAATAAGAGTCTTAGAGACTTCATACAGATTCATCTACTTTATTCCCCAAGGAAGGACTATAAAGTACCTCAGAGAAGCCTCACTTCCATTTGTCCATCCCAGACTGTGGTTACTCATTGGGTATCCACCGTGATCTCATTCCAAACCTATATGACTTTATTTCTTATGGAGAACATAAAACAACATATTTTAAAGAATGTTCAACTGTTTTTGTCCATATAATAAAAGTCAGTGGGGTCCAAAATAAACGCTGGCCACTTTAACTTTATAAAGCCTCTAAATTATTAACATGATGGAAACTTTTCTGAAAAACTTGTTGTACACAATCTTCTACATGCCGTCTGCACTCTGATTGATAGTTCATACTTATTTTAGTCAGGTCATGGTATAGGTGTCTTTTTGCTATGAAAGTTTCATTCATTTTTTTAAGTAAATATAAGAATACCTTATATAATAACTTTTATATATTTCAAGATAAGCAATTTGTGTTTACTTTATTATCCATACATCATTTTTAGACAAATAATGTAAGTATCAAATATGATTCAACAGGCTTTTAAAGAAAACTTTATTTGTACATCTCTTAATCATCATTGTATTGCATTCGTTTTATGATTTCCCCCCACAATAAAAACTACAGATATTTGATCTTAAATTAAATTAAATTAAATTAATTATTAAATAAGCATTTAAATATAATTTTGCTAAGGCTAATAAAACAATAAGACATGTGTTTTTTCCTCCTCAACTGTAAGCTCCATGTTCTTCTTATAAACTACTACTAAACATGGGACATAACAGCCTGATGTATCAATTTTATACATAATATATGCAAACCTTTTTTAGTTTTTAGATTTTTTAAAAATATTGTGTATAAAGTTTCAATAAATGGTTCCATATAAAAAAAAAATAATAATAAAAAAATAAAATAAAAAGATTTTACTGACTATTATCACAGGGTAATAATACTTACCCTACTTACCGTATACTTAACTTTACTGGGTTAACTGGTCAAAAAACAGATTCATCTCATATACAATAGAGCTACATTGCCCTGTAAAACCTCATGCTCTTTTAAAGATTTTTTATTTTTTTTCACATCCTGAACTCTTCAAGGTCCCCCATTGTGAAGTACAGGTACATACAGAAGTAAAGAAAAGGCACATTAAAACATCATTGTTCACAATGTTGTGAAAGCTATAACCAACGAGCGTGCTGTACATTTCCTGAATAGGTGACATTGACATGATGTAGTATCGGTGACTATACTACAAGCTGTAACAGCAGCCTCTATGCATTTTTTAGATCTTTGGCGGCTTGACAAACTCCAACAGAGCTCTCATTTATTGGAAAATGATCGATTTCACATTTTCCATCCACTACACAGTGTTTAAAGAGGTGACTCATAGAACCTCACTGCATGATCATCCAGCTGGGGCTAAAACAGGGTGAGATATATTTAAGTCTACTTAACTATTACAGTGGCTTGCTCTTTAATGGAAAGCTCAATATAGGTTTTCAGACCACGTGTTTTGTCTAGAGACTAAGGAAAAGGTGTGGAAGACAAAGCCAGTTTGGTACAGTGTGATAATTCCTGGATCAATGCAGCATCTATGAGATTATTTAAGAGCAAATGTGTGCCCATGTGCATTGCAACTGTCCTCAGAGGGCATTAATGGAAAGCTTATTTTTTGAATGGAAAGATTAAAGAGTGCAAAGGAGAGATGAGAGATGTGTTACAAACAGCTAGATGGGGCACAACAGAACTAAAAATGTGATCAGAAAGTGGCATGAGGGGAGATGGATCTGTGCTTGCTCTAATTAAACAGATTTTAGGGTAGGAATGTAGATATTTCCTTAATGGCACAGTTGCTTGTTTTAGTTGAATGGAGCAGTGGTCACTGTGTTAGATTTGTGAAAGCCATCTGTATTTCTCAGTCTTGGCTCCCTAGAAGGCATTTTATTTGGTGCACACATGCTTTGAATGAAACAACATATATGGCGCCTCCTGGGTAAACATGATTCACGCTCCTCCCTCCATTGATCTTCTCACCGACAGGAGACACCCATAAAGATGATGTCAACCAGTCTGGGAATCTGTTGGCCTTGCACTAATCAAGTAGTTAATCAATAGTCAACCTTAATACTGGATGTTTCTAGTGTATTGGGGTGTGAATTTTTTAAGGGTTATACCATGTCCTATCCAGATGCGACACCACTACGAGATGCGACAAAATTAATCAAAAATCACAGCCAATCAGAAGAGTTTATGGGTGGAGTCTCTATGCAAGCGTACTGCACTCGCAACAAAATGAATAAGTAAAATTCATAAATATTACACAATTTTAATATTATTAAAACTACATATTGGGTGACTGAAACAATCCTTGTCATAGAATACACTTGTTTGTTAACATTGAGCATGCTGTTGCAGCTGGTTAAGACAAAAACTCTGATTAACAAGGAAAAGATTCCTTTTATTGGGTGTCGCAGCATTGTGTCGTGTCTAGTTAGGGCATGGTGTGAAAGGTATTACAATGGAGTTTTAGGAAGTGAAACGTCAGGGACACTACAGTGAACATGAAAAGGAAAGAAAATGCATTTATAGTAATGCACTTACAACAGAACCCTAAAGGACAGAGGGTTTGACTGTGAAGATTGTATTATCCTTGTATTATTAGTAAATTATTTGCATTAATTCTTAACTTCATTTAATCTATACTGTTGGTATTTTTGAGACTACTTTTCAGTGGAGAAATGTATTTAATTCCCATATGTGGAGTCAATAGTGGTTTATGAATAGCTCATCCTGTCCATTCCACGTCACTTCCTGCAATTATCTAGCCTGACTTCGTCATACTCATATTCTAGGCAGAATGTGAGTCTGATACTGCTCCATTGCACTTGAATTATGGGGCGTGTCTTAACCGAACAAGTAAAAAAAAACAAAAAACTCTGCACTCAATTGGATAGACCTACAACCAATCAGAGCAACGCAGTAAGTGATGTATGTTGAACTTGTACTTAAACTTTTGCAGAATCCCGTTGGAAGGACGGCAAACACATCTTTTCCATCAACAAATGCCTTGATTGCGGTTCTTTGTTCGTCTTTTAAAATTAATGCGCTATCGATTTCTTTTATTACAGACATGATAGCGGAATATAAACATCTTACTTCTCCAGCTGCAGTCATCGTTGGTGAAAACCAATTCAACCCAAGCGCTCTTTGATGACGTGGGTGGTTACATAACCGCAGATAGCCTGTCCTTCATCGATTAAAGCCCGCCCTGGCAATTTGATTGGCTCGGCCTTCTGGGAAATTAAATTATTAAAGAAATTATCCAGATTTATTTTAAACATTTTGAAAACTGGACGCATCCTAATTATCTTTCTATAAGAATTTAATTAGAATTAATGCATCAAAATTCATAGTGGGCCTACATTAAAAACAGCATGACAAAGGTGATAAGGATTTTTGAAGTTAGCATCCATGTTTTATTTTTCAGCTAATGTTTCATGAAAATCTCCACCATTTTGATTGCATCAGTCAAATTCAAAAGACAGAAAAACATTTTAATTAAGTATAGATGTTATGCATGTGCAGGCAGATAGATGAAGACAAAGATGAGTAAAGTTCCAACATGAACTTTAACACAAATGTGCCAAACAAGAAGAAGAAGAAGAAGAAGAAAAAAAAAAAAACAGTAATCATATGCATGACCAGACAATGAGTGCAAATAGCAAACTCAAACAAGATAATTTATCAAACACAGCTGAAACCAAAACAAACTTATAACAGTGACCATGGTAACAAAGAAGTGGCGGGAAAGAAGACGAAGGAAGCCAGGAACTAAAGAATTACAAACTAAAAGTAAATGAACAAAATCTGAACATAATGGTGACAACTGAACTCAGTACTTACAACTCAAGTATAAATAAATATGGACAGTTGTTTTTAAAGAGAAAAATTTATTGCAGTAACTATTCTTTAACTTATCTATAAATGTTCTGTACTTTTAACTGTAGACCAAAAATAAAATTTCAATGGTCATTCAAAATGAAGTGTGATAATCCCACTGAACAATGTTTCTCATCATGATCACCAATATAGAAAACCACCGTCTTACATAAGAGAAGCTACCTGGATCTCATATCAAAGGTCTAATCTTAAGAAATCATGGCTTCTGCTGTGTTCTTTCAAGTCATTTTTTTTACAGAGGGTTTAGAGCCTCTAATGGGTGGTATTGTGGAGATCAATGAGAAAATATGTGACAGACGTGGAACAGGTCCATATTTGTTTACTGATTTATGAAAGGTAATAACAGATCATGCACCTCCAGTACAGACTCTTAAACAGGTTAACAGGATATTGCTGGTAATGCTGAGGAAAGTTATGGGTTATTTGCACACATTTCTCATAGGTACATCTAAATGATTTCAGTTGTGATTAGCCTAACCACTGCTTCAAACAGACTAATTATATAGACATTTAGAGACAGAGTGGGAGCCAGAAACCAGCCATGAGTATCTGTGCACCTGGGTTATGTTGCACCTGACAATTCTTTGTAGATAGAAGCAATGTTGTAAAGCGGTGCATTTCAGGTCTAATTTGTCACAGCTGATGTTTCAAACTCATTTGTTTCATGTAACTGTCAGTGAGAATCATTTTGATTTCCTTTTTAGTATATCAGGTAATGTAGAAAAGAGAAGAAAGTTGTATGTGTTGTATGCAGTGTTGGGCACGTTACTTTAAAAAAGTAATTAGTTATAGTTACTAGTTCTCACAAATAGTAACGCAGTTAGAAAAAAAAAAAAAAAAACTTAAATATGTCAAATAACACGAATGCCCCCAATATTAAAAATAAGTCTAAAAATAAATTATTCTTGATCCGACTCGTGACTCATGATCCGCTCTTGCTTATGAAATTTCTCTGTATGTGTTGGTAGCCATTATAGAAAGTGTAGTTTCATATTTATGTTTAAATAGTCCTATGTTATGTTTTAAGTTAATTTACTTGATTATGAAAAGTTAACAGCATGAGTAAGATGCATCATAAGATTCGCAATATATCGGGAGTCATGGAGTGGGTCAGACATGATTTTGACCACTTCATTAAGTTTTGTTTTATAGAAAGCCTTTCTTTAAAGTGAATTTTGTTTTGTAAAAATTGTATCTTAATTTTAATCAATGTTTCATCAACCAATTGCCTGGATTTAATAAATAAGAAGCAAATATAGCAGGCAATATAATCATGGATGCGCGGACGCGATCACCAGCGCGTGAACTGGAGCGCGTCTTATAGGCTAAATGAACCGAAACTCAGCGTATAGGCTGCTTGCCTCGCAGACATTAGAAATATATCTATAGAAAGCTTGAAATATCTAAAAACGAAAAGAAATAGGCTACTCTGATTATGTAGTCTAATCTGAATGAAATGTGCATTCTCTCTCTTAGGCGCGTCCAGTATGAGGAGATGATGAGAGTCAGTAATGTCAACATCTTCGCAGCCGACACTGATTCAGAAAACATTACTTTATTAATAAACAATTAAAATGTCTCCTTGTTGTGTTTTATCACATTCATAATTATTACTTTTGCCAGTTCTTTATGGCAAGCTTTATGCGTGCTCTTGAGTCATAGACTATATTACGTAAACGCTCATTATTATGGTTTATTCTCTCTGGTGTTTAAATTAAATTAATATAAATGTGATTAGTCAACTAATGGCTTAAAGGATTAGTTCACTTTTAAATAAACTTTTGCTGATAATTTACTCACCCCCATGTCATCCAAGATGTCCATGTACTTCTTTCTTCAGTCGAAAATAAATGAAGGTTTTTGATGAAAACATTCCAGGATTTTTCTCCTTATAATTGGCTTCAATGGGCACCAGACGGTTCAAGGTCCAAATGACAGTTTCAATGCAGCTTCAAAGGGCCTTAAACGATACCAGACGATGAATAAGGGTCTTATCAGTGGTGTATAAAGTACTCGAAAACTAGCTTGGGTGCCAGCCCGAACCCCACCCACAACATTTTTTGGACGGGAAGTTCGATCTGGACTCGATCCATTGTGGAGTAATTATGCTCGGCTCCCAGATGGCCGAGCCAGTCAAATTGCCAGGCCAGGCTTTAATCGATGAAGGACAGGCTATCTGCGGTTACGTAACCACCCACGTCATCAAAGAGCGCTTGGGTTGAATTGGTTTTCACCAACGATTACTGCAGCTGGAGAAGTAAGATTAGATTAAAAATATAAAATTTGATTCCGCTATCATGTCTGTAATAAAAGAAATCGACAGCCCATTAATTTTAAAAGACGAACAAAGAACCGCAATCAAGGCATTTGTCGATGGGAAAGATGTGTTTGCCATCCTTCCAACGGGATTCGGCAAAAGTACAAGTTCAACATACATCACTTACTGCGTTGCTCTGATTGGTTGTAGGTCTATCCAATTGAGTGCAGAGTTTTTTTTTTTTTACTGGTTCGGTTAAGACACGCCTCATAATTCAAGTGCAATGGAGCAGCATCAGACTCACATTCTGCCTAGAATATGAGTATGACGAAGTCAGGCTACTCGAAAACCATACTTGAGTAAAAGTATAGATATCTTACCAGAAAATGACTTTGGTAGAAGTTAAAGTTGCTGTTTAGAATGTTACTTGAGTAAAAGTTTTAAAGTATGTGATATTTTTTGTAATTAAGTACAAAAAGTATTTTTTTGATATTAAATGTACTTAAGTATTGAAAGTAAAAGTACAAGTAAATGTAAAATACAAAAGGAGCAAAAAAATATTATTAAAAATTGTTCTATGCACAGTTTGAGCAGCAAGATTGTGTTCGGTTTTAACTCTCTTACATTTTTTTTCTTTAAATTAAAAAAATGGCTAAATGTTTATTGTAATTTTTATACATAAAAATACTAATATATTAATTAAATCTTTGTTCATGTTAATTCATAGTGCATTATAACTAATGTAAGAGACAACTTTAAAATGTTAAAATGTAAATGTTGAAATTAAAAGTGAACAATACTTTTATTTAATGTTACAAATGTACTCTTATTGTAAAATGTTACTATTTCATATAAAACAGTCATGCTTAAAAAATTTCCATCTTTACACACAAAGGCATAGCATGGGTCTATTATATGTATACTTTCACACATTATTTGGCTCTATTTTAGAAAATTTTATCTAATCAAAATATGTGTTACAGTGCCGATAAAAACAAACTGAATAGGCTACATTTCTGATTTGTTATACTTCTGTCGCTGTATGATGAGAATACAGTTTAAATATGCAACTTCGCTGGATAATGAATGCATAACAGCGAACAAATAGTTATAAACTAATGCAAATGAATGGTAACAATCGTGTTGTTTTTTTTGGTCACATTGTTTTAACCGCTTGAGGTACTACTAATGTTAGCGTCATCTCAGCCTCGACGGCAAACATACTGTTCTCCACTAATGCAGCATTTAGTCAACAAACTAATTACTTTATAGTGATATGAAAACATCCTGTACTGTGGTGTACACTGTATAACATACTGTTTTGTTGTCCGTTTTAAATCGTTTTTAAGTGATCCGCTATGTGCAGCGCGCAGCCTCACATCACGTGTCAAAACAAACTATACGAGGCATCAGTGATAGTTTTTATTTCGCCTCTAGAGGCCGCTCTCGTAATGTCTCGTAATGACAGCGCACTCTTCTCAGCCGCTCCAGCAAAGGACGCAACCCGGAAAATGAAATCAACCACGGTTGTGCGAGCACTTGTTTGCACATGCTTGCTTGTAGTCTATGTTCTTCCGACTTTATTCTGTAGTAAGTAACGAAAATGCTTTGGGAAAATGTATCGGAGTAAAAGTAGACAATTTATTTAGGAAATGTAGTGGAGTAAAAGTTGATATAAAGAAATATAAAAACTCAAGTAAAGTACAGATTCTCCCAAAAAATACTTAAGTACTGTAACGAAGTATTATTACTTTGTTACATTACACCACTGGGTCTTATCTAGCGAAACGATCAGTCATTTAAATAAAAAATAAAAAAAGTTTACGTTTTATTAGCATAAATGCTCGCCTTGCTCTGTTCTGGGATGCGCATTCGTGACGTCACGTAATACGCAATTACGTTAAAAAGGTCATGCTTGACATAGGCGGAAGTACAGAGTCGGTGTTTACAAATTGAATGTGCAAATACTAACCCTGCGTCTCAATCAGCTCCCTAGTTCCCTAGGTCGTGAATTAGTATATCATGAAAGTGAATGTGGCTGATTCCCTGATCAGTGCCGTGACTACTGAACTAGGGAGCTGATTGAGACACACGGTAAGTCAAACGCCGTTTACAAAAAAAGGTAAAACAACTAATGGTTCTTCCATCCTGTGTTGTCAGTGCCATCAGACTGTCATACCCTTCTCCATCAGAACAAAAACACCCCTAAAGGGGGTTGCACACCGGCCGCGCACATTATATACGCGCAAGCTCAATTTTGACTCGACTCCTGATAAAAGAGCTGCACAATGGGAGTGTTTTACATCAACAGGGAAACGTTACATATGCTTTAATATTTCGCACTGAGGTTAGTGTACATGGAAAATGGCACAACAGAGCAAAATGAAAGAAAAGGCTACGTTTATTATACATTTTTAGACTTTATTCAATCTGTTAAAGTGTAAAACTAATGTATCTTGCAGCACAGGGTGAAGTCAGTATGTACATTAACGACGATTTGAGAGAAATATAATATACATTTAATGTAAAACAATGTTCATGGCGCTCTGTGGCGCGGCAGGATTTTGAGTCGTAGCTGGGCACCGCGGACAGGCTCTGAATGTCGCTGCCAGTGTGTACACTCATAGAAAACAATGCGTTCGAATTTTAAAGACGTGGCGTGGTGCTGAGCTTCGCGTCTGGTGTGCGACGCTGTTGCTTAGTAACAGTGGAAATCCATTTTGTCCGGTAATGCAGCGAGATGGAAACAGGGACTCACCGACTGATTCTAATGGCGGGATTGAAATGGTCCAGTCGTGGCAGCATTGAGATTCTTCCTCTGTTGGCAATGGTTGGCATTTGACACATGTGCACCACCACGTCTGCCCGATGCTGGAGAGGTGTGTGTCGCCGCAGCAGTCTCTTCCATCTGCCTAATTTCTTCCTCTGTGTATTCCGGTTCAAAAAGGTAGGGCAGGGTGAAAAACTCATCATGTCCTCGTCCGACATTGTTGTTTTGCCTTTTTTTGTAAATGGCGTTTGACTTAGTATTTGCACGTTCAAGTTGTAAACACTGGTACTTCCACCTATGTCAAGAGTGACCTTTTCAGTGTAATTGTGTATTACGTGACGTCACGAATGCGCATCCGAGAACAGAGCAAGGCGAGCATTTGTGCTTATAAAAACTTTTTTTTTAATGACCGATCATTTCGCTAGATAAGACCCTTATTCATCGTCTGGTATCGTTTAAAGCCCTTTGAAGCTGCATTGAAACTGTCATTTGGACCTTGAACCGTCTGGTGCCCATTGAAGCCCATTATAAGGAGAAAAATCCTGGAATGTTTTCATCAAAAACCTTAATTTCTTTTCGACTGAAGAAAGAAGGACATGGACATCTTGGATGACATGGGGGTGAGTAAATTATCAGCAAAAGTTCATTTAAAAGTGAACTAATCCTTTAAATTAATAACTACTAGTCGACTAGGAAAACTTATTTCACATATTTTCGAACCAGCATGTCACAAAGGGTATTCTGGTTTGAGCTCGCGCTCAGCTCGCATGCTCATAGACACACACACAGAGCATCATTCATTATTATCAGTTTAAAATTATCTTTGTGTATGAGTAACCCCAACACACACCATAGAAAAAACTTTGCAGGTCCTATGGCTGAGAGAGAGCCTACTCGGATGAAAACCGCTTCAGTGAGCTCAATTATAGTAACGCGGCATTTTTTTTTGCCTGTAACGGTAACGGCCTTGTAACAGGAGAAAAAGTAATTTGTTTGATTACTCGTTACTGAAAAAAGTAACAGCGTTAGTAACGCCGTTTATTTATAACGCCATTATTCCCATCACTGGTTGTATGTTACACATTTAAGCAATATCACACAAGTATATTCAGACCAAGACCAAGTGGTAATGTTTCATTTTTTAATAAATAGAGTATTGTTGAATGAACCACTTGAGTGAATACCTTACAGTTTTTTTAATTGCTTTGGTGCAATTTTCACAAGCAACTGGTAATTTTCAAAACTCTTAGTACTAATATCACAACAGATCATCAAAAATCACTTTTTTTCTCAAACGTTTCAGCATATTTTCAATTGTGTTAGTACAATGCACAAAATCACAACGTATCCTTTTCACTACACAAAATAAGTGTTTCATCTATATAAACGTTTAATTCACAGTAACTGCCTTTCATTACTATCAAACTTTTGATTTTCATCTCTTCTCATTCAGTTTAATACATTTGTCTATTATTTAATCCAACTGAACTTAATGATTAATCAATGGATCATTTGGTACAGCTATAGATTTCTATAGATATTGATTCAATAGGCATAGTTTCTATATAACTTGTTTGCATTTTCTGTTATGGATAACCAAATGTAATGAATTCTTTTTACATTTTAAGCAATTTATCTTAGACAATGACCACAATTGTCAAAGTGAGTATGTGGGGTCATGGTAAACCCTGCGTTGTGAACCAAGTGTCCCCACTAGGTCTAAAATTAATGGTATTACCATCCTTGTGGGGACATTTGGTTCACAACACAGGGTTTACCATGATTATTGTTTTTAACAGCTCATAAATCATATGAAATTATAATTTTATAAAATGAAAAAATGCAGAACGTTTTCTGTGATGAGTAGGTTTAGAGATAGGGGATATAATATATAGTTTATACAGTATAAAAATCATCTATCAATGTCTATTGAAAGTCCCCATAAAACATGGAAACCCAACGTGTGTGTGTGTGTGTGTGTGTGTGTGAGTGAGAGAGAGGGGGGGTGGGGGTGTTGAAATTTGTGAACATAGAGCAGGATATAGTGACTGTATAACTGACTGTAAGGACTGACTGTATAACATCAGACTGATTAGTGGCATGGTAGAGAGAGGATGCCTCATTATTGTAACTCACCCTTCATCTGTAAAGATCAACTACAGTATAGATTCAGTCATATGGTACAGTGAGAACATTTACTGTATTGCCAGAACACTCGGTTCTACACAAAACATCATGACTGTGTCATACTTCACACCTTTTGATAACACACTGAATAGATATTATTACAAACATTATGGATTTTATGGTAATTATGTAATTTAGCTAATGTAAGTGCATTTTCTAATATGGCATCTGTAGCCTGTGTAATTATTTCAGCAACAAGGGTGATTTGAAACATGTATCTTGCATTGTTTGCTATTGAATGAACTGAATGTTAAAAGTACTAAACTGAAAGAAGAACATACTGTTGTGTTTCTGTGATTAAACCAAATGTTCTCATTACATATTACAATGATCTTGTGTTTTGAAACAATGATTATGTAGAAATATGTACAATATGTGAAAATAGTACCAAAGCAAATAAAAAAAAAACTGTAATGACTCATAAAAACAGTAGCTTGTCGCCACTTAATAGTAAAACAATGTAACCTGCAGAAAATAGTTAATGAAAATGCTGCTAGACATATGGAAGTAAAATAATGCCTTATGTTTTTGAAACAAAAAGCATCTTGAATTGTAATACTTTAAAAAAAAGTGCATTGCATTAACCATGCTTACATTTTAATTCATTGCATTTTTAGGGCTTACATTTTTATGTGCTGAAATTCAACATGGTCGTATATTTAAGCTGTGAATATTTCAATTCAAAACAGTTCACACACATTTTCATTGTTAAAAATTCAATAATCCATATTCACCTTTCAGATTTCACTTCAAAAATATTCATTCTGTTTAAAAATACAACCTATAATATTCAGCAGGCAATTTTGGTCCATTTTATTTCACGTCCACAAATTCAGTGGTTCAAATTTCAACATTTCACATCCGGGAACTGCAGGAAAAGCAGTAAAGTACTGAGCATAATCTCCATCTGCTGTTAGTCGACCTCACCAGCAGGTGGTGCAAGCGCGTGTTGACGATGAGAAGAGCAAAAGATAGAGCAAGTCATTCATTTAATTCATTAAAATGGAATTACATTAATGGAGCAAGCGGTAAGTGCATGTGTGATGATTATCAGGGTATATGCAGAAAAACCAAATACACAAAAGTGGTGTTTACATTTAATTCAATGTCTTCACTGTTACTTTCACTGTGTAGCCTACATGTAAGCAGCTTTCTCTACAGTGAACGAGATTATAACATCATTCTCTGATGCTGATGTACAATTCAAACATTAAATCTGAGGTAGGCATATAACTTTCCTTAACTTTATACCGCAGCACTGTGCTGCAGTACTGGGGTTCCCTTTCGATACTTCACTCGTACTGCGTATGGGGAAAGGTCTCCCTTTTTCCTTGCTGCTGAAGCCTTTTTCAATAACGCAGTGTAACTGCACCGTCATTGGTTCACTCATAGACAAGTTGTTGAACCAATGGCGGCGCGGCATAGCTGCGCGGCCTATGGCGACAAAGCGCGCGAATACTCCCGCCGAAATGGGCGGGGTATAGGGCTATATAAGCAGGCGTTTCGCCATAGGATTTCAGTGTTTTCTCCTTCAGCGACGACATCTACTTCTCTTCGCTGATCTCCGCCTGAAGCCCCACGCAGACGGCGCGCTCGCTGGAGACTCATGCCCGCACTGCGAGTGTATGAGTCTCGCTTCCCTGCGCTCGCGGGTCGCCTTCTTCACTGAGGGCGATCTCGCCGCTCGCGCCCTCCCGTCTCCTTCCTCCCGCGAGCCGGTGAGGAAAAGACAGCGGGGTAGAGCGACTCAGCGCCAGGAGTTGAGCGAGCTCACGCCGGCCCAGCCCCCGCGTGCCTCGCCCTCTCCTCCCAGGGAACTCTCTCCCGTTCTGTTCTCTCGCCCTGAGCAGCATCCCTCCGCAGAAGCGAGTGACCTCGTCTCATTCGGGGGAACAGACGACGAACAAGACGACTCCATGTCTCTTGCGGCTTCCGAAGCGGAAGGATGGGCTGGCGAGCCGGAAGACCCCGCTCCACCGCCTCCCTTGGAACCCATCGAGCATGGCCAGGGCATGGATGCCGAGCTCTTCCGCATCCTGTCTAGGGCCGTTGAAGAGCTGGACCTCGAGTGGGCCCCTCCAGAGGAGCCGTCTCGCAGCCGCCTGGACGAATGGTTTCTGCCAGGCCGCCGCCAAGCACCTCGCCAGCGTTCAGCGCCCTTCTTTTCTGAGGTCCACGAAGAGCTGACGAAGTCGTGGCACGCTCCTTACTCTGCCTGCCTCCACACTACGCACCGCTCCGCCCTCACCGCCGCCAACGGCGCCGAGGAGAAGGGATATGAGCACTTGCCACCCCTAGATGAAGCGGTGGCTGCTCACCTCTGTCCTCCCGCGGCTGTGGGTTGGAAGACGAAGAGGGCCCTTCCTTCCAAGCCCTGTCGGACCACCTCTACTCTGGCTGGACGGGCTTACACCTCGGCGGGCCAAGCTGCCTCTGCGCTCCACACCATGGCCATATTTCAAGTATTCCAGGCCAAACTCCTCCGCTCTCTGGATGAGTCTGGAATCGACGCGCCAGCCTTCAAAGATCTCCGCAGCGCCACGGATCTTGCCCTGCGAGCTACGAAGGCTGCGGCCCAGGCCATCGGTCGTTCCATGGCTAGCCTGGTCGTGTTGGAGCGCCACCTGTGGCTCAACCTAACGGAGATCAAAGACCTAGACAAGACGGCCTTCTTAGACGCCCCGGTCTCGCCTTCCGGTCTCTTCGGGCCTGCAGTGGATGGCTTCACTGAGCGCTTTACTGCCGCGCAGAAATCGTCTCAGGCTATGAGGCATTTCTTGCTTAAGCGCTGCAGCTCCGCTTCTGCGTCTAGCCGCCCCAGGACTGCGCCGGCTCAGCAGAACAATCCAGCCCCACCTGCAAAACAGGCAGCGCCGCCCCAGGAGCATCGCCAGCGCTCGCGCCCTGCGAAGCGCCCTCCCTTCCCGAGGCGCCAGGGACCCCGGCCCAGGATTGTGCTGGACCCGGTGCCTCCGAAGTCGTCCTGATTCGTCGGACAGGAAGAGGATGGGGGACCGTCCCGTTACGACCGGACCACCCCAAAAGCTCCCACGAGTAATTTCCCCTCCGCCTCGTTTATTTCCGGGCGTGGGAAACATACTCCAAGTGACAGCTGGGCCCACACCTGTTGCGCCCACCCCAAACGCCGTTTTCGCGGCGAACAAATTTTTACCTCATCACAAAAAGAGCAAATTTCCTCTTCCACCCCTCGCGGTGTACGACCCTCTCAACGGCGGTCTGTCACCCAACATTATTCAACCCCTAGCCACTCGGGCCGAGGCCTGGCAGGCCATCCCCGATGTGTCAGAATGGGTCATGGGGTTCGTAAACCAGGGCTACTCGCTCCAGTTTGCACGACGGCCCCCCCGCTTCGCCGAGGTACTTCAAACGTCGGTCAATCCGGACGACGCTCATGTCCTCCGGGCCGAAGTCATGTCGTTGCTGGAAAAAGGAGCTGTGGAAACGGTTCCTCCGTCAGAGAGCGAGACAGGCTTTTACAGCCGCTACTTTCTGGTCCCCAAAAAGGATGGCGGTCTCAGACCCATCCTAGACCTCAGGCTTTTGAATCACTCCCTCATGAGACGGAAGTTCAAAATGCTGACGCTGAAGCAGATCCTCGCGCACATTTGCCCCGAGGACTGGTTCTGCTCGCTGGACCTGAAGGATGCGTATTTTCACATCCAGATAGCCCCCCGTCACAGACGATTCTTGAGATTCGCATACGAAGGGGTGGCATACCAATATACGGTCCTGCCCTTCGGGCTGTCTCTGAGCAACATCCCCTCCGACGAGTGGATGCTCCACCCCCAAGTGGTCCTCACGATCTGGGAGCTCTTCGGGAAGGCAGAGGTAGACCTCTTCGCCTCAGAAGACAACTCTCATTGCCCAACATTTTTCTCGAAGGAAGTAGATGCTCTGGCCCACACATGGCCCAGCACGCTCCTTTATGCTTTCCCTCCGATCGCACTGATCCCCCAGGTCATCAGGCGTATCAGAGAAGACCAGCACAGAGTCCTTCTGGTGGCCCCGCTCTGGAGGAACCAGGTTTGGTCCTCAGAGCTATTCAGGCTCTCTCTAAGAGCCCCGTGGCCGATTCCCCTGAGACGGGACCTCCTCTCTCAGGCAAACAGAACAATCTGGCACCCACAGCCGCAGCTCTGGGCTCTGCACCTCTGGTCCCTCGATGGGAGTCGACTAGCCTCCCCGAGGACGTCCTAAATACCATTTCTCAGGCTAGAGCCCCGTCTACGAGGCGCCTCTACGGCCAGAAGTGGTCAGTCTTTGTTGATTGGTGTTCAACACGCAACATAGACCCTGTGGAGAGTGACGTATCTTCCATACTGTCTTTCCTCCAAGAACGCTTGGAAATGGGGCGCTCCCCTTCCACGCTTAAGGTTTACGTAGCAGCCATTGCAGCGTTCCACGCTCCTATTGCTGGCCAATCGGTGGGACGAAACGGGCTTGTGATCCGTTTTTTGAGAGGTGCTAGGCGTTTGAATCCTCCTCGCCCTCTCACTATTCCCTCCTGGGACCTCTCGTTGGTCCTCAGGGCCTTGAAAGGAGCCCCATTTGAACCAATGGGTTCAGCCGACCTCAGGCCCCTAACGCTAAAAACCGCTCTGCTACTAGCACTAGCATCGGTAAAGCGTGTTGGCGATTTGCAGGCCCTCTCCGTGAACCCTGCATGCCTCGAATTCGGGCCTGGTGACTCTAAGGTCGTTCTGAAACCTAGGCATGGCTACGTCCCTAAAGTGCTCTCAACTCCGTTTAGAGCTCAGGTCATCTCGCTCTCTGCTCTTCCTCCCTCGGCGGACGAACCAGAGCTGCAGCTACTCTGCCCAGTCAGGGCATTGAGGACCTACATAGACCGATCACAGTCTTTCAGACAGTCGGATCAGCTTTTTGTTTGTTTTGGCGGCCGCACCAAAGGGTCTCCGGTCTCGAAACAACGCATTTCCCATTGGATAGTGGATGCTATTAACCTGTGCTACTCCTCACTGGGCACTAATTGCCCCATAGGAGTCAGGGCCCACTCCACTAGAGGAATGGCTTCCTCGTGGGCTTGGTCCAACGGAGTTTCCATCCAAGACATCTGTGAGGCGGCCGGCTGGTCTTCGCCGTCCACCTTTGTCAGGTTCTATCACCTCGATGTCCCGACCTTACAAGCTCGGGTCCTGTCGGTGTGATTAGCGGCCTTCAACAAGTCCCGCTTCACGCCACCATAGGAAGTATCTTCCTTCAGTGTAACCATGGGTTCGGTTAGGCTTTGCCTCCGCTTGTCCTTTTGGCCCCCCTCTGGGTTGGCCAAATGCAAGCTATATCGTTCCCAGCCGTGGCACGGCGTGGTTGAATTCGTTCCCCATACGCAGTACGAGTGAAGTATCGAAAGGGAAAGTACTCGGTTACTAACGTAACCTCGGTTCCCTGAGATACGGAACGAGTACTGCGTCACTTGCCGTGCCACGAGGCTGCGGCTCAGGGTCGTCGCTTCAGTCGATTGACACTGAAATCCTATGGCGAAACGCCTGCTTATATAGCCCTATACCCCGCCCATTTCGGCGGGAATATTCGCACGCTTTGTCGCCATAGGCCGCGCAGCTATGCCGCGCCGCCATTGGTTCAACAACTTGTCTATGAGTGAACCAATGACGGTGCAGTTACACTGCGTTATTGAAAAATTCTTCAGCAGCGGGGAAAAAGGGAGACCTTTCCCCATACGCAGTACTCGTTCCGTATCTCAGGGAACCGAGGTTACGTTAGTAACCGAGTACGTTTCCCTCAATATGTCATACTCTAGGATTCCCCTGCCGTCAGAACATATAGAACGCTTAACTTTTATAGACTAAATACAGTGATATAAAAGACCACCGAACTCGCACCTATACTGTACTATATAGGCTGCTACAGGCTGTTGACTCAGAATATGGACGTAATGAGCAAAGTTTGACACTAAGCATTTCCTAGCGAAATAAAGTTGGCATGCTTTTTAACATGCTTTTTGTTTCAGAAACATATGGCATTATTTTATTTCCATATAGACAGATCAAATTCAAGGACTGGAAGTAAGTAATTGTATATAAAATTTTGAAACTGAAATATATGTGTCACGGATCCCTTGTTCCCCTGAACTCCATTTCCCATCATCCTCCTGTTCTCCACACCTGCACGCACTTCCCTCGTCAGCTCCTCATCATCACGGATCACCTGCACCTGGAATCTATTGTCAGCACTCCCCATATATTGCACTCACTCCCTGCACTCCTTGTCCGTTCTCTGTTTATGTTAAAGTGTATGTTTGGTGTTCCTGCCCTTGTTTATATTAAAGTCTCTTACTATTGTGGAAATCCGTATCTGCCTCATCCTTCCACCAGCTACACGTAACAGAAGAACGGACCTAAACTTTGGATATTCCACAAAAGGAAAGAGATGGAGACACTCCCCGGCTCCCTGGTTACCGCTCCTCCAACGCCTCTCACTCACCTGTCTGCTGGCGATCGCATCATCAGGCTTCTTCAGGTTGGTCGTTCACTGGAGAGGTACGTGGAGGAGTTTGTTGAGCTGGCTTATCTGACTGACTGGCCCGATGCTAATTTAATCGCCCTGTTTTTGGACGGTCTGGATGACAACACTCTCCGTCTCCATGAACCTGATTATCGTCTCTCCTTAAGTGAAACTATCAACTTTATTTTGTTTTTGAATAATTCCAAATTCTATGTGGATGAGTGTTGGTCTCCAGTCCGTCCAGAAACACGGTCGGCTGGGCCAGTTAGTCAGCCTCCGTATTCCTCCGCTTACCCCTCCGGTGAACTTCCTTCCTGCCCCACGTTGGACCCACACTCTCCTGCTGGGTCCGGAAAGCGGAAGAGGAGGAAAAAACCTGCTCCAGAGCCCGCTCCAGTACCTCCAGAGCCCGCTCCAGTACCTCCAGAGCCCGCTCCAGTACCTCCAGAGCCCGCTCCAGTACCTCCAGAGCCCGCTCCAGTACCTCCAGAGCCCGCTCCAGTACCTCCAGAGCCCGCTCCAGTATCTCCAGAGCCCGCTCCAGTATCTCCAGAGCCAGCTCCAGTATCTCCAGAGCCAGCTCCAGTCCCCACAGAGCCAGCTCCAGTGCCTGTGGGGATTTTAATTGTATTTGAGGGGATGAAATGGCCCTCAACCCCAGTCTTCGCCGAGCCAAGTTCTCCAGTCTCCGCCGCCGAGCCAAGTTCTCCAGTCTCCGCCGCCGAGCCAAGTTCTCCAGTCTCCGCCGCCGCCGAGCCAAGTTCTCCAGTCTCCGCCGCCGCCGAGCCAAGTTCTCCAGTCTCCGCCGCCGCCGAGCCAAGTTCTCCAGTCTCCGCCGCCGCCGAGCCAAGTTCTCCAGTCTCCGCCGCCGCCGAGCCAAGTTCTCCAGTCTCCGCCGCCGCCGAGCCAAGTTCTCCAGTCTCCGCCGCCGCCGAGCCAAGTTCTCCAGTCTCCGCCGCCGCCGAGCCAAGTTCTCCAGTCTCCGCCGCCGCCGAGCCAAGTTCTCCAGTCTCCGCCGCCGCCGAGCCAAGTTCTCCAGTCTCCGCCGCCGCCGAGCCAAGTTCTCCAGTCTCCGCCGCCGCCGAGCCAAGTTCTCCAGTCTCCGCCGCCGCCTACGAGCCCTCAGCTCCAGCCGCCGCCTACGAGCCCTCAGCTCCAGCCGCCGCCTACGAGCCCTCAGCTCCAGCCGCCGCCTACGAGCCCTCAGCTCCAGCCGCCGCCTACGAGCCCTCAGCTCCAGCCGCCGCCTACGAGCCCTCAGCTCCAGCCGCCGCCTACGAGCCCTCAGCTCCAGCCGCCGCCTACGAGCCCTCAGCTCCAGCCGCCGCCTACGAGCCCTCAGCTCCAGCCGCCGCCTACGAGCCCTCAGCTCCAGCCGCCGCCTACGAGCCCTCAGCTCCAGCCGCCGCCTACGAGCCCTCAGCTCCAGCCGCCGCCTACGAGCCCTCAGCTCCAGCCGCCGCCTACGAGCCCTCAGCTCCAGCCGCCGCCTACGAGCCCTCAGCTCCAGCCGCCGCCTACGAGCCCTCAGCTCCAGCCGCCGCCTACGAGCCCTCAGCTCCAGCCGCCGCCTACGAGCCCTCAGCTCCAGCCGCCGCCTACGAGCCCTCAGCTCCAGCCGCCGCCTACGAGCCCTCAGCTCCAGCCGCCGCCTACGAGCCCTCAGCTCCAGCCGCCGCCTACGAGCCCTCAGCTCCAGCCGCCGCCTACGAGCCCTCAGCTCCAGCCGCCGCCTACGAGCCCTCAGCTCCAGCCGCCGCCTACGAGCCAGCCGCTCTTATTATGAATTGTGCTATTGAACTATCCAACCCAACAACTGTTTTCCCTCCCTGCCTCCCTCTCCCGCCTCCTCCCACTAATGTCCACACTGCACCTCCACCTCAAGCCACCTCACCCAGGACTCCACCTCGGCCCGTTGGTCCAGATGCTCCCCCTTGGCTCCAACCTCCCTCATCTCCACCGTGGCCCATCAGTCCACCAGTTCCGCCAGGCTCCATCCTCCCCCCGGTTCCGCAAATGTCATTCGTCGGCCTTCCCTCACATCAGGACTGCATTCCTCGGTGTTCACCTCGTCCCTTCGTCCCTCACGCTCCGTTGGCTTCCTCACTCCCTCCTGCGTCCCTTTGGTCGGCTGTCGCTCTGGCTCCACTGCGGCCTTCTGGAGCCCCGCCTGCACCTCGGTCGGCCAAGCCTGCGGCATTGCCCTGTCCCGCCGGATCCTCACCGCCACCTGGGATCATCGGCAATTCGGCTTCGGTCCCTGACCCTCCATGGCTGCCCTCGGCCCCTGACCCTCCATGGCTGCCCTCGGCCCCTGACCCTCCATGGCTGCCCTCGGCCCCTGACCCGCCATGGCTGCCCTCGGCCCCTGACCCGCCATGGCTGCCCTCGGCCCCTGACCCTCCATGGCTGCCCTCGGCCCCTGACCCTCCATGGCTGCCCTCGGCCCCTGACCCGCCATGGCTGCCCACGGCTCCTGACCCGCCATGGCTTTTGAACCTGCCCTGGAGACCTCCACTCCAGTCCACTCCTCCCCCTGCTCCGGCTTGAGGTCTCCAGGGCGCCCTGGTACTGTCACGGATCCCTTGTTCCCCTGAACTCCATTTCCCATCATCCTCCTGTTCTCCACACCTGCACGCACTTCCCTCGTCAGCTCCTCATCATCACGGATCACCTGCACCTGGACTCTATTGTCAGCACTCCCCATATATTGCACTCACTCCCTGCACTCCTTGTCCGTTCTCTGTTTATGTTAAAGTGTATGTTTGGTGTTCCTGCCCTTGTTTATATTAAAGTCTCTTACTATTGTGGAAATCCGTATCTGCCTCATCCTTCCACCAGCTACACGTAACAATATGTAAATAGGAAATAATACTGCAAATATTCAGGAACTTTATCTAAAATTAATAAGATGCAATAAATATTAATACAACAAAAGTTGGAAATATTGAACTTTATTTGAATGCTTAAAGGTCCCCCTATAGGCATCTCTATATCGACAAACTGTAGGAATTCCATTGATTTCAATTACTTGCCTTATGCTTGTCTTCACATTGGTAAACTTAAATCGATTACACATTTAATTCTTTCTATGCGAGTACTGCAATGATTTTTATATATTTATACTTTAATAAATAGTATAGATAGATAGATAATTTCCCAATGGAAATTTGCTTTCACAGACTCTGACAATAACAACAATAGACAAAAAGACAACGCATGTGAGATCCATACAAGTTACAGATTGTTTAAGGCAGCAATGGCAGAAAGGACAAAACTTTTACTAAAGCGTGCTCTCCTCCACCGTAAAGTTCTGTATCTGCGGCCTGAGGGCAGCAGAGAAAAGTAAATGTGGAGAGGGTGGTCCGAATCTCTGCTGACTGTCCGAGCCATGCGTGTGACAGCTTTGCTGTTAAGAAGAGAAAGATCCGTAATGGGTAAACTGATCATTTTGGATGCTATACAAGTGACCTTAATAAGCTTATTTCTATTGGTGATGAAGAGCATATTAAAATAACAAGGGGAACAGTAGAGGAGGATGTGTTGGATAATGCTAGTGTATAACAATAGTAAAATATGTGGGGTCTATATCTATCTATCTATCTATCTATCTATCTATCTATCTATCTATCTATCTATCTATCTATCTATCTATGTGGCATGCAGGGACTTCTGGGAATGTCTCAGTTAAATAATTAACAGATTTTTTTATTTATTTTTATTTTGTTTTAACTGTAGCATACTGTAACTTTCTGTAAATTTAAAAGCTTTTGCACAGTGTCTTCTGAAGCCATACAATACATAATTGTGAGTAAGAGAGTGAAATGCAGTCACATCTCATTCAAAAGATAAATCCACACTTTAGCATGTCGCAATCAGTCACAAGACAAATGAGAGCCAGTGGCATTTCTCATCAAAGCTGATGCAATTCTTTTTCAAGCGCCACATTTTTAAAATGTGTGTGATTTGATCGGTTTTGGATCTGTTCCTCAAACAAAGCAATTGTTTGGCCTCGGAAAACATGTCATTTTTAAATTATTATAATTAAAAATTATTGTGACTCTATTGTAACAGGCACAGTATCTGCCTGTTATATCCTGTGTTTTTATGTTGATAATTTTTTAGGTTTACAGTTTGTTTGTTTTTTTCAACTGCTTAAACACAAAATCCTTACATGTCATGCAATTTCTGAAACCTGACACACAAACAGCAGAACCACATGCCAAATCTGCAAAACCATACACTAATTCTCAGCCTTTGATTCAGTTTTCAATTTCATAAAACACTTTTTGCAAAACACAACACACAATTCTCTATGTAAAACTCTAATCTCTAACTCTAAATCTAACAGGAAGTATCTTGATTTCCTTTTTCAAACACAACCATTGTTTCTGTCCAACTACACATGGTTTATGTATTTACAGTTCCCTTTCGATACTTCACTCGTACTGCGTATGGGGGAAGGTCTCCTTTTTCCCCGTTACTGAAGCCTTTTTCAATAACGCAGTGTAACTGCATCGTCATTGGTTCACTCAGAGACAAGTTGTTGAACCAATGACGGCGTGGCATAGCCGCTCGGCCTATGGCGACAAAGCCCGCGAATATTCCCGCCGAAATGGGCGGGGTAGCTATATAAGCAGGCGCGTCGCCATTAGTGATGGGATTTATGGCTCTTTGAGGGGATCCGGATCTTCGCGATCCGTTCCTTTCCTTTTTAAATATTTAGTCAGTTTTAAGAAGCCAGCTTGGGGGCATCTCCGTTTATCCTGGAAATAATCACTGGGAGGAATGATGAGGTGAATGTAGTCAAATAATTAAAACTCGGATATCACACACCAATATCTGAGTTTGAATTATTCTGAAATATTGATTATTACCTCATTTGTCATGTGTGGACTATATTCTATAGGGTTGCACAAATCCCTCTGCTTAGACAGTGACATCACTATTTTGGATTTACCTTTAGTACAAAGTGTGTGTGTGTGTGTGTAAAGCTACGTTGACTTATGTTATTCATACAATACCTACTCACAAATAAACATCAAAAACAAAGCCGGCTGCAATGAATTTCTGTGCAAAACAGCTTTTACTAAACACTTCCACACAAGAACATTGTTATCACACAAGACGTGTGTGTCTTCATCCTTTCGAAGTCCGAACGACCCGCTATTACTGACGTTGGCACTGAGACAGAGAGGCAATCGCACGTGTTTTTTTGTTTTTTTTTAACTGGAGTAAGCATGTGACGGCAGCGTGCACACGTCATGGCTCCGCTCCTACCCAATGACAGAGGAACGCAGGGTTTTTTTCCACTGGAGTACTCACGTAAAGGATGCGTGCACAACTAATAACTAATATCATCACGCTATAAAGGGTTGGCCTGCGCTGGGTGCGCCCCTCCCCCTATAACTGTTCTGTCTCGCGGAGGAGCTCATTTGTGTGCATCTGTGTGAAACACGCATAGGGAAAAAGAACGACAGAAAGAACGGCTCCCCTCCAGCCGCGACTCGGCTCCCATCGTTCATGTTTATGAGCCGTTCAAAAGAATCGGTTCGTTCGCGAACGTCACAACTCTAGTCGCCATAGGATTTCAGTTCTCTCTCCTTCAGCGACGACTTCCTATCACTCTTCGCTGATCTCCGGCTGAAGCCTTCGCCGCCTGGAAGAAGCTCGCCTGGGAGAAGTTCTCGTCGCCGTTGAAGAGGCTCCCGCAGCGGACTGAGCTGAGACCGCCGAACGAAGACAGCGCCGGCGCCCTCACAGACTGCCGCTTCGAGCGCCACTCTCGAGCCGCCCGCTTCCGGCCGCCTCTCAGCGCGTCTCCTGCCGCCATCCGGCGCCGTTCAAAGAGCTTTTCCCGCGGCTTAACGTCGCTTTCTAAAAGAGCTTTCCCAACGGCTCTCGCTGCTCTAAATAGCTACAATCGCCGTTTTCACGGCGGTGGCGTTGCCTACAATGCCGCGCCACAACTGTGGCACATGCAGAGCCAATCGCTCCGCGGATCTTCGTTCTCTAGCAGCTGTTCACCGCGCCACCCTAGTGCCGCCTTCAGCATCTGAGAGCATTCAGCTAATTCCCTGCCGTCTTCCGTCAGGTGAGTACAGAGCTTATTTTTCTACTTTCTCGCTGGCGTTTGCTTCAAATGCCGTCTCTGAACGCGTTATTTGCCCGGTCCTCCCCCGCAAACCGCGCTCGTTGAGGATGCGAGCTCTCGCTCTCTCAGCTGAATTTGACATGATGCTCTCCCCTGACTTAGGCGAGACTCGTGATACATTTTCTATCTGAGTTTATTTCTCCCTATGTGCGTCGCTCGCCGGTCCCTCCCCCGCGAGCCGCGTTAATTCAGATATATGACATGTCTGTCTTCCCTAGCTTGGGTCAGAAACATGTTATATGCTTAATTTAATGGAGCATCTTTCTGCTGTTTGCACTGAGTCTTCTCTATGCGTTGTTCGCCGGTTCTGCCCGCGAGCCGCGTTTATTGAGAAATATAACATGTCACTTTTCCCCCTCTTGGGTGACTCCCATGTTATAAACATTCGGTTTATATAGCAGATTTTTGCAGAAGTTAACAATCTCTCAGCTGAATTTGACATGATGCTCTTGACTTAGGCGAGACTCATGATACATTTTCTATTTGTGTGAGTGTATTTTTCCTTATCTCAATGCGCGTCGCTCGCCGGTTCCGCCCCGCAAGCCGCGTCGTTTGAGAAATATAACGTGACCTTCTCCCCCGACTCGGGCGAGAAACATGTTTTTATACTGTATTAATGGAGCTGATTCTGCTGTTTGCGCTGAGTTTTTCTATGCGTTGCTTGCCGGTTCTGCCCCGCAAGCCGCTTCATTGAGAAATATAACATGTCGCTCTCCCCCTGTCTCGGGTGAGACATATGTTATATATAATGTGTGTATATATACAGTTGATACAGCGTATTTCTGCCGAGTTTGCTGAATTTCTCAGCGCGTTGCTTGCCGGTTCTGCCCTGCAAGCGTCCTTTGAGAAATATAGCGACACTCTCACCTGTCTTAGGTGAGACCTATGTTATTTATATTCAGCATATCAGTTGATGTAGCATATTATTCCAGTCTCTCTGCGTGTCGTTTGCCGGCCCTGCCCCTGCAAGCCACGTTCATGAGGATGTATGCGCTCACTGAAAGCGAGCTCAATGCTCACTTGTGCTTGGTGGAACTAACATGCTCATTATGCTGGACCTCTGTTCATGTGACTTGCTGGCTCTGCCCTGCAAGCCATGTTCATTGAGGTAGAGCGGTCTCACTTCCGACACCGCTCTGTGGAATATATCTTGATTCTCTCCCCTGACTCAGGTGGGACACATGTATATTTTTCCAAGAAGCATATATCTGTTTACTGAGTTTCTCAGCGTGTCGTTTGCTGGTTTCACCCTGCAAGCCACGTTCATGAGGATGCATGAGCATTTCTAAAAACTAGCCGGTATGCAGGCCCCCCTTCCAGCGGCCCGCCAACCGGCACCATTCAACCCCTTGTCACGCGGGCCTGGCAGGCCATCCCCGGAGTATCAAGTGGGTTCTGGGGATAATATCTCAAGGCTACTCGCTCCAGTTTGCTCGCAGACCCCTGCGTTTTTGCGGGGTCCTTCCCACTTCAGTAAACACGGACGACGCTCACGTCCTCCGAGCCGAAGTGATGTCTCTGTTCGAGAAGGGGCCTATAGAAATGGTCTCCCCTCAGAGAGCGATTTACAGCCATTACTTCCTCATTCCCTAGAGTGATGGCGGTCTTGGATCCATCTTAGACCTCAGACTCCTGAACCTTTCCCTCATGAGATGGAAGTTCAAGATGTTAACGCTGAAACAGATCTTCGCGCAGGTTTGCAACGGGGACTGGTTCTGCTTGCTGGACCTGAAAAACGCATATTTTCACATCCAGATAGCCCCCCATCTCAGGCGATTCTTGAGATTCGCATTCGAAGGCGTGGCTTGCCAATATATGTCGTTCCATTCGGGCTGTCCCTAGCTCCTCGCACTTTTACCAAGTGCATGAACGTGGCGCTTTCCCCACTGAGACAGTTGGGTATCCGGGTTCTCAATTTTCTCGACGACTGGCTCATCCTAGCCCAGTCACGAGCTGAGCTGGAGCATCACAGATCCGTGCTACTCAGCCACATGGAGTGTCTGGGTCTCAGGGTCAACTTTGCCAAGAGCTCACTGCTCCCCAGCTAACGTATAATGTTCCTCAGTGCAGTCTTCGACTCAGCCCGTATGATGCACAGATGCACCCAACACAGGTGCTCTTTGCAAGGGCAGACCGGCCTTCGGCTCGTGGTCTCATGAAGAAGCCATCTGCACATCAACTGCCTCGAGATGTTGGCAGTGATTCGAGGCCCTTCATGCGTTCCAGGCACACCTGACAGGGCGCCACGTCTTAGTCCAGTCGGACAGCATGACAGTGGTGTCATACATAAATCACCAGGGCGGTCTTTCGTCCAGCCGCTTATGCGCTCTGGCGAAGCGTCTTCTGGAATGGGCATCACCGAGGTTTCAGTCGCTCAGGGCGACTCACATACTCGGGAGAACAAACTTGGGAGCAGACATGCTATCTCGGAGCAATGTCCCCTCAGACGAGTGGATGCTCCACGCCCAGACGGTTCTCATGATCTGGGAGTTCTTCGGGAAGGCAGAGGTAGACCTCTTCACTTCAGAAGACAACTCTCACTGCCCAATTTATTTCTCGAAGGAGGAAGATGCGCTGGCCCATGTCTGGCCCAGCACCCTCCTTTACGCTTTTCCCCCGATCGCTCTGATCCCACAGGTCATCAGACGTGCCGTGCCACAAGGCTGTGGCTTCAGTGTCGTCGCTTCTGTCGAATGACCTGAAATCCTATGGCGAAACGCCCGCTTATATAGCCCTAAAGCCCGCCCATTTCGGCGGGAATATTCGCACGCTCTGTCGCCATAGGTCGCGCCGTCATTGGTTCAACAACTTGTCTATGAGTGAACCAATGACGATGCAGTTACACTGCGTTATTGAAAAAGGCTTCAGTAACGGGGAAAAAAGGAGACCTTTCCCCATACGCAGTACGAGTGAAGTATCTCAGGGAACCGAGGTTACGTTAGTAACAGAGTACGTTTTTTACAATCGCTAGGACACATTTCTCAATACTTAGGTCACTTTTTCAGAACTCTTTACACAGTTCTCCTAACCAACTTTCATCTTGGCACAGCAGTTAATTTCACATTCAAAATGCACTAAATCTACCAAAACACTTCATACATGTCTCAAATCAACTCATTCTTCCAGAACACTAGCAAAGGTTTTCACCCAGCAAACACGCTTTGTCACTTATAAAACATCGACCTATAAACACTAACATCAGTTAGCAATATACAATGTTTTCATTTTTAAAATTTCTTAACAAAACAAGAATGACACTCTCTACTGCTTATAATTCACTGCAGTTTGTTACATGGTCCATGTTTACATTGCAGAACAAAATTATTCCTAAGTTTCCCCTTTTGAGTTGATGGTAATGAAATTGAAAGACTAATGCTTGTGTAGGTGTTCAGTTTCATCTAATTGTTTTGATAGTATTTGATTTTTTTTTTTTAGATTCAGAATATTTTATAACTATTACTGTAGAAATGTAGCAAATTGCTGTCTTATTCAGTTTTGTATTATGTTATTGTTTTGAACACAAGTTTAACAGTTTTGAAAACAGTATGTAAGCATGTGCAAATTGGCCTGTACGTACAAAGAGTTTTGGCAGTTGTTGTGTCTGAGTGAGAAAAGAATTAATGAAATTTGAGAGATGTAGTCATTGAATGCATTTTGTGCAAAAAGCAATGATAATTGATCCTCGGTTTAGCCCACATAGACTTCTGTTGTGCTCACTGTGTGAAGAGTTTTGCAAAAGGGACCTAAGTATTGAGAAATGTGTCCTTGCGTCTGTAAAAAACTGTAACATGAATTTTTCAACATCTCTGCCAATTCCTTTCAATCTTGTACAGAGATGTACATAGGAGCTCATGAAAGAAGAGATTTTGGTTTTGAAGAGCTGTGTGTATATGATATATCCAAAAATAGAATATTATGGCAAAGATGTTTGCAACATAAGACAAATGTTTGCTTTTGAGGTGTGTTTGAATGCAGTTTCATTTTGCAAGAGATGTGAGGCATTTTGAATTTTGTGTGTGCATTTCTTGGGTTTGTGTGTAACGTTTTGAAAAACAGTTTTGAAAAAAATGTATTTTGAAAATGTGTGTAAGCAGTTGAAAATAACTGTACAGGTTAGGGTTTGGTAGGTGTTCAGAAATTCTCTGAATAGAGTATAATGCATAATTATACCCCAGTATATCACTTTATGATGCTAAAATTCCTATGCCTTTTGCATCTGTGTATTGAAGCCAAAGATTTGTAATCGAAAGCAATGGAGTTCCTAGTTTGTCAATATAGTGTCACCTAGGGGGTACCTTTTAGTGTCTTAATAGTGATGAGCAAGGAACTTGCTTCAGTTTTTAATGCCCTTGGAGTGAGAACAGGTTACAACCTGTAAAAGTAGTTAATGAGACACTGAAATCTCTGGCACTGCTCTACATATAGCAGATTAGTGATTTTCTATACTGCCACACATTAAATTCTGCATGTAGCCGGTGGCAGTGTGACACACTAGAAGGCTTTGGAGAAATGCACCTTTTAGATCATTGTCAGGTTAGAAAGCTGCTAACAAGTAAGTGATTCACATAATTGCCCTC
Source organism: Chanodichthys erythropterus (assembly GCF_024489055.1). Taxonomy (NCBI): domain Eukaryota; kingdom Metazoa; phylum Chordata; class Actinopteri; order Cypriniformes; family Xenocyprididae; genus Chanodichthys; species Chanodichthys erythropterus. Next base: position 25,789,051 of record NC_090232.1, read on the forward strand.
TCAGAATGCAAATGTCAACAATGTCTTATATGCCTAAAGGACTGAAGTCTGCCAGAAAGACATAATTTAATCAGCCTGCTATTTTACTTAGCAGTTGTCAGGCTTTAGAGCCTTTCTCTGTAGAATGAAAGAAGAAAATGACAGCTGGCTTGTACGGTATTTAATGCCTTTATATTATATGTCTAAGTATATAGCTATATGACTACCTTTGTGAATTATATTTAATGTGCACTTGTGTAGTGTAGTGTGTAGTGAACTTTAAAAATGTGTATATTTTTCAAATCAAGTATGTGTGTGTGTGTGTGTATGTATGTATGTATGTATGTATGTATATATATATATATATATATATATATATATATATATATATATATATATATATATATATATATATATATATATATATATATATATATATATATATATAGCAACTTGCAGAAGAGGCTTTGTTCTTTCTTTTGATGTATTGTATGTTCAGACATTCATACAACCAATGTTCTGGGGGCCATGAAAGTTTTATGAAAATGATCAAAAATACTCGCGGTGGCTAGCAACTTTAAAAAAACAAACAAACAAAACAAAAAAAACGCTGTGGCAGAGTTAAAAATTAAAATGTACTTTAAAGTACATTTTAAATCATTATGTTTTACAGTAATAATATTTTGTCTTGCTTTTAAGAAGTATACTTATTTTGATGTGTTGACTAACATATTGAAACACATAAAGTACCTGATCATAAAATAAAGGAAACTTTATAACAATGTGTTGCTTTTGTGAGGTTGGCAGAAATAAAACATAGTTTCATGAGCATCTATAGCTTTTAGGCAGGAGTTTGCTGGTCCATTTCTGAGTGTTGTGTGTGTGTGTGTGTGTGTGTGTGCTTGTGTGTGTGTGTGTGCTTAGTGAACCCCAGAGAATTCTTACTCACAAAAAACCTACAGTGTAATAAATCAACTGTAGAAGCCATTGACAGCTGGCATAGAATTTGCCCCTCTAAAACAGTCCAGCTCTGCAGGTCCATATGAGTAGAGCTTATGTTGGCAAAGCACCATCAGTGCCTGGCACCCCCTCAGTGGAGCGTATGCCACAGTAGAACAGTGCTGAGTACCCCCCTCTGGGTCAATGGGAAACTCTGGCATATGGGTATATAATGGTGCTCAGCCCTTTCCTCCCTACTGTGTATTATTGGTTGCTGAAACCTGGCATGGTCGATCAGCTAATCCGTGACTGGCTGCTTCCCAGAGCATTCAATGAGTATAGCCACCAGCTAGCCTGGGGGCATCAACGCTACTCACTGTTGTGGTCAAGTTAAATGTGAGCTCTGCCTTATGTTCTTACAAGTCAAATCATCAACCGTTCTTGAGACACAGCAAGTTCTAAATGACCTCTTGTTTTTTCCACCATGAAATAAAAGCCACAGGTAGAAAATAGCAGAGCACAGCACAATGTACAACTTATAAATCTTTAAGAAGAGATTGGAAAACCTTTTTCTCATCACTTTTGGAGGACTTCACATTCTCAACTTTTTTTTTTAATGTGTCTTCTAATACACATTCAGAAGTTGTTCCAATAATGACCCAAAAGGTCTGTGATTTGAAGGTTTAGGTGTTTATGTGTTGCACAGGCTGTGTATATTTAACATTGTATTGTGGTGTTCTGAACGCTCATTAGATTAAAAACCTTCAGTATTAAATGTATCTAAAGCAACTGAGTTAGACTCAAGCAAATGATTGGCCGTTAGTATAATGTGCACAAAATATACCACAACAAAACGTTAATGAAAATACAGATACAATAGGCCTGTTATGGTTATCTTTGGTTCTGTGGACTCTTATTTTGATTTTCTGTTTTGTTTCCATTAGTTCCTGTTTCACTGCTCTGTTTAGTTTCATTTTCCTTGGTTTTTTAATTATGTCCTTGTTTGTTTCTATAGTTACCTTTTTGTTTCTATCCCCATCTGTGTCTCATCTTCTTACGCCTGTTTCACACATAATCCGTCTGCAATGCGTATGCATATGCGTTGCATATTTTTTTACGCACCCATGTTAACGGATTTTGCTGTGCTGCTCCGCGCTGAATTAAAGCGACAGCGCATTGTTCGCATTAAAATAAACATGTGTTGACGCGAAAAATCTAGTCATTTCACCATAGATGCATATAATTAAAGTCTACTATGTTTCAAAGTCAACACATGGCTTTTTGCCTCAGGTAAAGCAAGTAAAAACAAGGAGATAAACGAGGCATAATGGATAGCACTTGTCTCTTCGTGGAGGTGGAAAAACAAAAGTTCTTTATGACCTGCAGGATTTCTTATATAAAGATTTAAAAGCGAAAGACGAGATTCGGCTATTTTTGTCTATTGTAGTTTTAATTTAAAATGTTGTGGTTTTAACATATAGGCTAGCCTGTTTAAATGTTTTGCAAAATGCTTGAGCAACGTAATATATGGATCTAAAGTATTACCTTATATAAATATAAAGTAATGAATTGAATAAAACATTTAAATGTGCGTTTAAACGTGTCATTTATGTAGGAGTGTAGCGTAAGAGAATTGCAATGCTGACAATGTTCAGTAATAACTTTTGGATTTGAAATGAAAATAAGTAAATGTTGTGTTTATGATGTTCAGCTACGGATCAGTTGCGCACTGCAAACATGGCATGTGTGAAGGCACAATAAGGCGTGCTGCTCCTGCAACGCATACATTCTGCAACACGCACCGCTTTCGCACTGCAAACGGAGTATGTGTGAAACAGGCGTTAGTGTATTTATATTCCCTGTTTGGTAAACAAACAAAAAAAAAAACCCAAAAGAAAAAAACAAAAACACACACACACACGCACACACATACACACACACTAATTACAGTTTTTTACAGTCGCTAGGACACATTTCTCAATACTTGGGTCACTTTTTCAGAACTCTTTACACAGTTCTCCTAACCAACTTTCATCTTGGCACAGCAGTTAATTTCACATTCAAAATGCACTAAATCTACCAAAACACTTCATACATGTCTCAAATCAACTCATTCTTCCAGAACACTAGCAAAGGTTTTCACCCAGCAAACACGCTTTGTCACTTATAAAACATCGACCTATAAACGCTAACATCAGTTAGCAATATACAATGTTTTCATTTTTAAAATTTCTTAACAAAACAAGAATGACACTCTCTACTGCTTATAATTCACTGCAGTTTGTTACATGGTCCATGTTTACATTGCAGAACAAAATTATTCCTAAGTTTCCCCTTTTGAGTTGATGGTAATGAAATTGAAAGACTAATGTTTATGTAGCTGTTTTAGTTAATTATCTAATTGTTTTGATAGTATTTGATTTTTTTAGATTCAGAATATATTTTATAACTATATTACTGTAGAAATGTAGCAAATTGCTGTCTTATTCAGTTTTGTATTATGTTATTGTTTTGAACACAAGTTTAACAGTTTTGAAAACAGTATGTAAGCATGTGCAAATTGGCCTGTACGTACAAAGAGTTTTGGCAGTTGTTGTGTCTGAGTGAGAAAAGAATTAATGAAATTTGAGAGATGTAGTCATTGAATGCATTTTGTGCCAAAGCAATGATAATTGATCCTCAGTTTAGCCCACATAGACTTCTGTTGTGCTCACTGTGTGAAGAGTTTTGCAAAAGTGACCTAAGTATTGAGAAATGTGTCCTAGCGTCTGTAAAAAAACTGTAATATGAAACTTAATGATTTCTAAGATTTATGTGGGGAACAAACCCATATTTAAGTTGTTATTCTTAATCTTCACCTCCACATTATGTCTCTTACTTATTCTTATTCACACTACTGCATTTTCAAACTTGCAGTGTTGCAGTTAGTCATGTGACAGCTGGTCATGTCGCATTGATGTCATTGCTGATGTGTGGCACCTAAAGACACCATCTTTGAATGGATGTGAATGCAGAGTTGCAGACCAATGGGTCAAGGTTTGGTTGGATTGCATGGTCATGTAAATAGTAGGGGTGTAACAATATATCATAATATAAAAATGCAACAATATGTATTGTGTATAGTTTACAGAGTTTTAGTGTCAGTACTACATTGAACTACTATATAATGTATAATAATGCAGTGGGGGAATATTTGTGGGTCCTGATAATGCCAAATGTCCTGTGTTACCAGTAAAAAGTGGCTTACATTATTTTAAATAAATCTAGTCAATGACAGGGTGCAGGCATATTCATATTTTTTCTGTATTTTCAGCTTCAGAATAATTTTTTTATTTTTTTTTCTGGTATCAACATTGTCCTCTGCATTGGGTTATCAGCACCAAGCCCAAGCCTATTCATTTACACCCCCAATGTAATACCAAATTTAACATTTGTGATGCAATCTGGGAAAACCTGTCGGATGTTGTGAAGGAACGTTTATAGGAAAGTCAAAAAATAGGTTGAATGTCATTTTTTTTTTTTTGTCAAAATTGGGTTTTCATTAAATTATTATTCTATAACATCTTGTCTATCATCTCTGAAAATACCTTGGCAAAATTTGCTTGTTTAGAAAAATAGTGATTAGTGGCAAGCTGAAAAGACTGTCTGTCTCTAACATTACTGTTTAAAAACACACCCGGTGAAGGTGCAAAAAAATCGCCTATAACTTTCCCTGTCTTAAAACAACAAAGACAGTTCACCTATCAAAATAAACCACATAACATGTCAAATGAAGGCATATCAATGCATATTTCCTGCCAGTCCTGTGTAAAATACGACACGAACATTTAAAAAAAAAAAAATTATACAATGTTATCGCGAGAAAGCCGAGCACAAGAGATCAACAGAGTCAAGTAACGTTAGCTGCTTGCTTAAAGGTCCTATGACATGCTACATTTTGGATGCTTTTATATAGGCCTAAGTGGTCCCTAGTACTATATCTGAAGTCTCTTTCCCGAAATTCAGCCTTGGTGCAGAATTTCTGCCACTACAAGCCAGTCACACAATGAGCTTTCCTCAGGACGTGCCGTTTCTGTGTCTGTAGCTTTAAATGCTAATGAGGAGGAGAGAAGCGGGGCAAAGTGGAGGGTGGGTGTGGCCTTAACCAGCTTGCGGCAACGGTACCATGCGCTAATGTTGACAGTGGATGTATCGCAATGGCTTGTAGACACGCAGTCGTTCAAGCTTTCAGTTTGACCCAGAATCTGATGATCTGATGAAGAAGTTGCAACTCAGCGGCTATAGCAGGACATCTCCGAATGGTTAGTTTAAAACATTGTGTCTGGATACGGTACTTTAGTTGGTTTATGTATGCTGTTACAGTTATTATCATGTAGCTAATGCTAGCCTACATTGTTGGCTCTTCATGTTGCTCTGATTTGCTATCGTATATATATATATATTATATATATCAGTGGTTCTCAAACTTTTTTCCCAGTGGTCCGCACAATGGTCCAAGTGCAGGTCTCACGGTCCACATATAATTTGCATATGACGTCACCAATGCAAACCAATCAGATTTAATGTTATGGTATTAGCAGATAATACTATTATTATACTAAGATGTTGCACACAATAAATAACAAATAAAAACTAACTTACTGACATTAGCTTTACAATAATAATCAGTAATGCTCAATGAACACACAAACTGTATATACAATCACTTTAAGTTGCTATTTAATTCTGTATGACTTTATGACTCTTCAACAGCATCGCAATAGTCACCAAACAATCACATAAACGCCTTAATAAGCAAATGTTACTCAGCTCTTTTTACAAACAACATTGAGCGCACTGTAGGCTAATTACAATCTCTGACGATATCATTCTGTCACGTCGCAATCCCTCGCGCAGCATCGAATCCGCGAGCGCGCGCAGAGTTGGGCTCATCCAGCCGCGGGTGCGCTGATGCGGTTATTTTACTGATTTAAAATACATCAAACAAACACATCGAATTCACAGTTCAGTCTTCTGAAATTGTAGGTTTTGCTTGTCAAGTACTTTACTACAGAGCAAACAGGAAGGCTGCCCATCTCGCTCATTAGGCCTAACAGCAAACTGATTCTTTCATTCTTCTTACCTTTGCTGCTGATGCTGCGACTCTTCGTGTCGTGTCATTTTATCTTCCACATTTAGCTTTTCTCCTTTAATAACAAATTTGACCATTTTGAGGCTTAAATTTACAAAATTAGCCTAACTACTGTTTGAATTCTTCCAAAGCGCGCACTTGTGTTTGTTTCGTTAACTGAGTCATTAGCCTACGTTGCCTGATGTCTGAAAATAATAAATGCTCACCAAAATTATTTTATATGACAAATAAAGCATTATAGCTCATTTATATTTATTTAATTCACTTTAATTTAAATTTTAAAACAAAAATAAATTATATGCTATTTTTGTTTATTATTATTATTATTATTGTGGTCGGCATATCGCGGGCAGCATTTACATTTGTGACGGGCCGCAGGCTGAGAACCACTGCTCCACACCCATTCAAACGCTCGCTGCGTCGCGCGACTCATATCCAATTACATCAAAAGTATATGCTCACTGGATGTCATGGCAACCGAATCACGGAGGAAAACTTTAAATATCTCGCCTTCGCTTTAATTTCAGACCATCTCCAAAAAGACATAAAACACTAAACAAATGATTTTGACATGCGTTTTTCAAAGTAAGAAATCCAGATTTTTAATCCCTTACACACAGTTACTGCTGTTGAAATACGAAATGGAGGCGGGTCCGGATTGAATTCCCTCCGGGTCTGGATCCGGACCGGAGTCCGGACTTTGAGAAGTGCTGATATATATAATTGTCAGCTATAGACACTAACCAGCGCAACTAAATTAGTCCTCTGCCATTATTACAAATACCTTTTCGGATAGGTGCCGTTCTGGAAATGTGCTACCATGCCAACATTTTGTTACGGTGGTATCCCAGAGAAGACGAGGAAGGCAGGAGTAGGAACAATAACGTAGTTTAATAACATAAAGCAGTCAGGATACACGGAAACACTAGTAACATCAAACAATACCGGACACTGGACTGAAGACAGGGAGGAACTTAAGTACACACACTAACAAGAAACAGCTGGGGATGAAATCAGTGTCCATGGTGAATAATGAGTGGCGGGAGCAAAACACAAAGGAACACGTGACAGTCAAACAACCTGGACGAGACGGTGGACGTAACAGTAGCTCCCCCCTCCGGCAAGGGGCGTCCTCGCGCCGTGGAGGAACATCACAGGGGTGGCCGGAGGGGGCTCTGGAGGTGGGTGGAGTGAAGGTGATGGAGTGATGGAGGGAAGACGACGATCCCCTGGTGGCGTGGGTGGATGACCGCTGGCACAGACCCAGAGCTCCCCAGATCCGACAGTCCACGGCCGGGTAGATGGAGGGCGGAGTCCAGATGCTGAAGGGCGGACTGAAGGCATCTGGGGGATGACCGACGGAGACTCGGCAGGTGAATTCTGGTGCGCAGACGGAGAGCTGGCGAACTCCCGCGACGCCGCTGGCCTAGGACACTGCGGCGATGTACAGGCGACGATCAGCGGAAGTGTAGCTGGAGATCCCGAGGGCTGCGGTGACGTCTGCTCGACCGAGGACAGAGGCGACTCCAAGGGGAAGGAGGAACCCTCTGTAGCCGAAGGGGTGGAGGGACGGAGAGTACTCGACGTCTCGAAAGTCCGTGGCGGAAGAGGAGGGACGACTGACCAAGGGGGAGCCGGCCGGACGAGGGAGGCCGGAGGAGCCGTCAGTCGGAGGGTCTCCGGCGGAACCGTAGCTGGGAGGAGCCTGGACGGAGCCGGCAGGTCGACGGGCCAAGATGGAGCGACGAGGACGGCAGCTGGAGGCGAAGCCACCGGAACCTCTGGCCTACGTGCTGCTGGTGGGAGTGTGACCTGCGGCTCTACGTCACAGGGGTTCCCCGGAGACGGCGCAGGGCAGATGACATCCAGCAGCGATGTAGTAGGAGGACTGGCTGAGCGAGGTGTTGACAGCGTCGATAGTGAATCTGTAAATAAAACACAGTCCATAGTAATGTCTCTGTTAGATGACGAAGGTAAACATGACGGGTGGGTTTGGGTGGGCGTAGACTCATCGCTGAAGTCAATCAGCCAGTCCTCCCTCTCCGTAGTCGAATCTCCCTCGTCCGTAGATGTCGTGGGCTCACACCCCTGGTCAGACGTCTGGTGGAGTTCCACTTCCTGGGCGCTGGTCACCTCTGTCCTCGGGGTCTCGGGATCTGGTTGACCTGTAGCTGCCGGTGGTAACTCTCCGTCTGCGGGGGGCTCGCACGAGTACTCCGCGGTCCGTGGGGAAAGTACGGGCTCTGGGTCTGGCTGTGCTCTGGATCGGGGACGAACGCTCTCCAGACACCTGATGATGGATTCCATCCAGCTGAGTCCAGAGGTGTCTGGGAGGTCCACGGGACGATGGTAGTTGGCCCCGATCCAGAACAATGACTTCAGGGTTTCGTCGTCGTAGGGGCAGGAGAGTGCAACACTGATGAATTCCTTGGTGAATAAACAAAAATCGTGGTTTTTCTGTGCCACTAGCGTGAATCTGCTGCAGAAATCCATCTTTCGTGTTTTTTAGGTCCGGTATTCTGTTACGGTGGTATCCCAGAGAAGACGAGGAAGGCAGGAGTAGGAACAATAACGTAGTTTAATAACATAAAGCAGTCAGGATACATGGAAACACTAGTAGCATCAAACAATACCGGACACTGGACTGAAGACAGGGAGGAACTTAAGTACACACACTAACAAGAAACAGCTGGGGATGAAATCAGTGTCCATGGTGAATAATGAGTGGTGGGAGCAAAACACAAAGGAACACGTGACAGTCAAACAACCTGGACGAGACGGTGGACGTAACACATTTATCTGTTTACATATTTTATATTTAATAAATATTAAAAGTTTTTACAATCTTTTTACAATTACATCAAGCTCTGCAATCTGGAAATGTGGATATCGCGTGCGCCATAACAGCAGAACGGTTTCAAACAACAAAGTAATGTACAACACTCGCGTTGCAGTGTGTGTATTCACACACATACTTGATGCTATCTGTCTTTACATTAGCGACAGTAACTGGGCTTTATTGGCCCACGTTGAGGAAACAGTGGTCGGTGAAATGTGTGGCGCAGACATACAAAACTATGGGAAGTTGTATCGGCGTATTACCAGAGAAAATAAAATTAACCCACTATTTCTTCATAGGCTCGGATGAAGGAACTAAAAAAATACTAAGGTGTTCATACAACCAGACACTGAGCAACTGCCATGATTCGCTCGTTTACAAGGCATGATGTGTCTCTCGAGGACTCTTGAATCACACTGTAGTAGCTCATTTTCTCATGGGTGGGCAAAGCAGGGAAAGGGGAGGTAACATTTCCCCTTATGACGACATATGGGGAAGATTCCAGATTGGGTCGTCTGAGCTTTCATTTTCCTCGAACGCGAAGCAAAACACCCAGTGCTCTGTTTACACCCATCACCTTTTCTAGCCACTGGGGGACCATATGCAGGCTAGGGGATCTCATATTAAGTGAAATTTTCATGCCATGGGACCTTTTAAATGATCTTGCTCGCTTCAATTCTGGTGATGTCAGTGCCCTAAACGATGTCATAATGGACTATTTCACATCCAGAGATGAAGGATCGGATGATGGAGAAGTTAGTGAAGAGGAGGTGTCAACTTAGCTGTGCTGCAAGGTATGCTGTGCTAAATGTAAGCTACAAGGTACACTAGGAGCCATCTAAACATACAAGGGGTGATCAAAAGTTCAGAGACTATGCCCATGATAAACAACGGAAAACTTACTTCACTATTTACTAAGTTGCTGTCCACTTCAGGGTAAAGTTTGCTAGACTCATGATTTTTCATGTTCATCGCTATTTCAAAATAAATGTCTGAACACGCTTTATTAGTATCACTGCAAAAAATGCTTTTCTTACTTAGTATTTTTGTCTCGTTTCCTGTCCAAGTATTAAAAAATTCTTATATCAGCATTTACTAGATAAGTAAAATGACATTAGATATTATGTCTTGTTTTCTGAAAGAAAAATCTAAAAGAGTTTTTTTTTTCTTAAAACAAGCAAATTTATCCACCAATCTGGTAAGAAAAATAATCTTGTTTCCCCTTTAAATATCTTTTTTTTTTTTTTAAGGAAAAAAACCTCACTTAATTTTGTTTTTTTCTTTTAGAAAACAAGATATAATATCTTATGTCATTTTACTTATCTAGTAAATGCTTCTTTATTTAAGAATTTTTAGATATTTGGACTGGAAATAAGACAAAAAATAGTAAAACTTTTTTTTTTTCAGTGAAAATATTCTTGTTGCAAATTAATAAATTACTGCTTCTCTATACTTCATTTTGAAAATGTCACTATATATATATATATATATATATAAAAAAAAAAAAACCCTGATAGATTTCCCATTTGTGATGTGGCGGTGAGCTATAATGCAAAAAGATGTTCTAATTATGTGTTTATTAGAGGTTGAATTCAAATCAAATACTGCCAAACTGACCATACTACTTCTGAATAGGATGTCTATTTCATAAAATGTAAGAAAATATGGAAACAATATGGAAACAATCCTATTGGCCGGCGACAGCCTGTGATGCAATACTAGTGTGACCAGGAAGTATATAAGGGGTGGCCAGAGAACATGTCATCCTCAGTTCTTGAGGGAGCTGTATGCGTGGACTGAGAGCATTTTCCTATGAAAAACCTATGCGTCGAGGCGGAGGTCGTGGGGCTCACAAGTGGTGCTGGCTGAACGCTTTGAAAGAGAAGTGAATCTCAAGCATTCTGCTTGAGGAGTATGCTATTTCTCTTGCATCCTTTGGTTCAGCAGACAGTGCTCTATTGGCTCCCAGCCAGGAGAAAGAGCAGCCGATGGCTGATGAGGGCGTTGAAAGTGGGAGATCTGAGCCCTCATGGCCATCCCGCCCCTCGTATGAGGGAGCTGTTGGCTGTGATGGGGCAGGTCGCGGAGAAGGTGAGAAGCTACAAAAAGCAGGAATTAAGGGAAGTTATACAACATATATTCCCTTTGAGGGTCTAAACACACTACCCTATACCTCTTTTTTTACTCTCCCCCTGTACCCTTCTTCCCCACAGGCACTCCTACATCAGACCTGAGGCTGGGCCAATGATAACCATGTTCCAACATCTGGGACCCTTCTGAGGATCCGGCTTAGGGCTTGATTGTGAGCGCAGCCTTTCAGACTGCAGAGTATGGCAAGCCAACTTTACATTTAGGCCTCAACTTTCTATGTCTCAGGTAGAGCTTTGTAGGTTGCCTCACCTCTAGTGGGAGCCGTTGCATCTTGCGTTGACCTCAGCTCCCTGCAGAAAGGTTTTTAGGGGGTGTTTTTAGTTAGGATTGTGCTTTATACTGGGGCCCTGGAGATCTCTTTTTAGGGAAGGTTTGTCATGACACCCTTTCTATATACCTCCTCTCTCTTTAGAGTTGCTGTGAGGTTTTATAGTGTGTATTTTTATTTTAGAATGAAAACATTTTCATTGATGTGGCAAGCCATTTTTCTATCGCCACTCATCTTGAAGCCACATTTCAGATGAGCCTCAAAAAAGTTCACGATTTTCAAGTGTATGGCCTTCTGTAACACTAGGCCTCCTTGATAAGCCTCCTCTAGGTCGAGCGAAGTGGTTTCCTCTCATTTAAAGAGTAAGGGGCAATATGTCGAAACCTTGAAATTAGGTGTCGGCTCTTTTCTGGGAATCAGAGATTTGCTATGTTGATGCCACCGCTCTACTAAGCTCCAGGTGGCTATTTCACCTGTTCTGAGCAAACCAGCCTCCTCTTGTTTTGAGAGTTGTTTGGCTCAGTGGTGTAGTCCTAAAAATATAGGTGGTGTACTATTACAAATGAAATGAAAATTTAAACCACTCTAGGTGGCGCTTATGGAGCAGCAGAAATAGAGCTGTTTCCCCAGTAACCTCTGTAAACTCAGTTTTATATTATTTACGCACATGTAAGCTTATCAGTTTGACAGAATTTTCTACTTCATTGTGCCATAAGAAGTCATTTTCCATTATCATAGCATTTGTTATAAAAAATAGCAACCTACACATAGCCTATAGAAACAATAGAACATATCACAGGTGTAATATAAATCTAGTGAAAATATATTCCCTTGATAGATTATAAATTGTACAAGTTAGCCAAATGTACCATAATTACTAGGCTACATTAAAACTATATAAATTCTAGTAAGGGTGGGTCATGAATATAAAAAGCTCCCTAATAAATGTTGGCGCAAGATGATGTTTGTCCTCTTTTGTTCTTTGTTCATCAGTCTAGATCACGTTTGACTTTCTCTAGCGTTTCAAAGTGTTTAACTCTCAATAGAATTAAAATGGATTGCACATTTTATTATCATTGTCGGGATTACTCATGGAAATCTTACTTCACTTTTGGAGCGTGATAAGATTCAGAGTAGCGCATGTTTGTGATTCCTGCACCACTAATGCATTAAATAAACAAGGCTTCAGTTGCGCTGATGATCTTTTCAGTATGTACAGGAACTTAGCCTACATCATGCGTTCAGAATTTTATAAGCGCTATTTAATTAATAGTCTTATTTACTCACCACCATATTTCTCACGCCGTGACAGCTGCAGTGAGAGAAATGCGCTCAATGCTTCGCTCAAAACACCGAGCAGCTTTGATCGGAGTTCTCTCACTGCAGCGCAAACACGCACTGTGAAGCCTGATTTTTTTTAGCCGATGATGAGCGGGAAAAGGTAGAATGACAGAAGTGCTCATGCACCAATTACAGCAAAGAATCGTGAGTTTACACAACAGCATTGGACACAGTTAAAGGGAAAGCTAACATGACAATATTTTATGGACTTTCGAAGCAAAAAACAAGTGGGTATACGCAAATACTGATCCTTAGAAGTCGTAATACGCAAACAGCCCTGGGCAAAAAGTATACGGCGTATGCGTGCGTATCGCCCCGACTACACCACTGGTTTGGCCGAGGTCTTTGTTCCATTGAGCTCCAGGGAAGGTCATGAGTGCATGTGTGTCAGCCCTTCTTTTGGGCCACCCCGATATCCAGCCTAGGCAATACAGTACTTTAGGAATATGTCTTTTTAGACAGAGGCAGTTCTGCTGTAGCTTTTCTGCCTCCTGGCTTGCAGTAGCTCAGAGTAGGCCTCTTCAGTGGAGAGCCTCTCCAGCTCTAAGACTGGAAGCTAGTACGCTTCCTTTCTTGTAAGAGTTGTCTCCGGCATTTCCGCGCCTTCTGCATTTGGCTATAAATGCTAGTAGCAGGCCCTGCGGCCTCCTCAATTTTTCTAGGTTGAGCTGAACTCCTCTTGTTACTAGAGTAAAAAGCGATATGCTGAACCTGAGTTCCCTAGTGGTGTTCTGCATTGACCGATAGCCAGGTGTCTTAGACTTTTGTTTGAACCTTCCTAGTGGTTGTCTTTGAGCATTGTTAAGCTTCCTCTCTTTTTTTAGATTGAAAGACAATATGTTGAAGCCTCCGCTCTTTAAAGCTTGGCCATCTTAGAGCTGGTGGTTTTGCTCAGGCCCTCACCCTTGAGACTTGTCTCGGGTCAAACTCACTTCGCTCCTAGAGCTCTTTGCCCCATATATGCCTAACACCAGTGATGCTCAGGTTGAGCGCATCAGGTACTCCCTCCTTTCTTGGCTGGTTGAATACGCTCCCTTGGAGCTCAAGCATTAGCCCCGGGCCTGTAGCCCTTGACGCTATGTCACCCTAAATGTGACTGGCCAGGGCTCCTTTCGGCACCTTGGCTTACTCCCTTAAAGGAACCCCTTCTCTTCCAAGCCTTGTGTAGATGGACATTTTTCTCTGTCTGCTTCCTTTTATGCCATACCTCAGGATAGTGGTTAGTTAAGTGCTTGGGACTGCATGTGCTCTTGTGGTGTCATCAGCCAACCAGATTTGTTGACATATTTTCCTGTAACATTTACAGCATAGATGACTGACTCAAATGAAAGAAAGAAAGAAAGAAAGAAAGAAAGAGAGAAAGAAAGAAAGAAAGAAAGAGAGAAAGAAAGAAAGAAAGAGAAAGAGAAAGAAAGAAAGAAAGAGAAAATGAAAAAGAAAGAAAGATTGTATATTTTATTGAGATTAGTGGGAAGGTATTTCAGATCGCCTTGATTCGGACAGAACATAAATTTTTTTTTTATCCATCATACAAACCTAACACATGGCTTTAAAATAACCTTGGGAGAAACCAGGCTCAGTCAGTGGCCAACAGCAAACAGTGCATGATTATGATTCAGGCAACTTTACAGATCATAAACTTGATTAGGATTGCAAAAAAATCTAAATATCAAAAAAGTCAAAATATTTAATCCAGTTCCATGTAGTTGAAGATCGTATTCATCACGCAGGTATGGTACGGTTTGTTGGGAATCTGTGCCACTGGCTGTCGTGTCGGTGAGGCCTTCACAGGGGATGATCTAGTTGACACAATCTCTGCTGACACTTTAGGGCTGTGTTATCATTGTGTCTAGACGCAGGTCCTCAATCTCACCTGGATACGGTCTGGATCCGACTGACTACGGTAAACCTCAGGATAAACAGAGAGAATATTAGTGTAGATGCCATTCTTCTTCTGATGTAACGAGCACATCTTGTGTTATAGGAAGTGTTCCTGGTTCCGGCTGACCTTATTTATGCAGCCTAACAATCTTTTAATGGATTTGAACACATAAATTGATAATGTGTTATGTGTGTGCCAGGTTAAAGAGATGCGTTTTTAGTCTAGATTTAAACTGAGTGTGTCTGCTTCCCGAACAATGCTAGGAAGATTGTACCAGAGTTTAGGTGCCAAATAGGAGAAGGATCTACCACCTGGGGTTGATTTTGATATTCTAGGTATTGTAACGTCTGGATAAGATCAGTCTTAGCCAACCAACTTTAGAATTTTCAGAATGCTTTTAGCCTCCTGAACTGCGCATGTAAATCACGAATCGGCTCCGGTCGGTCTAGGAGAGACTGTGACTTTGGCATCTTTGTGGCCTATCAGAAGCTAAACAGAAGACCCCAGTCCCCAGACTTCAAAAGAATAACCCTATGTGGTTTAAGGACCATGTGGTCACATTCCAGACACCAGCCAAAACCCAATACACGCACGCACACATACACACACACACAGACAGAGACACGTAGAGACACACACACACACACACACACACACACACACACACACACACACACACACACACACACACACACACACACACACACACCTAGAGATTGTACATTTATTCTCAAAATATGACTGTGCCAAAGTGCATGTATGTATCCCTAGTGTATAAGCTTAGCTATGACTGTAGTTGTAGTTTTTATTCTAAACGATAAAATTTGAGTATAAACTCTATCTTCCTTTTTATGTTTTTGCCACCTGACAAGTTTGGTTTATTTATAAAGCTATCTTTATGCCTTTTTCGACAATGTATGTCACATTACTGTAAAATGCATTGTTCTATTTTTAATGGTACTTCAGAGAAAATACACTCCGATCTGACACTTCATAATTCATGCAAATGAAGTCATAAATGGAGACAAAGAAAAAGTTTGCCCACCAAGATTGCACCCCTATCATTGGCTGTTTCACCCAGGGAGGCGCGTTGGCTTGTTTTTCCATAAAAGACAACCACACGCATTTTCCCTCGCCATCTCGTGCACATCTCTCCCGGACGTCTCGGCGACCGTGCTTTCATCACGCGCTCCTCTCTTTCGAGACGACCATCTCCAGCGAAACAAACTTTCAAGTCCTCAGTTCAAATCTTCCCGCGGAAATGGAAGAAGCCAACGAACTGCAACCGCACTGAACCATCACCTGTATCTTTTATTTTTTGCTAGTTTCAGCCCGGCGCAGTTATCATTTACACGTCCTGCGCCATGTTGTTTAAATAGTAAGTAAATTAAGTAAACTTTTATTTATATAGCACCTTTCACAGATATAAAATCACAAAGTGCTTTACAAAATGCAACAATTTTAATAAAAGAACAATAAAACTTAGAAAACTATGATAAAATAAAAATTAAAACGACAAAATAGTAAAACATAGAAGCCCAATCAACTAAAAGCCTGTCTAAATAAGTGTCTTCAGCTGCTTTTTAAAAGAATCAACAGAATCATCCACTCACAGTGACAAGGGCAGGGCGTTCCAGAGTCTGCACGGTAAAATCCAGAGTTAAATCAACTCTGCTCAGATAACATTTGGTCCCTCTCTGAATAGTGTTAAAATAACACTGAAGCAGAGTTAAAGTTAATGAGATAATTAAGCTATTAATTCGGGGATGATTGAACATTAATGATGAACACCTGCTGTTAACGAGCAGAATCAAAGATAAATCATATGAAATCATATGAGATTTAATGTCTTTTACCTTCAGTTGATTTCAATTAAATGGTTTTGGCTGAAGTCACTCTTCAGTTATTCTGCTTGTTAAAACGTTTTGGGGACCATTAAAAGGTTTTGACCTGAGGATCGAAGAGCACGGGAGGAGGAGTAAGGGGTCAACAGTTCAGTGATGTACTGGGGGGCCTGTCAAGACTAAAATTTTAAAAACAATTCTGAATTTGACTGGAAGCCAATGAAGTGAGGATAAAACCGGTGAAATGTGAGCCCTTCTGTTGGTTCCTGTTAAAAGCCTGGCTGCAGCATTTTGCACCATTTGAAGATGACTCAGAGAAGATTTGTTTAAACAAGTAAAAAGAGAATTACAATAATCAAGACGAGAAGAAATAAAAGCATGAATAATCATCTCCAAGTCAGCTTTAGACAATAACGCTCTGTTTAGAAATGTTTCTCAAGTGATGAAAAAAATTGTTTTTTTAACTGTCTAGAATGACTGTCCAGAGACATAGATTGGTCAAACAGAACACCAAGGTTTCTGAGGCTCGAGTGGATGGAAGAACCCAGGGAACCAAGGTGCTGTTTCATTTGAGGTAGTTTTTGGTCTGGAGCGAAGATTAAGGTTTCAGTATTTTTTGTATTCAGTTGTAGGTAGTTATTATATAACCAGTTCTTTATGCAGGACAAGCAGTCCAATAAATCAGTTAATTTATGAAACTCAGAGTCTTTAAAAGAACAGTATACTGAAAGTCATCAGCATAAAAGTGATAAGACACATTTTTAAAACCATGAATTATTTCACCAAGAGGGCGTATGTACAATAAAAACAAAATGGGATCTAGAACCGAGCCCTGAGGAACTCCATATGACAGAGGGTCATCTCAGACAGAATATTGTTAATAGACACACAAAATGATCTGTCACTCAGGTAAGAGGAAAACCAATTTAGAACTGATCCAGAGAAACCAGTTTCATTTTGCAGACGATTTATCAATTATATATAATGGTCAAGTGTAGTAAATGCATTTGCAGCCATTTGTGCACCCATGGTCTAAAAACGAGGTGTGTTCAGGTGCATTGTTGGTGCATTACTATTTTAAGGCAACTGAAATAGAACTGAAACTTGTTCTAAAGTCAGTGGCACAATATCTGTTTTGTTTTATAAAGAGCGTTTTAGTAATATGCGCCTATATGCGGGTGCAAAACGCGCGTACACTCTGCTTATTATACACACAGGGAAGCGCAGCAGCACACAAACATGCCAAATGTTAAAAATAAAAGGATTGCAATGTAAAAGATTATTATTGTGTGTGTAAAAAATAAAAATGCTTTGGTGGAATCCGACTTTTCCTGTAGATGATCTGCTTGCGCGCTTTAACCTTGTGCACGAGCAGATACGTTTCCTCACTATAGACAAAATCAGTTATTCCGCTTGCAAATTCCACTTTGTAAATAGCGAATACACCATGACGCGAGCGCAACTGGCTTTTAAAGGGAATAGGAGATGAGACTCTGATTGGTTTATTGCACATTAAACACACCGATGACTCATTAAGAGAATAGGGAAAAAACTTTTAGACAATGTGCCGGGCGAACCGAACATTTTTCCCGTTCTTAAACTAGCAAGTGGACTTGGACCTGTGCCTTTAGACCATGCGCTTAGATCGTTAAAATAGGGCCCTCTATGTTATTATGTGTAGAAGTTTTTGGTCCAATAATTAGAATCTCTGTTTTTTTCTGAATTTAGTTGTAGGAAATTACTGGTCATCCAATTTTTTTATATCAGCTATGTATTCCGTTAATTTTGTGAATTGGTAAGTTTCGTCAGGGCGTGAAGAAATATAGAGCTGAGTATCATCAGCATAACAGTGAAAGCTAACGCCATGCTTCCTAATGATATCTCCCAAGGGTAGCATGTACAGAGTTAAAAGCAACGGTCCTAGTACTGAGCCTTGCGGTACTCCATACTTAAATCTCTTCGTTTACTACTACAAACTGATAACGGTCAGATAAGTATAATTTGAACCATGCCAATGCATTTCCACTAATGCCAACATAATTTTAAGAGAATTAACGTGCACATTGCACACAAACTCTCTTAGTCTACTCAGTATCTTTTGTTCCCCAGCAAATAGAAAGACTGTGGATTTGTTATTTGCATTATCTTACCAGTATCTCACAACATGGGGGATATTTTTGGTGTTGTGATGCTGCCAGATTTATTAACTGTGGAAGCAAAAGGCTAAGAAAAATAATTGCATGTTCCAGCTCTCATTGTCAAGTTACTTTTTGGCACTGGACTACAATTACTGTAGCCACACATCCGTACACACACACACACACACTTATTGCCCTATTGCTTAATTTCCTGGACATTTGCGTCAATGCCTTAATGAAGCCTCCTAGACAAACTAAATGGGACTCTACACCATGTAAAATCAGATATCTATTGTCACAACTCCAGAGAGCAAATCACTAACAGCCTCTCTGGAACAACAGAGGTCTGTGTTCAGTCAGGGAACTGTGTGAATGGTAAACAAAGACAAGAACGTGAACCTGAGATTTTTAGGATTAGGCATAATATTTTAGCTATTCACAGGACTGCACTGAATATAGATCTCTGTATTTTTTTTTCTGCCATCTGTTAAAGATGCAGTGTTTTTACTTACTACCACTATTTATATCATGCAAAAGCGTCTGGATATCACCTAGGGCTGTCACGATACTAGATTTTTCATACCACAGTTATTGTGGCCAAAAGAATTCACAATATCGATATATTGCGGTATCTATAGAATCCTTGGGGGGGAAAAAAATATTATTTGATTGTTTAGTTTTTCTCTTTCAGGGTTGCTGCACATTTAAAGTCAAATTTAAGGCTTTTTAAGACCTGAAGAAAAAAAAATTAATACTAGCCTAGTAGCCTATACATTATGGCTGTTACCAATCAAATGAAATCATTATCAACAAAATCCATCTTTGCAATACAGAGGTGACACAGAATGAGAGATGACATTAATATATTTACACAGCATTTACAATTTGTCTACATAAATTTAATTCAATATTTAAATATGGATTTTTTCTGATTTTAACTTTTTAATTAAAATGTACTTTAAATATGAAACTAAACTGCTGGTAGGTGGCAGCAAGTCATTGTCTTAATGAGTGAGTGAGTCATTAATTCAGCTGACTTGTTCAAATGACTGATTCATTCAAGAAGCAACCAAGTGACCGTCTTTATTGAATGGGTCATTTAATCATTGAACTGATTCATTCTAAAGGCGGATTCAGTCAGTATAACAAAAATTCTGTAACAAAACAAAACATTTATGTCTGTTGCATGGGGGCTTTATTCTGCTGTTCATAACTTTGAAATTTTTGTTTGCAAAAAAAAAAAAAAAAAAAAAAAAAAAAAACAATATTAAAGGATTAGTCCACTTTTAAATAAACTTTTCCTGATAATTTACTCACTCCCATGTCATCCAAGATGTCCATGTCTTTCTTTCTTCGGTCGAAAAGAAATTAAAGTTTTTGATGAAAACATTCCAGGATTTCTTTTTTTACATATAGTAGACTGCAATGGGCACCAAACAGTTGAAGGTCAAAATTAGTTTCACTGCAGCTTCAAATTGTTCTACATGATCTCAGACGAGAAATAAGAGTCTTATCTAGTGAAACCATTGCTCATATTCTGAAAAAGTTTTAACCATAAATGCTCATCTTGAACTAGCTCTCTTCTTCTCTATTAGAATTCAGGCAGTGTAGACACTGCTAAGTGTATTACTGCCCTCCACAGGTCAAAGTTTGAACTAATTGTTATATACTAGCATTGCATATAAAAATTAGTTCAAAACTTTGACCTGTGGAGGGCAGTAATGCACTTAGCAGTGTCTACACTGCCTGAATTCTAATAGAGAAGAAGAGAGCTAGTTCAAGATGAGCATTTATGGTTAAAACTTTTAATTTTCATTTTCTTTCAGAAAATGAGCAATGGTTTCACTAGATAAGACTCTTATTTCTCATCTGGGATGGTGCCCATTGAAGTCTACTATATGGAAAAAAATCCTGGAATGTTTTCATCAAAAACTTTAATTTATTTTTGACTGAAGAAAGAAAGACATGGACATCTCAGATGACATGGGGGTGAGTAAATTATCAGGAAAAGTTAATTTAAAAGTGGATAAATCCTTTTACAATACTGTGTCTAAAATGTAACTCACATTGTTCATTTAACAATAAGTTAAATGAACATTGCATTTGTGCTGATTTGGGGAAAATGACACTCTTGCTCGTGTGATATTGTAATACAACTACATCTTATATGATATAATGACAAAAACTCATCTGGGCAAAAATGCCCATGTATCTTGAATTTTGAGGGCATATAACTGCATGCATAGCTACATGACGCTGAGTAAAACGAGTAGAGAAATCGCGGTACTTATTAAAAGAACCACCCTTTATTTAAAGCTGCCATCGAATGGAAAATTGAATTTACCTTGGCATAGCTGAATAACAAGAGTTCAGTACATGGAAATGGCATACAGTGAGTCTCAAACTCCATTGTTTCCTCCTTCTTATATAAATCTCATTTGTTTAAAAGACCTCCGAAGAACAGGTGAATCTCAACATAACAGTCGGGATCATTAATATGTACGCCCCTAATATTTGCATATACCAGCCCATGTTCAAGGCATTAGACAAGGGCAGGCAGTATCGTCTGGAGCAGCACAGCTGATTCATCAGACTAGGTAAGCAAGCAAGGACAACAGCGAAAAATGGCAGATGGAGCGATAATAACTGACATGATCCATGATAACATATTTTTAGTGATATTTGTAAATTGTCTTTCTAAATCTTTCGTTAGCATGTTGCTAATGTACTTTTAAATGTGGTTAAAGGTACCATCGTTTATTACTGTATTCACGGAGACAAAAGCCATCGCTATTTTCATTTTTAAACACTTGCAGTCTGTATAATTCATAAACACAACTTCATTCTTTATAAATCTCTCCAACAGTGTGTAATGTTAGCTTTAGCCCATTAGCCATGGAACACTATCAAACTCGTTCAGAATCAAATGTAAACATCCAAATAAATACTGTACTCATATGATCTGATGTATGCATGCAGCATGCTTGACAAACACTTTGTAAAGATCCATTTTGAGGGTTATATTAGCTGTGTAAACTTTTAAGGCAAGCGTGAGCTCCGGGGGCGGGGAGCGTGAGGAATTAAAGGGGCCGCAGCCTGAATCAGTGCATAGTTAATGATGGCCCAAAAAAGGCAGTTAAAAAAATCAATAAAAAAAAAAAAATCTATGGGGTATTATGAACTGAAACTTCACAGACACATTCAGGGGACACCATAGACTTATATTACATCTTGTAAAAAAATGTTTGATGTTGTTAAATACATGAACACCGAAAATCGCTGTTAACAGGTTAATATAACATTTCCCATTCCATGACTAGTAAAATAATCACAACTTACCCTCTGTAAAATGGCATAATCCGCAGGGTGATGGACACAGAGGTGGGTAAAAAGGTGTTTGGTGTTGCCATCCTACACACTGACTGTAGCTAAGCAAATCCTGCAGATTGGACTGTCTAAGGAGCTGTTTTCTTGGAACTTTGAAAAACTCACATACTGTCAAGCTTGCTTTACTTTTTTTGGGTGTGGATAGAGCCTCTCACTCTCCCACATGGACGACATGCACTGTGTCTTCTTCAAGTTTGACAGGTGTAAGTGTTAAGGTGCAATACTGCCACTGAGAGGTCAACCAGGTACTGGCGCTGGAGTATTTACATGTCATGATATCATAAGCATCCTATTCATTTTAAGTGTTGTGGTTATCGCCAATACCGGTATATTGTCACAACCTAAATTAACACGATATCGATATTACATGCTTTGAATATCACGATTATCGTCAATATTAGCTGTATTAGTGTATATTGCGACACCCCTAATGTCACCTGTACTTGGCAAAGGTGGTTTTTATGCTTTTCTTCTGTTCATTGCTCTGTTATTGGGTGCTGCATTATCTCAAACTGCTTGTACAGTATGTACCTTAGCAGTTGTCTGATGCTGTAGTGCAGTTTTCCTATTTAGCTGGCACTGAATGTTTGTTTCTCTGTTGCCAGATTAGTGCTTCTGTGGTTTCCCTCAGTCCCTCAATTTCCAGCCACTGGATAGTATAGGATTCCCCAATATCAGCTGCCTCTGCTGTCATCATGGAACGTGTGAATTTTGTCACTTATTCAAGTTCTTTATTTACCCCTACATTGCAGGCTAATGTTTCATGTATTTGAGTTAGCATTTTAACACTTCTCACTTGTTCACTTTCACAGCCTCATTGTGTTTGTAATCACGCTCTTGCAAACTTTTAACTCAAACTTGCAGGGAAAATGTTCTTAAATGAAGAGTTGTCGGAAGCTTAGTCATAGTGATGTTGAAGCCATGAGACTATAGTGTAGTTAGATTTTTAATTAATAGAAGTTGTTTATTTGTGCAGATTTTCATGATGAACAAAATGTGTAAGACTCATAAGCTTTTGTTAGTCACAGACCTTATTTTCTGCAAGAATGAAAAAACCCAATGGAAAAATCCTATTCGGTTTTTGTCAAGGGAACCAGTGTGATGCTAAGTTCCAGGTTGGCCTAAAATAATACATCACCCCTGCATCACTCTATACTGTCATAAATAGCCTGTGCGTAGCACTTCATCTTTAATAACTTTGTAAAGATCCATTTTGAGGGTTATATTAGCTGTGTAAACTTTTAAGGCAAGCGCGAGCTCCGGGGGCGGGGAGCGTGAGGAATTAAAGGGGCCGCAGCCTGAATCAGTGCATAGTTAATGATGGCCCAAAAAAGGCAGTTAAAAAAATTAATAAAAAAAAAAAATCTATGGGGTATTTTGAGCTGAAACTTCAGACACATTCAGGGGACACCATAGACTTATATTACATCTTGTAAAAAAATGTTTGATGGCACCTTTAAATACATGAACACCGAAAATCGCTGTTAACAGGTTAATATAACATTTCCCATTCCATGACTAGTAAAATAATCACAACTTACCCTCTGTAAAATGGCATAATCCGCAGGGTGATGGACACAGAGGTGGGTAAAAAGGTGTTTGGTGTTGCCATCCTACACACTGACTGTAGCTAAGCAAATCCTGCAGATTGGACTGTCTAAGGAGCTGTTTTCTTGGAACTTTGAAAAATTCACATACTGTCAAGTTGCTTTACTTTTTTCGGGTGTGGATAGAGCCTCTCACTCTCCCACTCGGACGACATGCACTGTGTCTTCTTCTAGTTTGACAGGTGTAAGTGTTAAGGTGCAATACTGCCACTGAGAGGTCAACCAGGTACTGGCGCTGGAGTATTTACATGTCATGATATCATAAGCATCCTATTCATTTTAAATGTTGTGGTTATCGCCAATACTGGTATATTGTCACAACCTAAATTAACACGATATCGATATTACATGCTTTGAATATCACGACGATTATCGTCAATACCGGTATATTGCGACACCCCTAATGTCACCTGTACTTGGCAAAAGTGGTTTTTATGCTTTTCTTCTCTGTTCATTGCTCTGTTATTGGGTGCTGCATTATCTCAAACTGCTTGTACAGTATGTACCTTAGCAGTTGTCTGATGCTGTAGTGCAGTTTTCCTATTTAGCTGGCACTGAATGTTTGTTTCTCTGTTGCCAGATTAGTCCTTCTGTGGTTTCCCTCAGTCCCTCAATTTCCAGCCACTGGATAGTATAGGATTCCCCAATATCAGCTGCCTCTGCTGTCATCATGGAACGTGTGAATTTTGTCACTTATTCAAGTTCTTTATTTACCCCTACATTGCAAGCTAATGTTTCATGTATTTGACATACATTTTAACACTTCTCACTTGTTCACTTTCACAGCCTCATTGTGTTTGTAATCACGCTCTTGCAAACTTTTAACTCAAACTTGCAGGGAAAATGTTCTTAAATGAAGAGTTGTCGGAAGCTTAGTCATAGTGATGTTGAAGCCATGAGACTATAGTGTAGTTAGATTTTTAATTAATAGAAGTTGTGTTTATTTGTGCAGATTTTCATGATGAACAAAATGTGTAAGACTCATAAGCTTTTGTTAGTCACAGACCTTATTTTCTGCAAGAATGAAAAAACCCAATGGAAAAATCCTATTCGGTTTTTGTCAAGGGAACCAGTGTGATGCTAAGTTCCAGGTTGCCTAAAATAATACATCACCCCTGCATCACTCTATACTGTCATAAATAGCCTGTGCGTAGCACTTCATCTTTAATAACATGAGCTTTTGGTCAAATGACAGAAAAAAACTGAGCGCCCACATAGTGTCACTGTTGGTTGAAAACATCATGAAATAAACAAGCTGGATTTAAGTGCAGCAGTACTATTTATTCATAAACAAACGAAACAAGACACTCAGGTAAACACAGGAACAGAACAACCAATTTAATAGAGACGAGAACGGACAATGCACTGAACAAACTCAGGGTTTGAAACAACACAAGTCAAACTAATCAACGATATAGAGAACAGGTGCAGATAATAATCAATCACTAAAAAAACAAGGAAACAACTCAAACATAGGAAACTGAACTAAAACAAGTGCAAAACCCACCCAAAATGACAAAGAACAGATCCGTGACACATTCCCAGAGCTGGAGGGAAGGAGGAGCCTTCCTTCCAAGTGTCTGACCATATATGAAGGCACAATATCAACTTTGACAATGCGGTGTTTAATTATAATTAAAAAAAAAAATATTTTTTTTTTTTTCCATTTCCTGAAAAGTAGCATTTTTTTGGAGATATGAGGCTTCCGCCTAACAGCAATGATTTATAATTAATTTACAGCTGAAATTTTGCAGGCATATGTAACAATCAAAGTATTTATCATAATGTACGTTAACATAAAAAAATGTCAGAAAAATATAAGTTCTGCTGTTGTAAATAAATAGAGACATTGTCCAACGAGGATGTTGTCATGTCACCATCAGTGTCCCAATGTGTTGTGAGCCAGGGTCATTACTGTCTTTACCAGTGCCCCAAATATCCTGATTCACGACCGAAGGAGCTAGAGAGCTTATTGAGCTTATTTCTGACATTTCAAATGAACTAATGAAAGGAATAAATGTAAAGCACTCAAAATGAATTATTATAATGTGATGTTATTTTATGTTAGAACATATTGTCAGAAAAAATAAACTAACATTTTTTTACTTTTTTGGATTAAATATTAAATTATGTTGAAATATCTTATTAAATGTGTTAAAAATACACCTGTGCTTATTTCAAATCCACCTGTTTTCAGTCGCTTAATTAATTGCTTAATAAATATCACAGACTCACACTTTGTCTCCAATGGATGCAACAGCTTGTGGCTGTCTACACTAGACGCGACAAAGCGACCATTGTAAATTAATTTGTTCTGCATGTCAGAAGTAGTGCGAATGCTTGAAGTACATCAGAAATAGGATAGTTTACTGTCTGGAATTTGTTTTGTCGGGCCACTCCACATCCAGTGTAGACAGCATTACTGATTTGGGTTATATTTGCTTTTGTTGCGTCACACCTCTCACTTCCGGTGTAGACACGGCTCAGATCAGTCCTATTTTTGAAGACTTTTCAGGTGAAATCTTCCTTGGAACACCATGAAATCCTACAGTATGTATTAAAAGTGAACACAACTGAGAGAGAGCGAGAGAAAGGGGAGAAAGAAGCCAGTTGCTGAGTTACAAAACTGAAAGAGCAGAAGCTCTCCAGAAATTAACAATCTCTTCAGCACTTTACAGACCGAGAGCCAGAATGAAGACACTTGAGAAGCCATTTGAAGATAATTTTTTTTTTTTTTTTTTTTTTTGAAAGAAATGGTCTGTTTGTGGGATGGTTTGGGGTCTGATCCTGATGTTTAA